>NW_026652276.1:163013263-163388263 GCF_009828535.3 Hylobates moloch | reverse complement strand
CGGGCTGAGTTCCCGGCCCGGCGCAGGCTTCGCTCGACGAGTTGGTCCACACTGCGCTCTCCAGCCTACTGGGTCTGTGCGCCCTTTTCCTTGCTACTTCCCTCCAGGCTGTAACCCACGTTTGACCCGGCTGGGGACATTTCTGGGCCGGAACTGGGGAGCGTGTTTTGCTTCCCAGCCCACGCTGGGCAGGCAGTGGCCTACTTTGCGTGGGGCGCCCCGTGCGCCTCAGTGACTCGGAGGGAAGCTGGCGTGGCCTTCGCTCTGGTTAAACTAATAACAGTCAGGCTCTTTCCAGTGGGCTTTAAAGTGTCCCTCACCTTCATCCCTGACCGGGCCCCCTATCTAGGTTTTCGCTACGGTGTTGGCTGCTCCTTTGTTCGTGGAGGCGAAGCAAACAACCTCGGGCTGATGGTTCTCAGCACCCGAGGGGGACAAAGTTGCCGTGAGAGGCGCAGCCTTCTCGTGGGCTGGTCTGAGCTGTTGGTTGTGTTTTGTTTGAGGATTTGGTCCTCCTCAAGAGAGTCATTTCAAACATGCCGAGGATGCTTGATGCACTGAGCTTGGAGCTGGTGACATCAAGTCAACTGGCCGCGTAAACACCTGGGTGGCTCAAGCACAGCTTCAGGTACTGTTAAGCCGGGCACAGGGGCCCCGCTCCGCCCGGACAGCTGCCGCCTTGCTGCGCTGCGCACCCCAGAGAGCCTCCGGCACCGCCTCCGCTGCGGCAAAGCGGGCTGTTTGTCTGAGGGCCTCTGGCGCTCCCTTGGCCCAGACACTGCACATTGTTAGGGCCAGGGACTGGGTCAAGGAGATTACGCAGACACTGGGAGCACACGGGCAGAGTGGACCAAGAGAGGTCGGGGCATCGTAGGGATTTTTCGAGGTAACACTTATTGGGCTTTGGGGAGACTCGTTGCATGCCAGGCCAGGAGGAGGGAGATGGCAGCAGTAGCCTCCCTGGTGACCTCTCTGTATTATTTGCTTGCAGATCAACAAAAAACTACAGTGATTGAAAACGGGGAAATCAGGTTCAATGGAAAAGGGAAAAAGATTCGGAAGCCTCGGACCATTTATTCCAGCCTGCAGCTCCAGGCTTTAAACCATCGCTTTCAGCAGACACAGTATCTGGCCCTTCCAGAGAGAGCCGAACTGGCAGCTTCCTTAGGACTGACACAAACACAGGTAATTCCCGAGAAGCCCAAGTATCCCTGAAATGCTGGTCCCGCTTGCAGGTCGGACAGGGAGCACATCAGGAGGAATTGTTGGCCTAGTCAACCAAGGATGGAAGGAGCTTAATGACAAATGCCTTTTGCTCCAGTTATGCACTTTCCTGGGACAACACAGTTTGGAATGAATGACCTGGTATTGAATACTGGATTGGATTTGCACATCCTCCCAACCCTCGGCGACCCCACCCCAGCCTAGAATCCTTTTGTGACCAAACTCATAATTCAATTGAGTCTTATTCCAGAGCAGAACAACATGAAAGAGAACAAACATTTAGGAGAAAAAGGTGTACAAGCCAGGAGGCAGAATAAGGTTCAACTTTTTTAAGGATCCTTTTGTAGGCCCTGTGAACTAATAAGGTTTTCAACTCATTGACACAGAAAGAAAACTTGTGAAATGAACTACGAAAAAACAAAGTAGGCATAGGTTCCAATGAGGTTTAGTAAAGGCTCCAAAGTCCAATCTATTTATCCTAGGAGTGTCAAGGTGGGTTTTTCTGAAGATTTCCCTAAGCACAGTGGTTAAGTCATCTGGGTGACAGGCTGATGTGGTCTGAGCTGCCTCCCTGGAGCACAGGACTTGGGTGTAGTGGCAGAGTTGGGGATCAAAAGGAAATGTTACCAAAATTGTAACAGGTGAAGCCACAGTTAAGTACAGTTACTGAAGTTCTCCCATCCTACTAATTTGAAAGCCATAGAAGGCATTTCAGATTTCACAAGAAGGAGCTCAGGTGAGTATATTAGGACCCTGGTGAAAAAGCCAGGCTGCAATCACCTGCAGTTTTTGTTGATTAATTTACCTACATGGAGTAAGTAGGCCTCATCTGATGTAGGTAATCTTCAGCAAGGGGACCTCAGGTTTTATGAGACTGTTGCTGCAGACTGATTGTGTGTTGACTTAAGACAGTTGTTCCTTAAGCTCTTTTTCAATTTAGCCTGTTTTCTCTTTCCATATTGCTATTCATAATATTTGGGGTTTGATAAGAAGGGATTCTGGCTATTCAGTGACTTGTATGCCTCTTGGAAAAAGTAGATTCCTATGGCTAGGGAATTTTAAAGGTAAAAGAAGCTGCACCATAAAATTTCCTTCTTCAAATAAAGTAGATCTGAAATGTTGGCCTAGATACTATGCCCCCATCCCAGATTCCCGATTAACGTTTATTTTTCAGAAGCCCTTTGAGTTTTAGTTACTATACTAACAATCATGTGATGATCGTTGACCACAGTTTGACTAGGCAACATACAAAATAGGGAATGAAGGAGCTGCAGTCCTTCATCCCTGCAAGGTTATGGGGATATATTTATGTCTGGAGAAAGATACTTCATGTATAATCTATGGCATATGCAATATATGCATAGATATATTCAAGGCACTTAGTTATAAATGTACAGGCTTTAATTCCTTCAGTCATTTGCTCCTTGTACCTGTATAGAGATAACAGCTTTTGGGTATCTCTACGCATGTACAGGGAGCAAATGACTATGTAAAATAGTCATTTTACATAGACTAAATTTACATTACTAAATTCTATGTAAAATGACAAGACTCAGAGAAGGTGCATCCAACTGAATGGCTTTGATTTGAAAGGGCTCCTTTTAAAAATCCTTCTTTAGGCTTTGGACCTGGTCATCTCATTCAGTTTTTTCTTATTTATACTGTTGTTTTAAATCTATGCTAGCATGCAATTCTAGAATTACAATAACTTTAGGTATCCAGGCAAGATACCTAGTAGTTTGGAGGAAGTGGGAGTGTAAGAGGCTAGAAAGAGGTGGAAGGAGGCGGGGACTTGGCTTGTAGGCGTTGGCGGTGGTTGTTTCTTGTTTTTTTGCTTTTTTAATATTGCTTCCAAATCCCTGAGTGATGCTAGAGGCACTGGTTTGATGTTTATGGGCCTAATGATTGCTGCATTTCTTGCAGGTGAAGATATGGTTTCAGAACAAACGCTCTAAGTTTAAGAAACTGCTGAAGCAGGGCAGTAATCCTCATGAGAGCGACCCCCTCCAGGGCTCGGCGGCCCTGTCGCCACGCTCGCCAGCGCTGCCTCCAGTCTGGGACGTTTCTGCTTCGGCCAAGGGTGTCAGTATGCCCCCCAACAGCTACATGCCTGGCTATTCTCACTGGTACTCCTCTCCACACCAGGACACGATGCAGAGACCACAGATGATGTGAGTTGTCCAAGGAAACACCCTAGGGAAATGTCTGAACAAGGAAAAGAGGATCCGGGACCTGCTTGTATCTGCGAAAAGGAGCCGAAGGAGCAGGCTTAGGAGAGCTCATAAGTGTGGCGAGAAGCCGACTAGGCTCATTCTCTCTCCATCTTTCTCTCTCCCTCTCCTTTCTTTTCACTTCTTCCTTTCCTCCATTCCTTCTTTCTTTCCTTTTCCTTTCTACCTTTCTTTTCTTTTTGCCTTTTCGCTTTTTTTCTCATTTACCTTCTCTCTTGAGCAACGTCAGTAATTGATCTTGCATCTCAGAGAGACAGAAAGAGCATGTGTGAGAGAGAAACTGGTTTCTATGCCAGCACTCCTGAAACCCCTTACTGTAAGGATATTTTCTCTTACCCCTTGGGATCCAGGCTCTGAGTCTCTTCTTCTCTTTGGGAGTATCCATCAAAATGACTTTTTTAAAAACAGATTTTCCCCCAACCAGAAGAATCTGCACAAACATGGCAGCGTTTTTACTTGTTTAATGAGTTTAAGACATTACATGGTGAAAGAGAAGCATTTTGGACTCCTGCATTTTTATTTACCATTCCCAGACTGACAAGAAAAAGAAAAATCCTCACATAACAGCCCTTCTCTAAAGAAAAAGGAAAAAGTGACTGTAAGATTAGAACATTGCTACAAAGGGAATGCTGCATGTTTTATCAAAATGCAATGACCAGGAATGATGGTTGATTAAAAAAAAACAAAACAAAAACTACTCTTTCCCCACCCCACCCCCCCAAACCCTGAACTGGAATCAGGAAAGACAGAGGAAACAATCAAAATCGCCATTCTATTGCTTTGACACCTTTACTAGGTGAATTGGTGGCATTCACAAAGCTAATAGGGACGTTTATATCAAGAAACATTTCTGTATATATTGTTGAATTTTAGTTGTACATATACTTTGTATGTTTTTGTCTTCTTTCATATATGGAGTAAAAGCCACAAAACGCTAAGAGTGTGTTGTATATTTCTCTCTCTGTGTGTCTCTGTCCCTCTCTTTCCTCCCTCCTCCCTCACTTCCCCCCATTAAATTTTCTATCACCCTTAAAAAAAATCCTATATATATATATATATATATATATATATATATATATATATATATTTATATAAAATATATGAACATCAAGTGCCTGCAAAGCCGTTGTCTTAGGTACTTTAACATTAACCATGGATGTTCTTTCAGCTTTCTTTACGTATTATGTTTTTGTTATAATTTCTACACATTTATCTACGTTTTAAACATTAGAATGACCTATCCTCAAGTTAACTTCTAGACATCACAGTAGTTTCTAGTGCTGAAACTGAGTATTCTCATTTCCCTTTTCCCAGCCAAAATAATACAGCCATATTTGTCTTTGTTTGGATGCAGGTTTTCAAAATATAGGAAAGAAAAAAATAGGGAGTAGGGTGCACAATTATGCCTACTTAATGTTTAAAACCCATTGCCAGCTAGCTAGGTAAGAAAATGCACTATCCTGGATGAAAATACATCCTTCCGATCTTGGGGAAAGCACAGAAATAATGAAAATGAAAAGTCCTTTCGTTATACAAGCAGGAAGCCCCATACTGCGAGAATTAATGGCTACAGACCTGGGCATCCTTCAAATTATGAACCTTGAAACCACTGAGCCATTTATCAGAAGTCAATAGAGATACTCAGAGTGCTCCATATAATGACAGCGACATACAGTCGTGCAAAAGGACAGTCACTATAATTAGACACAAAGCAAAGACTACTTACCAATATACCCGTTCCTTTTTTTGTTGAGCAACTTCCACGCTCAGTCAGTCTTCAGAATGGTTTAAAACCGATCAGTCTTGTCATTTTCTAGCATTCGCATTGTTACATTAGGAAAAATGTTTTCTTTTCTTTTTTCCCCCTTCCTACTGTGAAACTTTGGGTTCGTAGCTCCCCAGGATCAATTCTGAACAAAGCCTCCAGCTGCAGTGCCATCCAATTTGAAGCAGACATTGGGGACAATTTAAGGTTTTTATCCACAAGAAGGTTTTTTTCCATTCTCTTAAATGCAGCCATAATTAGAGTAATTTTTCATGTAGCCCGCTGATTACAGCGTTTTTACCGTCAAAGATAATTACCTGTAATTTTCTTCCACTTTTAATACTAAAAAGCCATCTTTATTTAGATTCAGGAACAGGAAAGGCGAAACAAAAGAGGGAAATTATTCTGTTATTCATACACAAATTGCAGAGACGTAGGACCTAAAATTGAAAATTAACCAAAATTATAATGCTGAAAAGAATGGAAGAGGCTGCAGAAGTACAGCTGGTAGTGGGGCTTTGCTGAATTATTCAAATTACGTTAGGGAGAATGCTACCATACATCGAAACCAACACTAATTTTTCTTTAAAAAAATTCACCAGATACATGCCAAACCACTGTGAGTGCATAACAAACATTCTGAAACCCGGCAAATGCATGTTGACATATTCGAGGTGTTGTCATGATGCATTTGTATCTATCTCTTTATCTCTTAACAGGAGTTTAATTAAACAAGAAATTCTGCCAAGTAGTCCCCCACAAGACTACCCTTGGAACTGGGCTTTCTCTGTATCCTCTGAACCTTAAGGGTTAATATTTTCACTCTTTAGAATGTATTGACCCTATGGTAAGCGGATTCCCGAGGGAGGGATTGGTAGGAGGGGCGTGGGCGAAAGACATCGCCCAGTGGTGGTGCCTACTACGCCTCCCCACGTTCGAACTTCTCCAGAGGTTGCAGAGTTCGAGTTGTGGAGCCTAGTTCTGACCGTATTTCCTATTTAAAAAGAGATAAAGTGGGGGAGAGAGAGAACAATAGCTGGGGGTGGGGTAGAGGAGGGAGGGGATGAAGGGAACGATTTCTCTTTGGCACCAATAAACATCTCATTATCTTTTGACACAACTTAGTCAAAAGGTTTCTGCCGCCCGAGAAAGGCCTTTTTGCACTGGGATGGAAAGTCAAAGATTTCTCAGGCACTTAACATCTCTAGTTGCTTACAATGTCTACAGGGTCAGGAAACAGAGTCATCTATAGATAGAACAGCACCGCTTCTTGCTGGAGACTTCCTTGGTGGGTCCCTAAATCTGGGTTTTCTATCTCCCTAGCTCGGTTCTGCGTCTCAGCCAATCATGCCCCTCCAACCCCAAGGTCGCGGCGTTTGTGCTCGCGGGCAGTAACTCCAAGATCCGCATAGCCTCCCCCCACCCCCACGGCCCCGGCGCACCAGCTTGAGGCAAAGACCCTGGAAAGCAGCCTTGAAGGGGTTCAGAGGCCAGTTATTCCGGAAACCTTCCCCCAAGTGGAGGAAAGATGTCGAAGGAGCTACACCGTCCAGAGATTCATCAGACTACACCTGTCTTTGTAAATGTCCGCATACCTGTGGTTCTAAAGGAGCCCGGTCGCGAGCTCCGTTTGATATCTTGTCGCCTAAAAATCTAAAATCATGGCCACGTGTAAAGACCTCTCTGGATTTACCTAGGATTAGCTGTGAATAATAATTTTCAAATAGATTTTAGCTTGGAATCTCCACCCGAGTCTCTCCACACCTTATAGAAACATGGTACAGGCTCCAGTCACAAGCTGCACCAAATACATCAACATAGAAAACAAGAAAGACAAATCGAATACTTAAGGATCCCATTCTCACTCGAATCCTTTCACTCAACAGAACAACAACCCTTTTTACTGTTAAAGGGGATAAAAAGTCAGCATAGAGAAATCTATAAAGCAAAGTTGTAGCCCATGATAAATTACAACGGCAACATGTATCTTGGAAAGTGTGAGAAGAGAAATAAGAACTGTTCCTTGAAGTATGCAAGAAATAAAAACTTACCCTCAGTGAATATCTCTTAAGTAATGATCAGGGTCTAGAAATCTATACTGAACCGAAGCACAGGAGAATATTTTTCTGAGCCTCAGGGCAGAAGCTCTTTCTCTATATTCTTGGTTGAGTGAGCACATCCAGGTGTGAAATTGTTTGCACACCCCAGCACCTCTTATATTGCCAGCAAAATTAGCTGTTATTACTGTCACTGTTTAGTGATGGTTAGCGTGGTACAAAAAAAAAAAAAAACTGCTGTAATCAAGACCTGGCGCATCTTTGCAAATTACAGATAATTGTAAACGTCCAGATTATGATAATAGCATCCTAATCCAGCCTGCAATATAATTATTACAGAGTGTTACATCTGAAACTGTCCAGTAGGGCTAATTCAGCCATTATTTAGACCCTATTTTTGCACTGCAAATGGGTTGCTGAGTTGAAAATGTACGATTGTAATTTCACAGGGCACTCAATGAGTAATGGTATAGGAAGAGGAAAATACAAAAGTGAAATGTGAACAGTAGCGATCAAATCAAACCCTGAAGGACAAAAGACTGTTTGATTCATATGGAAAAAGAAGAGGGAGAATTAAGAAAATAGCAAATCAGTGGTCTGAAGTATTTCATGTCCAAATCTTCAATAGTGCAGGGCTGACGTGTTTGCAAGGGCTGCTGCATCTGCTGCTTGTCTGGAGTCTAAAATAATTTTTCTTTTTCTTTTTGTTTCCAGCCCCCTGTCTTTTTTTCCCCCTTCTCTCTCCAGAAACATTTTCCTGTTTTAAAAAGGTGTCCCTCCCCCAAAGCAAAGAACATTTGTCAGTTTCACCATTGTTTCCACAAAATCGCCTCAGAGTGTGCCTGTCACTTGTTTATGAACATTTTCTTAAATGAATTTGCTGTCTCTCTTGTTATCCAAGCAAAATGCCCTTGGGCACTTGTGTTTCTGCTCTCCGTCTTCATTCTCTTTCAGCAGGAACTAAGTCATAGAATCCTAGAGGATATTAGCAGAAAACGTATTAACTGCTGCTAATTAAATATAGCAGGCTGGGAAGCTGTCTTCTCCAGTTGGCTTGGCTGGCTATTGGTTTTAATCCTATCATTAACTTTTATTAATTAACACTCCCCCCCCCCATATAAACCAGTCCAGCTGCTTCTTTTGCTACCTGTCACCAATGTGCTAAAATGAGCAAGGTCAATCTTATTAAAATATAGGAGGACCAAAGAAGGAGGGAGTTAGAGCAAGAGAGGGAGAGTTAGAGCAAGAGAGGCTGGAGAGACGCTGGGGGACGATGCTGATCCCAGAGTCAAAGAGCTCTAGGGGTTCAAGCTGTTTCTTCCAGGAGGATGACCCCTGCCCTGGTGGAGGGTTTTGGAGTCTAGTTCTGGTTCCTGGTGGGGACCTCCTAGTCAAAGATACCTAAAGCCCATTTATCCCCAGGAGCTCAATTTTCCCACCATGAATACAGAGAATTTCCTAGGCATCTTTTCTAGCGTCTGGGCCAATGTGTGTCGACTCTCCCTCCTCCCACCACTTCACAGACCCGGGAGCTGCCCAACCAGGGCCACTCTGCAGGGTGGCAAGCAGGCTTCCTAGCTCTTGTGAATTTAAGGGCAATAATGAAATGTCCCCTGTTTAGTGACCCTTGTTTATAGATGAAAGTTGAGTCCATATCCTGCTCTTCCTCCGCCCCTCTTCCCTGACCTTGCAAATGGCAAGTGGCAGAAATAGTCCTGGATGACAATAAGCTTCCATTGGCAGGTTTCTGTCTTCTTGGTTAGCGAGAGAGAGAAAAAAAAAAAGCCTTTAAAATAAATCATAGCTTGGGAACTGTTTACCACCCTTCACCCTCACCCACTTCTTAAAAAAAAAAAATACACTAGACTGCATGGTGAAGATCCCACAGAGAATCCTTGCCGAAGCTAGGAGAGAGGGAGGGTATGTGTGTAGAATGATGTTATAAAGCCGTTTTTTTCCTTCCTGTGGTGAAAGGTCGTAATGTGTGGTATTTCACGGTTTTATATAAATCTTGGTTTAGGATGTGGAACAGACTCAATAATACATGTGCTTTTGGCAAAAAGACTCCTTCGGATCCCATAAATCAGAAGTAAATAAGAAGTCCAAGTGAACAAAAGAGCAGGAACATTTAATTGATGCAAAACAGGACTCTCATCTGCTTTAAAGAGAGGTTGATGTAAATTCCCTCAGTTCCTATCTTCACGGTTAGAGCCCGACCTATAAAACAGGTTATTACATTACAGCCGGCAGCCTTGGATGATTGAAAGGAAAGGCTCCCCACCCCCAACACACACACACACACACACACACACACGCACGCGCGCGCGCGCGCGCGCGTAATAGATACAACGTATACTTTCTGCCTTGAGGAATCTAAAGCCTGTCAGATGCAACAGAAAACGCTAGGGGTTGGTGGGGGGGGGGGAAGAGACAGGGCTGCGTAGAAAATATTTAACCAATCCCACATGTGCCACCGCTATTTGGGCTATTTTTCAGGCCCAGAGTTCGCTGCGACTGGGCTGAGGTTGAAAAAAACCAAGCACTGTGTGCAAAGACCGCGGGCAACCTGGGAGCGCGAGCCGAGGCCGAGAGCAAGCCGCAGCGCCCCCTCCCCAAGCTCTGGAGCTGCCGGAGCCTCCACCAGCTACTGTGGGAGGGGGTGCTTAAGGGTGGAGGAGCTGGGTGACCGCAGGCGGATCCGCCGGCGTGGCGAGCTTCCCAGAGGTGCCCGAGGGCGTCTGCCCTCTGGGTGTGCCTCCGGGAGGGCTAGAGAGCTCTAGGTTGGCAAGATCCCAGTGACCAGTGGGAGGCGCGCGATCCAAGGGGTTGCAGGGATGGGGCGGAGAGGAGGGGTAGTGGGGTAGCCTAAAGGTCCCTCGCCCAGAATACAAGGAAGCGCTAAGAAGGAGGATGTGGGGGCAGTGTTCCAGCAGGCATCCCAGGCTCTTCGGGCTGGAGAGCTCAGGAGACTGAACGGTGTCAAGGCTGGAGTGAGCTATAGGGTGCGCTGGGAGGAGGTGAGCGCAGCCTGGCTTTGGCGCGCTGTGGGTGACTCCCAGGACGGCGCGGCCAGGACGCCGCGAGCCGTGGGGCGTCCGGTGGGATCAAAGGAACCAGAGGAGGCCAGCCGACGCGTCTGGGATTGTGGGATAAGGGGCGGGAGAGAGGAGATTGACATGGGCGGGGAGATCCTGGCCTGGCCTGTGTCACCGGAGGGGGTTGTGTGCGTTTGTGTCTTTGTGCGGATCAACGCTCTTCGGCCTGAGGCCGTGCCCTGGGTGGATCCGAGTGTGAGTGGACAGGCTCCCGGGTGGGTGCCCCGAAGGGATGGAGAGCGAGAGAGCGAGATCAAGGGCAGCGAGGTCTGCGGGTTCCTCTGTGTGTGTGTCTCAGGCCTGTGGCTCAGCACTGGAGCCGCCTGGCACCCACAGGAATGCGGCTTCTCTCGGATCCCCAGGCCGCCCCTTGTCCCACAAGGAGGTGGCCGCCAGGAAAAAAGGGGGGAAAAAGGGCAGAAATCTGCCAAGCCCAACCTGAGCCTCAAACAAAGGCCAATTTATCTGATCTCTTACAGGAGGGCCCAGGAGGCGGTCCAGGCACCAAGGAATCGCGCTGGCCCTGACCGCATGCCCCCGCCTTCCTGGAGTCTGTGAGGAGCTCCGAAGGTGGGGGTGAGGTGTTGGAAGTAAGGGGTGGGGAGTATGAAGACGCCCACTGAAAAGAACATTAATCTTAGAAAGGACTTGATTGGTCTTGGGAGCACTAGACTGAGAGCTAGGCAAGTGGAAACCGGAAGAGGCAGGCAGAGGGATCACCCAGTGCGATGTCAAGAGTGTGGCCGGCCGGTTCGGGAATATGCTGGGGAGTGGAGCACGTTTATATTCGACGTAGGAAAAACAATGGAGAGGAAGAGAAGGTGGAAGGGAGGGCAAGGGAGAGAAACATCACATAGATATTTTTAGACTTTGCTGAAGATCTGTTATTTTTACATCCTTGGGCGCGGGACTGCAGGGAGTTAAATTCCCCCGAGAGAATCCCCATGGTGCCAGGGAAAGCCCGCTGCAGACTGGTTTACCAGAATATTTTTGTCCACGGCTCCCAGACCAAGCTAAAAAATAAAAACCGCACCAGAGAAGAGGCCTTTGCGAGTGGAAGAAGTGAGGTTAGCACAAGGGAAGGAATCTTGAAACCAAGTCTGTGTCCGCGCGGCGTTGGGCTGGGCCACCTCGCAATGAGGCTTTAGTGATCTTAACGACAAGCAGCCTCAAACCTAGGGTGGAGGAGTGGTCACTTAAAAAGAGCTTCCCTCTTTCTCTAGAAGAATCCGAACCCTCCCTTCCCTCAGCTCGGCCGCGCCCGGTGAATAGGGATGAGGAAGGGATCCCCCTTCTTTTCCACCAGTAATGGGGCTGGGGAGATGATAGGGACAGCTGGAAAAATATCTGCCCTCTTTGAGTGCACAAAGGAAAACAGTAAGTTCCAAGCACATTCTTGCCACTCACAGGCAGCCAGTAGGTGAGAAATATTGGAGGTGTGCAGTGGGTGCGCCCTCACCCCCAACCTTCCCAAACACGCACCCCTTGGCAGGGAGAGGCGTCCGCGCAGGGGAAAGCGAGGCGCTGGCACACCGCGGGCGCGGGTTTCTCCCAGTCGGAGTCGCCAGAAATAAAGCGCTAGCTCTCGGTGTAATGGAAACTCCCGAAATCCTTACAAAGCAAAGAAAAAAAGCAGGAAGTGGATATCTTCATCTCTTCCCCAATCCCCCTATTCTCTGTAAGCGCAGAAAACAAAATGGGGCACCCTTTGGCTTCCCGCCCCCCCGCCCCCCGCAAACCTTCCTATTGCCCCCTCTTCCCCGCACCCAGTGCTCCTTCCGAGAAAGTACGGCTGGAGTGGATTGGGGAGACGGAAATATTGAGTCGCGGCCGCTGGGGTTGCGGGAGGAGGGGTCCACAGGCCAGGCTGCCGGGAGTAGTTCTGCCTCGGAGCCAGGCTGCGGGGTATGTCTAAAGAGCGGTCAAAATACTGATTCCTCCAAGAAGCAAGCTGTTCCACACTGGCGGGCCTGGTAACTCTTCTAGAAAAAAAGTAAAGGAGAAGAGAACGAAAAAAATAAAGGAGGTGGAAGGGAGGTAGGGAGAGAAGAGGAGGAGGCGGCAGGCAGAGAGACAGAGAGAAAAAGAGAGAGAGAGGGAGGGAGGGAGGAGAGAGAGAGAAACATGTAGGTAAGGTAAATTCCCCTCAGGGCACACAGCGTGCCTTTTCAGGTCTAGTCTCCCAACCCTGGAAGAGCCTTCTGAGAAATCCTCAGTGACAGGATATAATTTTTTATGCTCTAATCTACCCCCACTTTAAGAAGGCTCTTTTGTCACATTTATTGCTGCCGACTTCCTAGCTGTAAAATATTTCACATGCATCTTGTAATTTCCAACGCAACATTTTCCTTCGTATCCTAAGGAAATAGAGTCCGGCTCACTGAAGGACGGCCAGACAGAAAGACACCTACAATTCAGGCCTGGGTCTTTAGGCGCAGTGCGTAGCTCTGGTCATGCTGTTGATATCTACATGCAGGAGTGCAAGAAGAAGGAAGGGACACAGGGCACAGCTGCAGCAAATCCTTCCTCTCTGTCCCAAAGAAGGCTTCCCAAAGGAGAAATCCTCGTAAACAGATTCTATTTTGCATCATTTAGAACCTGTTTTGCCACTGTTTTATGTAAAAGCAAAACAGAGGAAGCCCCTTCCTGAAAAAAGGAAGGAAGGGAAATATTAAGAGTATTATCTCACACAAAATGAAATCAACACGGCGCCACAATGCTTTCATTCCTTCCTTTCCCCAACCCTGAAGTTCCCTCTTCACAGTATCTGCAATCTTTTCATCTCTCGAAAAGAGCTGATACATTTATAATCATACTCCAAAGAGTCCAAGGTTCTATCATTTGCCATGCTCCAAACATTTCAGGTTTTTAAAAAATGTAATAGGTATGAGGGGAGATTTTTCTTTTCGTTTTCTCATCTCTGGAAACTCCCTTTGAAGGGTAATTTGTCTAATTGCTCTGGCACTACACAGAGGCTGATGGGTGGGGGCGCTTCTCCAAGATAATTGCTTTGAGCTTAGAATTCAGAGGGATTATTGAGGGATTTCTGTTGCCTTCTAACTCACATACAGGGTGAGAGGAATGTATTTTTATTTCAGAATTAGTTTCTACCTGAAACAATTATATATGATATGGCAGTACTATAAACATGCCATATATGTATTATATATATATATGCACACACACACACAAAGTATAGCATTGAACATATATACATATACAGTCTGCATGCATGCAGCCCCAACTTCTGTTTTCCTTTTTGCCTTGTTGGATCTCTGCAGAGCTTGTCCTTCTTTAGTTGCCTTCAATAAAACTTCACTAGCCAGTTATCAGAGGGGCAGAATGAAGTATTTTTCAGAAACATTCTGCTTTTCATGGTCGAAATAATTTTATTTATCCAGAATATACAGTTTAATTCCTCTATCTACACTTATTTACATGGCTAAAATAACATTGAAAAAAGTCTTTTGAAAAGTTGAGGTCATAGATTTCAAGGCACCATTGAAAGTGTCCACAGTTGCGCAAAAAAAGTCCTCTGTAAAAAAAGGGGGGGTCCTTTGAAATGCAATAACTTACATGCAAAAAAAAAAGCTTTACACATGAATCTTTTTGTTTCAGTTTTCCGAACTTCCCCATATGAATTCCTTTCTTTATGATTTCCTAGAACAGCAAAACACAGTAGTCCCAAAAAAGAGAGTAAGAAAGAGCAGCCCATCTAATAGAGTGTCCCGGAGGCCAGCGCCAGCGGGTGCTGTAAGGAGCCGGGCGGCGGCAGGTGGGAATTGATTGAGCTGGCTGCGCTTGTGTACCAGGATGCAGAGTTCTCCAGGTAGCTGGACGCTGGGGACTGGTTGGAGGTCGGAGGGTGGGCATGAGGGTGGTGGCTGAGCGAGCGGGACGAGCCCTGGGGCTCCCACACCGCTGGAGACTGCGGCGAGTTACACGCCATTGGGTCGCTGGAGCTGGGACTGTGCTCCGGGGGCATCTCCCCGTTTTTCATGATCTTCTTGATCTTGGATCTTTTGTTCTGAAACCAGATTTTCACCTGAGTTGGGGAACAAAGGCACACGTTACCGGGACACTCAGAGGTCGCCCGCGCCTTCCCCGGGGCGGCGACTGGAGGCATCTTCGGGCCTCTGGGCGGCCCAGCCCTGCCTGGCGTCTCCCCGCCGCTTGCGGCCTACGGCCCAGAAGCTATGCCTTAGGCAAACCATGGAGCTCTGGTCCCAGAGGACGCCCTGGCCGGCTCGGTGCGCCCCGGCCCAGCGAGGCCACGACCCCAAGGCTTGTCTTTCGTTTGGGCTGGGGGGTGGGGGACGCGAGCGCGGCGGGTGTGCGCCCGAGTGTCCGCGGCGGCGGCGCGCCTCGTGTAAGCCTGCGCAGGACGCGCGGAACGCGGCGAAGGTCTTCAAAACAATCGCGGGAGCCCGGCGGGGAAGGGGCGTGGGGCGGGCTACGCGCGCCTGTGGTGAGAAAAAGGAGCGAGCTCCCAACCTCCCGTCCTATTCCCTTCACTCCCTCTGCACCTCAGAGAGGCCAGAATCTGACTGCAGCTCTTGGCGGCGACTCGAACATTCTTTATGCTTCCGTAGGCCCCAGCTGGGTTGGAAGAGTAAAAGGAATGGGACAATCCAGGAAGACTTTCCCCGCACAATAGCGCCCCCCACCTCGCGACCCTCCGGCGGCCGTGGCCTGAAGCTCCCGTAGGCTCAGGGCACGACCCTTCAGTTTCTCCGCTCCAGGCGACGTTCTCAGCCTTTTCTTAGCCTGAGACCACCGCGAGGACACCAGGCCCTGCTTACCCCGAGGAGGCTCTACATTGTTAAGAAAACCAGATAGCTTCTCTGGGCTGCCAAGGCCGCCTTAGAAATAACCCTCCGCTTGCTTTCAACCCGCGAAATTGGCCCTAGAGCTCCGGAGGCCCGATGAGGGATGGGGGCGGGGGGCGCGGTTAGTGGGAGGCATCTCCAGACCGCTGATGAATCCCATCCCCACCGTCTCAAGGCCTAACTCACCGAGGGAAAAGCTTAGGGGCTGGTGTCTTTGGGTCTGTTAGTTTCTCACGGGTACTGTCGAAACAGCTCCAGTCCCATCAAGACTGAACCGCGCGACCCAACCAGACGTGCAGCTCAGGCAGGTCTAGTGCCTGGCAGCGGCGTATTTACCTGTGTTTGTGTCAATCCCAGCGAGGCGGCCAGCTCGGCGCGTTCCGGCAAGGCGAGGTACTGAGTCTTCTGAAACCTTCTCTGTAATGCGGCCAGCTGAAAGCTGGAATAAATAGTCCTGGGTTTACGAACTTTCTTTGGTTTGCCATTCACCATTCTCACCTCGGGCTCGGCCACTTCTTTCTCTAAATAATCAAAACAGACTTAGTTAAAGCTTGTCACCAGACAATGCCCCTTTTGCGGAAGGGCCTCAGATAGAGTCCTAGAGTTTCTTAGCACGCAGTCTTCACTCTTTGCCCATATCACCACCTTTGCTTTCCAAGACCGCGATAAATATGCTCCTCCCCCAAATATGAAAAAGCGGGATAGCCTCTGATTAATTCCTACTCTGTTCATTCAGATAGTTTGTGCAAAGCGCTTCCTACAACACAGCTTTCTCCTTGGCATCTGGGATTCAGCTCTTGCGGTGGTTCCTTCTTCTCCTGGACTTGTTTTTACGCCCACCCTGTGCTCCCCCGCGTTTCCGCCCCTCCCCAGGCTTCAAGAACACCAGCCCCTCCCCAGGCTTCAAGGAGGCGGCCCTGGGCCATGACCCCGCTTCTGTCGGCGTCTGTTCGGGCGCCCGCAGAAGCCAGAGGCTTGGCCAGGGAAGACGCTAACCGAGGTCTCCAAAGTTCAAAGACCCACAAGCAAACTATGCTCCTTCACTTCAGCAGCAAGCGGTCGGGGCCGCCGCAGACAGAGGGTCGATTATGCAGCCCCCATAATCTCGCTGCAGATCTGCGAGGGCACAGATGTGTCTGGTTTCTTTTACAAATAGACTTAATATGTTCTTGGCAAAAAAAAAAAAAAATCTTCCACTTATGCACGAAATACAGAGAGAGTGAAAGAAACGAAGACACCTCAACCCGGGGCTCTCTTTCAATGTTCAGCAAGAGTCACACATTGAGAAGGAACCGGTGGTGGGGTGTTTTCGTAGGAAAGGGGCGGCAGGTCAGGACGAGATTCTCACTGTCATGAGTATGGGTTTGGGCGGGAGGGGGCGGGATTGCCAAACGCGTGCTGTACAAACGTGCCCTGGGGCTACAACTCCCCTTCCTCAAAACTACCACCCCTCTGGAACTGACGGAGAACCTCTCTAGGGTGTGTGTGTGTGTGTGTGTCAAGTTCCAGGGAGAAGTGTGGAGGATGAGGGCTGTGGTCTCAATTCTGCCAGAGTAGGGGATGCTAATATTAGCAGGATTATTAATGTGCTGGTGGGAAGAGATCAAACCTTACCAGTAAAACCTCTCCGCCGAGCCTCATGCCTCTCTCTTACCGCCCAAGCTCACTAACCCTCTTAAACTCTCTAAGTTTCAAAGTGGACGAAAAAGGAGGACGGAAAGACAAATTGTGGGCGCCTATGGAGACAGAAAAAAAAAAAAATCTATCCTACAACGTGACCCCTCAGCAACCCTCCTCCACCTTTAAATGGCTTTTTGTTTTTGGAAATGGCTGGATAAACCGCAAAACTCTCGGCGCGCTCTTCTCTGGCTGGCTACAACTCCTTAACCCCCCACCCCCACCCAGCGTGCTCAGGGCACCCGCACCGTGCTAGCTTGTGGCGGCTCTCAAACTAATCCTGACTTGAGTCTTTCAGGCAGCCTTCTATTCCCACTCGAACCAACACAGCACGCTTACCAAAATTCCCAACAACTAACCTCCTCTTTATTACGCAAACGCCAGGAGCTGCTTGATTCTTTCTTCTCTCCACCCCTATCCCCTTTCCAGCCTAGCCGGCTTCCTGGCCGGGCAAGCTGGGAATTCAGCGACTGAAGGGCCTTGGAAGGTGCCGGAGGGGAGAGACGCTAGTTCGAACCTCCACAGGGCTCTCCTACTAAGAATCCCTAAAATGCTGGCCCGAGAAACTCTCTTTGTCGGAGGGTCTGAGTCCTACTCCCTTCTGCCGCGTGCGCCCCCACTGCAGTGAACCGCTGTGGCCCCCAATCTACCACCCCATCTCGCGCCCCCAGCGTCCTAGTCGCCCTGTATCTGCCCAGCCTGCCCCCTGTCCATGTACCTGGCTGGTTGGTGGCGCTTGGGACGCGGTTGTAGGCGCCGCCGTACTGGTGGTAGGAGCTGGCGTAGCTATAGTCGGCATAAGCTTTGGCTGGGTAGCTCCCGGCGGAGCCGTTCACGCCGTGATACTGATACTGGTAGGGATTGAGCGCTTTGCCATAGGAAGCCGAGGTAGGAGAGCAGTAGCCGTGCGGGGCTCCCCCCGTAGGGCTGTAGTAGTCAGAATCGGTAGCTGACGACTCGGGCAAAGTTGGCGATTCCTGAGACGGATGGTGCATAGCTGCGGACGTCTGGAACGGAGCTTGGAAGTCGCCGGATCGGATGCTGGGGACCCTTCTGTCAAACACTCCTGTCATCGCTCACGGGCGGCGGCAGCGGCTGTCCTTGCTGTTGTGGCGGCGGCGGCTGCCCGAGTTGGCTGTGGGGCTGCTCTGGTCTAAGCAGACATGGCTGTGGGAGCGAGGGAGGAGGAGGAAGAGGAGGAGGAGAGAAGGAGGAGGCGGCGGCCGCGGCGAGGAGGAGGCTGGGAGTCGTGAAGTCTCTGTCTCCGGCCGGCTGACTGCTGGCTGAGGCGCAGCACAGCCTTGGTTAAATCCTTAATTGCGCGCTTACGCACAGCGGGGTGGATCTGGTTCTATTGGCCAGGGCCTCGGGAGCAGCAGTAACACCCTAACTCGTCCAACTAGTTTTAGCACAACAAAGCATTGCTTAAAAAGGGGGTGGGGGGTACGGAGGGGGTGTGTGTGTTTGTGTGTGTGCGCGCCCGCGCGCTTGTATGTGTTTTTGCTTGTTGTGGAGTGGGGAGGGGTCTCAGTCTATTTGTTTTTAGTAAATTCCAAAGACATCGCAGAAGCCACAGAAGGCTCTGTGATGTCTGGGGACAATGTGTTCCAATCAGAAGCCTCAAAAGTGCACATGTTTTGGGAATGAGGTGGGCGACCATCTTTCCTTGCTCCCCACTACCCCGCCCCCGTGGGCTGCACCAAAGGCGAGTGTAGAATTAAACACTGATACTGAAATAGGGAGTCAAGGTGCAGGGAGTGGGGAGCGGGGGGATGTAGGATGGAGGCAAGAAGGAAGGGAAACAGCATTTTTTTTTTTTTTTTAGTGGAGTGTTGGGAGGCAAGTTGTAACTTACATGTTTTGAAAATTTGCTCTTTGGGGAAAGAGGCAACTTCCTTTGCAGTAGATGAGTATCTCCCGGACGCGGGCTGGATAGGAATGCCCAAGAACGCGCAATGTCCATTAAGCCGGTGAATGGCAGGGAGAGTTCCTGCAGCCCAAAGTCCTTACAATGACTTTTAAAAATTACTGTCTTAAACAAATATAACTTAAGGAAGCCCAAATCCTCGTTGCTGGCTTGCAAAAAGAACCAAACAGCTCCACTTCTGTTTAATATTTTCATCTATTTTCAAGCCATTGGAATAAAGGCTCTTTAACTATGTTCAGTGGCCAAAGACTCCCGCAAAGGTGAATGGATCCATGTATAACCTGCCATGCCTCCAGGAAAGAATGGGAAAGTCTCGGAAGTGGGGAAGGAGACAAGGATCAAAGCCTTTGCAAAGTCAGATGATGCTCATTGATTTCCCCCTCCTGACTCCATGAATGTGGCACTCGAGGCCCAGTCTCTCCATTTCCCAGACCCGGATTTCTGTACCCTCTCCCCTTTATTTCCTGCTGCAAAGACATCCTACTTAGCTCGTATGCAAGGGAAGAAAGGATTCAAGAATCATTCAGTTGATACACGAGGTCTAAACTTTGCTCTTCAGGAGGTGCTATCCTTGTTCTAGTCGTGATCCAGCTGGGAGTTTAGAAAGTCAACATAAAAATCTCTCCCAATCCCCGTTGTTACTCCCCTCAAATAGGCAACTCCAGGGACTGGATCCTGATTTGGGGCCTTCCTACATCTTCCTTTACGGGGTCCAAGACCGGCAATCTGGGAGTTCCACAGGCTATCTAGGGTTATCTGGCCTCCCCTCCGTTTTCCCTCCTACCAAAGAAGAAAGTGTCTGTGTTAGTTGTGTCTAGTATTAGTTTAGCCTTACTTGGAGTGTGGAGCCACTCGGGCCCAAAACAGGCCGACAGGTAGAGGTAGGGTGTCTGGAACTCAGAGCAAGATACAGCCCCGCTCAGGAACTCCAAAGCAGAGTTGCCGCGCGTGCACCGACTCCCTGCCTTTGCGGTCTGGACTGCACCAAAAAAACACAGCTATTGTCGCACTTCCTTTCGGGGGAAACTTCCTTTCGGGGGCGCCGGGAGACTGGCGCCCAGCAGCATTCTCCTTCTCCCACTGGCCCGAGTCACGAGCTTTGGGCCTGGGCTGCCGCGGGCTTCTCTGAGATAGACTTCAGGGTAAACAGAGCTGCAGCTGCCAGCCAGCCCTGACTCGGCGCTGTCGATTACCGACAGGCTGTTAACCGTCTAGATGTAGGCTGTGAGGAGCTAAAGAACGGCGGGGAAACATGGGGCTGCGGTCCTGGGCTCTGCTCTGGAGAAGTTATCGGCGCCCATCGAGTCACCTGATACACACCCTGCCATTTAATTACAGGAATCGCTTCCCCAGATCAATGCCAAGGACAGTTCAAAGCACCTCCCGGCAAAGACAAGTGGGCAGGGAGCCAGGCCTCCCTTCCTCTGGTCCCCTATCTCCGACACTTTTGGTTAAATAGAGATTTGAGTTACCACATGGTTATACTGAACAGGGTGTTCCTAGCAATGCCCTTACACCTTGCTGAGATGGCAGATTCTAACCAGGATGGGATTGGAAGCTACAGAATTGGGGCAAAATTTAGAAGTTCGGGATCAGATTGAAAATAATGTTACGATGTCAAATTAGTTCTAAACCTTGCTAAACTTCACCCCCCCCAAAACCCCGCGGTCAAAATGGACATTCTTTCCCACATTTCATAAAAGACAAAAAGGAGTGGGGCGGGAGGGAAGAATTTAACTTCGTTTCGGTTCCTAAAGCATTAGAACGTTGGCCCTCACGCACACTTGAGCCATTCTGCTTCTGGGTGAGACCAAATCTGGATGTGTCTCTACAGGTCCAGAGCCTCAACTTTCTTGATTTTGTTCCTCTTTTCTAGGTTGACCCCACTCCCCACTCCACCCCTTCCTTAAAGGCAGCCGGGAGGGAGAGGAAGCACTAAGTTAAAAGCAGCGGAGAGTCTGTTCACAATACAGTTTTATTTAATTTCACAATATAGGCATTGTAGCTCTGTGCACTGCCGGCTGCTCTGCGGGCCTGTCTGCGGCTTCGGACCCACGCTCAGGACATACACCGGCCGGTATCCCGGCTCTCAGAGCAGCAAACTTTTGCTGGTGTTGTGAGGTAGTTCTCACACTATGGCCTCCAGCTTTTTCCTAAGGCCAGCGGGCTGGACGCTATTGCCTCTCAAAATCCACCGACAAATCCAGCCGTGGAGAAACAGCCCCACGGCATCAAACTCTTCCAGCAGTGCGCTTCCCGCTGAGACACGTAGGAAGAATGTAAGTAATTTCATCTTTTAGTAGCCGAAATCTGCAAAGGGAGGGAAGGGGAAGTAGCAGGGGGAACCGTAAGATAAGTGCAAGTCTTTACCACGAGCGCCACCCAGTGTCCTCGAGCAACATTGCGCAAATGGCAAACCCCAGGCTCAGTCACTGGCCGGACACCAACCGGTCCTTAGTGTTAGAGTTCACTCCCAGGTGGCTTTCTTTATCTGTACTTCCAATACATCTTTCTCTCAATTCCCATGCCCTTTCCTTTCCTTCTTGCACATTCATACTTTTCCTTCCTCCTCCCACCGGCTCACCTTTTTCTGGGTCACCTTTTTCTTGGTGCCCCCGCCCCATCCCTCAGTTCTTGGGTGTAAGGCGCTCCTTCAGTGTCCCCACCTGGGGTGACTGGAAGACATCAAGCATGACTCTCCTTTCCTAGCCTTTTATTATTATTATTATTACTATTATTATTATTATTATTAGGACAGAGTCTTGCTTTGTTGCTCAGGCTGGAGTGCAGTGGCGTGATCTTGGCTCACTGCAATCTCTGCCTCCGGGTTCAAGCGATTCTCTTGCCTCAGCCTCCTGAGTAGCTGGGATTACAGGCATCCACCACCATGCCCGGCTAATTTTTGTACTTTTAGTGGAGGCAGAGTTTCGCCATGCTGGTCAGGCTGGTCTCGAACTCCTGACCTCAAGGGATCCACACAACTTGGCCTCCCAGAGGGCTAGGATTACAGACGTGAGCCACCGCCCCCGGCCGCCTTTCCTAGACATTTGTGAAGAAGCAGGCCCTCCTTTAGTTAGATGAGGTGCTTGGGAAGCTTTCAGTCATTCACTGCTATGGGCTGAAAAGAGTGCCACTGAGTTTGCAGGGAGAGAGCCGCGGAAGGGGGTGGGGTAGCAGAAAATTTTAATAACAGCATTTACTCAGCTTTCTCCACGTAGCCTATCTGGAAATCTATTTACTCATAGAAGTGCCAACAGTAGAACACCTTTTCTTTTGGGCTTGAAACTCAGAAAATTCAGTGCAGTTGAAAATATTTAATTTACGAACTTAAGATATTTTTAATATGGAAACTGTCATTTATATAAAACATTGTACACATCAATTGGATGTGCATAATTCAGGTAAATAAAGGACCCCTTAATATGATGCTAGCATTGTATAGGCACACTTGGTATAAAAAGCACTTTTTGACTTTATCAGTAGAATATTCATTCTTTAAAAGTCCAGTTTTGGGGGTGAGGTTTATTTTTCTTTTTATTTGCACTGCTTTATCCATAATCTTTCTTTATCTGTCCAGTGAAAAATGCTCTGAGCAATTCACTCTTATCATGATCCATTTAGAGTACTTTGCATCCCAGAAATCTCAAACACAACAACTGGTTAAGTCAAACATTTTATGGAGGTAGACCTGAGTAATCATTTTATTACAATGGAGCTGCAGTTATCTTTGAGCTGGGGCACTAAGGCCATTTAATAACTTAAGGTAACAGCTCTGAAATATTCAATTTGATATTTGTATAGAAAAAGCACATTTCTTTGAACTAGGGTGGGATGAAAAGATAGGAGCTCTGGGCGCGGTGGCTCATGCCTGTAATCCCTGCACTTTGGGAGGCCGAGGTGGGCGGATCACGAGGTCAGGAGATCGAGACCATCCTGGCTAACATGGTGAAACCCCGTCTCTACTAAAAATACAAAAAAATTAGCCGGGCGTGGTAGCGGGTGCCTGTAGTCCCAGCTACTCGGGAGGCTGAGGCAGGAGAATGGCGTGAACCCAGGAGGCAGAGCTTGCAGTGAGCTGAGATCGCGCCACTACACTCCAGCCTGGGAGACAGCGAGACTCTGTCTCACAAAAAAAAAAAAAAAAAAAAAAAAGAAAAGAAAAGAAAAGATAGGAGTTACGATTGCAAAAGTAGCAAAGGCTTTCAAAAATAGCACAAGTTGTTGGTCATTGGTTTTGGCAATGCAACTGAATGGCCTTTGTCTCCCAATAGAGGGCTAGGCACACTGACTTGGATCTAGCATTCAGAGGTGGTTCATCTGAGTTAGGAAAACTTTAAATCCCCATGTAGGTTCAAACTTCTTCCCATGCTTTTATGAGGCTGAACTAACTAGGTTCAAGCTAAAATGTTTAGAAGCCCATTTAAATCAACAGTGAGCTTATCTAGGGAGGGAGAAGAGGGAAAGTGGGTGTGAAGGGTAACAGGATAAATAGAAAAAAGGTTTCCTCCCATGCTGAAATTAATTATAATATCCCCTTGCCCTCAAGAAAAATGTGTTTGGAGTTAAAGAGCATCCCCAACAAAGTAAATCTCAAAGGATTCACTAGTAGGCAATGATATAAATATTCTGAATAAATTAAAAATCCCCAGACGGGAAAACTATCTTCCACTTAATTCCAACCTAATAAGATTTTTGGTTTATTTCCAAATGATAGGGCAGATCATAGACTTCTACACATTTTGTTTTTATAATTAAGACATTAAAATATGTTTATTCATTTAACTTAAACATAACTAGCTAGGAAAAGGCCTTAAGTATCCACTCAAATCTATTCTCTATGAGACAAATTTAATATACCACAGCTGAAAACACTTCAAGTTCATCTAAATAGGAAGTAAATGGGATTATATTATTATATGTCTTTGCAAACTGAAATTGAGGCATATTCTTCATCCTAAATTCGGATTTCATCTTCTTGAAAGGAAGGTTTGGCTGTGGTACTATTTACAAAACCTTTATTCTTCTTAAAGATATATAAATATTCCAAATTCTAAAAATACCCCTTGTGGAGTTAAAAGAAAAGTAATTGACAGCCAGGAATTCAAAGCAATGATCCAGCTCTTCCAAGGAAATAGCAAGAGTGAAGTTTCAGTCTTCTTTAATAACATCCTAATTCCAAGATCTATTTAGAATTTTAAAGTTCGTTGATCCTAAGCCACTGTATTTTATGATCTGATGATATTGTATGCAGAGATGCAGAAAACCAATTCTGAAGCCAAAGCCAGATTATTCAAACACTGTGAGCTGCGTAAAACTTGGCCCACAGCATACATGCACAAGGGCAGATAATATAATTTTATAGGCATTTTTACCATCTGCCCTAATTATACCATTTTAATAGATTAAAACAAACAGTAAGAAAATACAAAACCTTTTTCTACAGCTGTGTTTACTACCTTTACCTTTTATAAAGAAAAAAATTCTTAAACAGGCAACCCCAGCCTGAGATAAGAGGTTTCCCTGCTGTGTTACACAGCACAATCAGTCGAAGCTGCAGTGCCCACCTGGACTTGCATCCCTCTGTGCTCCTGCAGAATAAAATTAAGGCAACAGAAAGGAAAAGTCAATAGCTTTCCAAGTGAAGTGTAGCTGACAGCAATGGATTCACTTTTAAAAATTGTGGGCAGAAAAGATAACTTTATTTGCAGCGAGAAGCTTAGTAATACTCAATGTATATAGCCCATGGGCAGTTAAGCAAAATTTTACTTTTTCAACATTAAGTCTTTGGTTTTATTTTATTTTACTGTTTCAACACAGCAGGCTCTTGGATGGTACATGTAGCAAGGTATAATAAACATATACCTTAGTATAATTTATTGCTGCATCCTGATTTATAATTTTGGGCATATAACTGCATGTGTCTAGTGGTTTGTGTGCATTCCCCCCATTGATGCATGCATTTCAGTTGGTTACTTAGCGAATCAAGGAACACTGTAGTTGTTGCTCCAACTTTTCAACAGACCTCACTTTGCAGACAACCTACTATGCGTCTGCATGCACCACTATTAGTCTAAAATGAGGTTTAGGGATGTCTGGAATTTTTCTTACAAGTTCCAGGAATCCTTGGAGTTAGAGAGGGAAAAGATACTTCTTATGACACTCGGGATGTTAGCAAGGTATATATCAGCATTGCATTAAATAATTTCTTAGAATAAAAAAAGCAAAATTGGAAATCAACAAATCAGATAAACAAAAAATACAGGCAAGAAAAATTGTATTCATATATGAATACAGTTCTCTGTTGCCTTCTTTGTTATTTGAGTCTCTAGCTGCTTCATGGGTACACTGTTACAGCCTTTTTACACATGCCATTCAAGAGATTCAGACACATTTAGGGTTATGTTATAGAGTAACTGTGCTAGGTTGCTAGCAGTTAACCTGCGTAGCAAACTTGGAGAGGATAGGAAGAATGTTTTAGCATCAGGATGAATAGATGTACCAAAGAGGATATCATATTTGCTAAAGTGATAATACTTTTAATGGAATTATTCCTGAAGCCTGTTAATTTGGCACAAAAATAGGGGGGAAAGTATCCAATAATTAAAATTGCCTGGCAAGTTTTCCTAACTTGTAAGAATAATGGAAGAGATTAGAAGAGAAATAGGCCAAAGAACAGAAAGCAAAAGGATAGAAATAGATCTACTTTGCACTCTCTGAATTAAAATAATCACTGGGGAACATTCAGGAAAAAGTACTTGTCCACCCGAGGATTGTATTTTAGGGAACACTTCTCAGAGAAGTTGGAATGAAAGTCACTTCTTTGTGACTCCCTTTTACTAGGGTCATTAAAATTCAACATGGCCTTAAAAATCACAGTTTAGGAAAAATGTTCTGTAAATGTTTCGAGTACGTTATTGGGCTCCATTCCTCTTCAGAGTCTCATGGCGAGTATTTGGCATGTCTTGCAAATTTTATAGACCTTTAAATGGTTTTTCCCAAAGGGATTTCACATATAATTCACTTATACTTTCACAGTGCCTTGAGAAGCAGCTATGTCTGCCTGTTTTGGGTGGTCCTCAACTTTTATATATTTGCCTTTCATTTAACTTGAACTTGCTCATATTCCATATTGGCATTCCTACTTCACCCTTTATTGGTGGGTTTGAGTGGTGATGTGGTGGCACTGCCTGCCAGCTACTGCTGTTGGGAGTAAAGTGCCTGCCTGGCCTTTGAACAGTGCCAAGTTTGTATTCCCTCTGTCTCACACTATGCCTAGGAATATCTGGGCATGGAATTTCCAGCTCAATGCAGGGCTTCCATCTCCCCCTGTCTTGCCTAATCCCTCCCATCACCATCCTTGCAATTGTCACTTTCTCCATGGGCGTGGAGGCTAACCACTGGGCTTGCCTAGGCTTCTGCTCCAGTCCCTGCAGATCAGCGTGCTCCTAAAAATGAGAGATGCCTGGCTCAGCTCTCCCGTGTCTACGAAAAACAAATGGCCACCTCATCTGCTCTCCAGGGACTGGGCCAGAGGAGATAACACTGATAAAAATTGCAGTTAGGAATTTTTTATTTGGTTAGTGCCTTGATAATGGATATCCACTTTCAAATACATTTGTTTTGAATGAAAGGTACTCCTTGAATACCTAATTGACAGATTAATATACTGAGGCCCAAATAATCTACTGTTATAATAATAATTCCTTGCATTTGCTTAGAGTTTTAAACTTTTTTTTTTAATTCCAGAAAGTTCTCATATAATTGATTGTTTACTCTCACAATATTCTTGAGAGGCAAGTAAGGCAGGAAGAAACCTGATTTCCCAACTTTCTATTTGACATACGCTATGTAAACTGTGTTGTTACCTAAGAGTAGTTAAAATTTCCCATGGTCAAAATGCTCTCTGTATGCACATACAAAAAGAGTTGGTCATGGACTGAAGTAAACTTGTTACTGTTTTAATATTAAACAACAATAACAACAACAGCAATTCAGGCCAGGCGAGGTGGGGCATGCCTGTAATCCTAGCACTTTGGAAGGCCAAAGTGGGAAGATCACTTGAGCTCAAGAGTTTGAGACCAGCTTGGGCAATGTAGTGATACCTCTACAAAAAACTAAAAAATTACCCAAACATGGTGACATGTACCTGTGGTCCCAGCTACTTGGAAGGCTGAGGTGGGAAGTTCACTTGAGCCCAGGAGGTTGAGGCTGCAGTGAGCCATGATCATGCCACTGCACTCCAGCCTGGGTGACAAAGTGAGACCTTGTCTCAAAAAAAAAAAAAAAAAAAATCTCAAAACCAGTGATAGACATTTACTATATGCTAAATGCTCTGTGTATATTATTTCATTTAATCTTTACAGCAGCCTGTAAGGGGGTGCCATTATTATCCATTTTATATAGATGAATGTGAGGCAGACAGATTAAGAATGACATTTAAGGCCAGGCGCAGTGGCTCACGCCTGTAATCTCAACACTTTGGGAGGCCAAGGTGGGTGGATCACGAGGTCAGGAGATTGAGACCATCCTGGCTAACATGGTGAAACCCCATCCCTACTAAAAATACAAAAAAAAAAAAATTAGCCAGGTGTGGTGGCAGGTGCCTGTAGTCCCAGCTACTCTGGAGGCTGAGGCAGGAGAGTGGCATGAACCCAGGAGGCAGAGGTTGCAGTTAGCCAAGATCACACCACTGCACTCCAGCCTGGGCGACAGAGCAAGACTCCATCTCTAAAAACAAAAAAAAGAAATAAAAGAAAAAAAAGAAATTTAATTATTATCCTGTGGCTAATAAGTTTATCGCATAGGAGGTCTCTAAAAACCAGAAATCCTATACCCTGTGGAAAACAAAAGCATGGAATTGAGGCTTTAAATACCAGAATAACGTTTCTGTTGCTACTCTCCTTTTTTGTGTGTTCTTACACCTAAAGACACATACAATAAGCTGTGGCTGTTTTAGTTGTAGTAGTTTGGTTTTGTTTTGAGAGGTGACAGCGTGCTGGCAGCCCTCGCAGCCCTCCCTCGCTCTCAGTGCCTCCTCGGCCTTGGAGCCCATTCTGGCTGCTCTTGAGGAGCCCTTAAGCCTGCCGCTGCACCGTGGGAGCCCTTCTCTGGGCTGGCCGAGGCTGGAGCTGGCTCCCTCGGCTTGCCAGGAGGTGTAGAGGGAGAGGCACTGGCAGGAACCGGGGCTGCGTGCGGTGCTTGCGGGCCAGCTGGAGTTCCAGGTGGGCGTGGGCTTGGCAGGCCCCGCACTTGGAGCAGCCGGGGGGCCCTGCCGGCCCGCGGCAGTGCAGGACTTAGCACCCAGGCCAGCAGCTGCAGAGGGTGCGCTGGGTCCCCCAGCAGTGCTGGCCCACCAGCGCTGCGGTGGATTTCTCACCGGGCCTTAGCTGCCTCCCTGTGGGGCAGGGCTTGAGACCTGCAGCCCACCATGCCTGATTCTCCCCTCCCCGGGGGTGTGGGCTTCTGCCCGGCCTGAGCCTCCCTGATGAGCACTGCCCCCTGCTCCATGGCACCTGGTCCCATCGACCACCCAAGGGCCAAGGAGTGCGGGCGCAGGGCACAGGACTGGCGGGCAGCTCCACCTGCAGCCCCAGTGTGAGATCCACTGGGTGAGGCAAGCTGGGCTCCTGAGTCTGGTGGGGACTTGGAGAACCTTTGTGTCTAGCTAAGGGATTATGAGTGCACCAATCAGCACTCTGTGTCTAGCTCAAGGTTTGTGAACACACCAATCAGCACCCTGTGTCTAACTCAGGGTTTGTGGATGCACCAGTTGGCACTCTGTATCTAGCTAATCTGGTGGGGACTTGGAGAATCTTTATGTCTAGCTAAGGGATTGTGAATGCACCAATCAGCACTCTGTGTCTAGCTCAAGGTTTGTAAATGTGCCAATCAGCACTCTGTGTCTAGCTAATCTGGTGGGGACCTGGAGAATCTTTATGTCTAGCTAAGGGATTGTGAAGGCGCCAATCGGCACTCTGTATCTAGCTCAAGGTTTGTAAAGGCACCAATCAGCACACTGTGTCTAGCTCAGGGTTTGTAAATACACCAATTGACACTCTGTATCTAGCTAATCTAGTTGGGGTGGAGAACCTTTGTGTCTAGCTCAGGGATTGTAAATGCACCAATCAGCACCCTGTCAAAATGGACCAATCAGCTCTCTGTAAAACAGACCAATCAACTTTCTGTAAAATGGACCAATCAGCAGGATGTGGGTGGGGCCAGATAACAGAATAAAAGCAGGCTGCCTGAGCTAGCAGTGGCAATCCACGGGGTCCCTTTTCACATTGTGGATGCTATGTTCTTTTGCTCTTTGCAATAAATCTTGCTACTGCTCACTTTTTGGGTCTACACTGCTTTTATGAGCTTCATGGTGAAGCTCTGCAGCTTCACACCTGAAGCCAGGGAGACCAAGAACCCACTGGGAGGAACCAACAACTCCAGATGCGCAGCTTTAAGGGTTGTAACACTCACCGGGAAGGTCTGCAGCTTCACTCCTGAGCCAGCGAGACCACGAACCCACCAGAAGGAAAAAACTCTGAACACATCCGAACATCAGAAGGAACAAACTCCAGACATGCTGCCTTTAAGAACTGTAACACTCACCGCGAGGGTCCCTGGTTTCATTCTTGAAGTCAGTGAGACCAAGAACCCAATTCCAAACACTGTTTGTGTGTGTGTGTGTGTGTTTTTGTTTTTTTTGTTTTTTTTTTGAGGCGGAGTCTCACTCTGTCACCCAGGCTGTAGTGCAATGGCACGATCTCTGTTAACTGCAACCTCTGACTGCCGGGTTCACGTCATTCTCCCGCCTCAGCCTCCCGAGTAGCTGGGACTACAGGTGCCCGCCACCACACCTGGCTAATTTTGTTTTTGTATGTTTAGTAGAGACGGGGTTTCACCGTGTTAGCCAGGATGGTCTCTATCTCCTGACCTCGTGATCCACCTGCCTTGGCCTCCCAAAGTGCTGGGATTACAGGCGTGAGCCACCATGCCCAGCCATAATAGTTTGTTTATATCAACAGTTTCCTTTCCCTTTAATCAGTTTCACTTTTCTTTAGAATCCAATTGTTGGGTACTAGTATCCACATCTGAGGAAATTGAATGGAAATATACTGTAAATCTGAGGGTGTTTTTTTAGTGCTGGAAAAAGGAAAATTCAGGAAAAAGTTTCTCTTAATAGAAAGCTTAATTTTATAACTGATGTTAAATGTCGATGAACAATTGGTCCCTGGAAATAACTGATGACAAACACACATAAAACTAAGCAGCAGATCTTGTCCGTTTGCCCCCATTCTTTATTTTCCCTTGTTTTTCACATATGTGTCTCACACATCTATCTACAGACTATTCTGGCAAAATATTCACACTGTTTCTTTAACAAAGTTATGTATAGAATGACCATATAACTTACCCAAACTGGGGCTTTTTTTTTTTTTTTTTTTTTGAGATGGGGTTTCGCTCTTGTTGCCCAGGCTGGAGTACAATGTCAGGATGTCGGCTCCCTGCAACTTCCGCCTCCCAGGTTCAAGTGATTCTCCTGCCTCAGCCTCCCGAGTAGCGGGATTATAGGCATGTGCCACTACACCTGGCTAATTTTGTACTTTTAGTAGAGACAGGGTTTCTCCATGTTGGTCAGGCTGATCTCAAACTCCCGACCTCAGGTGATCCGACCACCTTGGCCTCCCAAGTGCTGGGATTACAGGCATGAGCCAGCGCACCTGGCCCAAACTGGCACATTTTTGAAAGTGAAAAGGGGTTGATAATTACTTTACTAGGACAATAGGAGTAAATTGGAGTAGTCTTTGCTAAACCTTAATTTTGTGGCATATTTCTCATACACTCCAAAGTCCTTCAGGAGGCCATCTTGGAAAGTCCTGTCCAGTAGCCTGGCATCATGGAAACTTGCCTGGTTAGCAAAGCTTCGGTTTTTTTAGTTGCCTTGGGGTTGACCTGCATAGCCTATCCTCAGTAGGTTAGGGATGGTCAGGACCGCCACCTGTACCTATGCAGGTTGTGCAATGCATAAGTGTGCAATGGCGAAGGGGAGTGGGAGGTGGAATCCAGCCCACAGTATACTTGCCCAGCCAAATGCCCAAGTGAGGGACTGCATCTGCCTGAGAAAGGAGCATCTATTTCCAACTCACACAATAGTTCCCCATGGAATGGTAGATTGTCTGTGTAAAACAAAGTTCACTTCCTTATCTAGCATTTTCCTAATTGTCCACTCTATATCCTTTACTTCATTTTGATTATTATCTTTTTAATAGTTTTGGCAGAAATTTTGCCTCTATATTTTTTAAAACAATCCGAATGCCTCACATAATAGAAAACTTTACAGAATTGAAACCTGAGGCTTAGAAATGCACAAAAGTGTAAGTATACTAGAAGATTTTTTTCTTTTCTTTTCGTTTCTTTTTTTTGAGACAGAGTTCTGCCATGTTGCCCAGGCTGGTCTGGAATTCCTGGGGGTCAAAGGGTCCACCTGCCTCGGCCTCCCAAAGTGTTGGATTACAGGTGTGAGCCACCATGCCTGACCTGTTTCCTTTTCATCTCAGAACTTCCTAAGGCTTTTTGAAATCTTGTTAGAGAAGATAAATGCTTATGCCTACCGTGACCATGCATTAACGCACTGTATTTCTTTTCTTACATGAGGTGTGCCATGTATAACAAAGATTTCCCTTACTACCTAGGTTTCCTCAAAGAGTGAAACTTTGAGGACTATTACTTTTCACAAAACTTTTTAAATGTACTCCTGCCCTTGCAAGAGAAATGACTATCTGGTACAATTAACGTTGGACCATAGACCCAAAGAACAATGAATGTTTCAAACACAAATTGCTTTTGAGAATCATAGTCCTATTCTGGGCTTGAAGACATTCATGTAGGAAATTAACAGAAAATTTTAATAAAGACTCTTTGGATAAAGAAAATTAGATGAGGAATGCCAGTTTGTCTTTTAAGTTGCTTGAGCAGATCTGTCATAACAGACATTGCCCCAGATTGTGGAACCCTTTCCTTCTTACATCTTTTAATGGTAGTAGAACTTACAATACCATAATTTCCTTTCATTTTTGACAGTGTTATACTATCTTTTTAGATTTACACTGACAGCATTTCATCTTGACATCATTAGATCATCTCACCTGACTTTTGCATGGTGCACATCATTACATTATGATGGTGCTATACAATTACCAGTGAAATGAATAGGGTATTAACATGATTACTGAAAAAACGTTAGCACATACAGATATAGCATTCTGCAATTGAAAGCATATTATAGCTATTAATTAGTCTGCCCAACACTCCTGGGATCCAGTGAAACTTCCTTTTTTTTTTTTTTTTCCCAAGTTGGATAATGAAAGGGAGTGACTTAGACAATATTAGAGAACCAGGCAGTAGCTGAGCTTCTCTTAACTTCGTTGATGTTTTTAAGCCTAAGAAAGTTGGGTGTGAAGATTTATAGTAACTAATCACTTGAAAGGGCAGACAAGTGAGAAAATTCCCGAAGAATACCACTTTTTCTAGTTTCCATTTCAGGACTATCATGGCGATTATTGAGAATCAATTCTTCTAGGTTTTGTGAAAGTTTTGGGAGACAAGTAATCTGGAATTATTTAAAGTGTCCATCTTAAATGGAATTGATTTGGTCTGAGAAAAATCATATAACTTTTAATCATTAATCAGGAAATGTTGTGATCAAAGGATGATACAGAAACAACTTTAGAACTATAGAAATCTTGATTATTGAAAAGCCTCTATACTTCATATATTTTTCTAAAATATCTCACAAAGATAATGCCTTACCAATGACATCCTAGACTTGAGAGACTCAGTGTTGTCTTCGAGGAGAGGATGAACTGACTCCTTTTTCTAAATCATATAATTCACCCCGAGTTCCAATTTTAAGGTGATGAAATAAATTAATTGTATGAATTAGTCAAAATTTTGCAAACTTTTTGAGCTTCACTTTGTTTTCTCATTTCTCCTCATTTGTATGAAGTGAATATATATCATAAAGATTATCATGAGGGTAAAATGAGATAACAGATATAAAACTCTCAGCTTAATGCTTGGGCACAGTAGACACTCAATAAAGTGGAGCAGTTCCTATAATTCAAGAGATCTTGACTGGTCTGGGAACTAGAGCAGAAACTTTGGTGGCTTGAAAGTGGTAGTCCTTAGGGGACAGTTCTTCACTCTTGGCCCTTCTTCTGCTACGTTTACACAGCCTGAAGAAGTCACAGGGATCATGATTTTCCTTGGATGTTTTCTGCCATGACTCAGCAGTGAAAGAGCAGTTTCAGTGGATGGAGCTGGTAGATGGATCAGAACCAGCTTATCTGACTTTAACTAATATTGTTTTATCAAATTATCCCCCACCCACCTGCAAAAGGAAGAAACCAAATGAGAGGAATACAAATTTTCACTGTAATTGAATCAAATCATAACACCTGGAATTATGCATATGTCTATCTTGATTGGCCTATTTACAGCCATATATATTTTGTGGCAAACTAGTATGTTTATGAAATGGGCTTTTGAGGTCAGGAATATTGCATCATTTATACTTTAGGCACAATTTTCAGTCTTTCCTTAGACTCTTTTCTCTTCACTCCCAGCCTGACTACCACTCAGCTCATCTCATCCCCCATATTGCAATAGCCTCCAACTGGTCTTTGCACCTTCAAGCTCTCCAAGCTCCACTCCAGTCACCTATCACAATGATCGCTATTCCCTATAGGTCAAGTCTAAACTTCATACCGTGGCACAAAAGGCTTCCAGAATCTGCTCCAACCCCAACAATCTAGTATATCTCCATCTTTTTTAGCTTCCAAATCAATCTCATTTCTTCCGCCAAGTTGATTTTCTCCCTGTTGCCTGATCATATCGAACACTTTTCTAGGTCTACCTCATTGACTGTTCATTCTCTTACCTATCTCTGAGTTCAGTGTTGAAAGCAGAAGTCATTCCAAATGTTTTAGGCAGCAAGGAATTGAATGTCAGGGACTGGGTGCTCACAAAGTGTCAGAAGGGCTGGAGGAAGGGTCTAAGCTGGGCTTCTAGGGACAACTCCTGGAGCACCAGGAAGGGTGCTACCAGAAAGACTGAATTCAGAACCCACTGCTATAGCAATAACCCCAGGATCAGAAGCTGCTGCCATTGCTGCTGCTATAATTGCCTCCCAACCACAGTAGCTGGAGGAAAACAAAAAACAAAAAAAACACTAGAATGTGATTGGGGAGAAAACACAAAAATTTATATTTCCATACCCTGTCACTATCAATAAAAGCAAAAGGGTATATGAAAATGGCCTCTCACTTCTGTTTTCTACATTGGATACAAAGCCATTTACTTTGCATTGCAAAATCCTAGCTGCAAAGAAGTCTTGGTGTACATGAAGGCAACTAGAAGTGAGGTGGATGAACTTTAAGAGAGCCTTCTTCCTTCTCCTCTGCTACCAAAATCTTGTATATCCATTTCGAGGATCAGTTCAAATATTGTATCCTCCAGGAAACAGAAAGCGATGTCAATGATAGATCTTTATGCTTCCTAATCACCCTTAACCCACATTGCAGAGATGGTCAATATGCAGTTTACTTAGCCATACCCTGCCTTCCTACACCTCTAATGGTCATCCCACTTGAATTGCAAGATTAAAGCACAAGATTTACTCAGCCTGGAATTGGCCTCAGAATCCTTCTTACCACCGTACTCAAGTCAGCCTTAATCAACTGATGGGAGATAATGCTTCAGATAAACCCTGTTTGCAAGCCCTGAAGTCTATTCTTCAGGCATCTAGACAGCTTTTGATTAAATAGATTAGATAGCAATTCTGACTTGATCGTTCCCTAACCTCAAAGTATGATGGTCTGAAATAAGGATACTGGCGGATTTGTATGTTGCGGGGGGCAGGAAGTAAGTAGTCCTGAATCATAGATTTTAGATCTGGAAACCGCTTCAAGAAATACCTTGGTACAGCTCTTTGTCTGTAGGCAGGAAAGCTTTTATATCTGAGTTTAAAAATGAATAAACTGAGGCCCAGAGAAATTAAGTAACTTTCTGAGTTTACACAGATATGTTTTCTTATCTGATAACAGCATATTACACTTCAAGATGGAATTACAAATGAATTACTTCTCTCATCTTTTGTGCTTCTTTATTATTGATAATTCATCACAGTCTATAAAATATAAATTTAGTAACTGAGTTTTTCTCCTTTTCATTATCTTCGTTTCTACCAGGAAATAATCACAAATGGCAACAAAACAAAACAAAAAAATATCTAGCATAAGAGTACAGGTTGTAGAGTACTGTTTATTACCATGTTCAACCTTGAGAAAAATTGCAAAATAGGTGAAATTTATCTAAATTGACTTCTGTCTTTAAGTATGTCTTTTTTCCTTCCTGTAGGTTCCTAAGACTTTTATGAATATTTGAGGTTTCCCATAGGCTCTTTATCCCTGGAGAATTGTCCTATACACTAGAGCTTTTTCATTTACATATTTTCTGTTCATCAGGGCACTCATCGCCTTTATGAGCTACTAACCTAAAACTGATGAAGTAACAAGAGTTTTGTGTACATTTGCCTTGCCATAATCTATATCTTACTGACTTCTCCTGATAACAAATTGCCACAAACTTAGTGCCATAAAATAACACAATTTATTATCTTACAGTTCTGTAGGTCACAAGTCTGGTATGGGCCTCACCAGCCCAAAATCAAGGTGCTGGCAGGCTGTGTTCCTTCTGGAGGCTTTAAGGGAGAATTATTTCCTGCTTGTGGGGTTGTTGATAAAATTCGATTCCTCGTAGTTGTAGAGCTGAGGTCCTGGTTTTCTTGCTGGCTGTCAGCTGAATGCTGATCCTAGGTTCTACAAGCTGCTGTGTTCCCTAGCTCGTGGTTCCGTTCCTCCACCTTTAAAGTCTGCAGTGGTGAATGGAGACCTTCTCACATCACAGTTCTCTGAGCTACTCTTCTGCTTTTAAGGGCTCATATGATGAGATGAATCCAACTCAAACAATTCAGGATAATCATCTTACCTCCAGGTTGTAACCTTACTTATTCACCTCTGCACAGTCCCTTTTGCCATATTCAGTAACTTTATTTACAGAACTAGGACATTGACACCTTTGGGAGGCCGTATTCTGCCTACCACACCTGGCTTTCCATAGCATAATCACATCTTGATCCAATTTCCCTCTTTATTTCTTGCCTTCCTCCCTTCTTTCCTTTTATCCTTCTTAACACACTATTGAGCATCTACTATAATGATAAGTAGTTACATAAGGGTGATGAATACAAAGATGACAACAGCATGACCCCTTTGTCATCTTTGTTACTCAAGTTACTGTCTGGTTGCTCTTCTCTTACTCTTCTGATTGCTTCTTTTTTGTGTAATATCTTTCTTCTACCCCAGGGCAGAATGTGGAACCTGTCACATGGAGCCTGTCAGTGTCCTATCCTGAATAACTCATTTAGTGCTGAGATCGCCTGCATATGAACCTATTTATGCACATATCTCAGATTCTACTTCTCTTTTTCAGACCTCTCTCCTGAATTCCACTTATACACCTTCAGGTGGACATTTAAATTTACTCCATAATCACCTTCAACTCAGGATGGAACTTATCATTATGCTTCAGACTTTCTTCTTTCTTTAAGAAGCTCAAAAATTCTCCTAATCACAAAGGTAGAAAACTTTTCAATCAGTCTTAACTGCCCCTTCGTCTTATTTTTGTAACAGGGATGCTATTTGGGGGAAGGGGATATTAAACTTATATATTTATCTTTGGTAATACCTAATTACTAGTTGTCCCACAGCTCTCATATCCAGAGCCAAGTCGGGTCAACTTCTATCATAGAGTTTTTGCCATAGTACAAGAAAGATTTACCTTCTGCCTCTGATGGGGAGGCTGTGGAAATCTGCCCTAGAGTAGAAGAGAGATAAGACGTGGCAGAGTTCAAGTTGAGACAAAGGTCAAAGGAAGATGCAATTCCTTCTGGGAGTATGAGGAAGAAAAGGAGCAAATCAGTAGCAGGAAGGCAAGTGGTCAGATTCCCTTTTGCACTAAAGTTCTGGAGTAGAAATTAGGAACAAGGGGGAAACTACAAACAGAGTGTTTTGCCCTTGAGTCAGAGCTGGCTAGAAGCTCACCAAACTTGCTTTGTCCTGAAAGACACCCAGACTACATTTCTTAGATTCCCTTGCAGTCAGTCAGCAGCCACATGACTAAGTTCCAGCCAATAGAATGTGGCAAAACTGATGGACTCATTACTTTCATCTGGGTCATTAAAACCCTCTGTGTGATCCTCCTGTATCTTTCCAAGCCAATGGAAAACCCTCAGGTCCTCCGGCAAGGGCTCTTCACCTTTTTGAATCATTATGGATCCTTGCAGCAGTCTGGTGGAGCCTATGAACTCTTTTTTAGAACAGTGTTTTTAAATGTATGAAATAAAAGCCAAAAGATTACAGTGAAAACAGATTATTTTGAAACACAGTTAACAAAGTATCTTAAAACACAAATCTGTGATACAGTAATGTGTGTTCTTCTTTATTAATGCATTAAATTACAAGATCTAGTGGCAAGTATAATAACTACCATGTTTCCAACATGCTGATGATATAAAGAGATAGTCTTGATACCTGTAGTGTGAAAAAAAATCTGTGATTTATTTCAGTGACAAAGTTTCAGGCTTAGCAGACATCTTTCAGTTAACAAAGGGCACAGGACTTGCCCAGCCACCTGTGCGGCTTAGACTAGTATGTGAATCTGAGACCCTATCTCCTTTATTGCCCTTAGATTACGTAAATCCTCCCCAGCCTTGCCCCATATTCGCAGATGTTATCCTGGGGTGCAGCAGGATGAAGGGGGAAAAATCTCAGAGTTTGAGCCATAAACCTGAAATAGACCGAATTACTTAAAAGGGGGAACTATTTAAAGCTGAGGAGAATGAAATAATGTCACCAGGCAAATTTAACCTTTCTGACTCTTCAGTGGAGTGGGGTGGAACTTAATGGTGAAATTTTGATCAATAGGAGACACTAAAGGAGATGGATATGATGTAGAGAAAACTTCTGCCACTTAAAAATGAGAGAAAGCCTGGCTTTCCTGCCCCCCACCTTCCACATGGGAAAAGTAGAAAAAAGAAGGAAAGTGACGTAGAGGAAGAAGCGAAGCAGGAGAGGCATAGGTCATAGCTTCCAACTCTGGGCTGAAATTTGCAGATATAGGGAGGTGGGCTGGGTTGAGAAGAAAGAGGCCTTTGCTGTGATTCTAACTGGAATGCAGAGGCCACCATGCAAAGTAGACTCTTTCGAACCTGGAGGGTCCAGAAAGATAGAGATGTTGGTAAGAATGGTTAAGGAGAGGGCTATTGTTACTCTTCCTCAGTTCCCATGTGATGTGCAGGCACTCACAAATTTCTGCATGCTTCACGGGACAATGTGAAGGATAGCTGATTGGGGAGCTGGTAGTTTTGTTGTGGGCACTGTTGTAGGGAGGGGTTAGGTGACAATACTCATATGAACCTACTCACAGAACTCATTTTTTTCAGGGGCAGGAAAAAAATAACAGACACTCAATAGAGGATTACAGCAGTGGCTATAGTCATGATGGAACAGCGTCAGCAAGAGAAGACCACTGCGTGTGAATCAGTAAAGAGAATAACCTGCAAGTTCCTCAGGCATCCCTCAGCAGACCTGAGTGCAAAAGGATCAGGGACCTGCCCAGCCACACCTCAGCAGAGAGCAGCTAGGACCTGGATGACTATTCACAGCTCCAACTCCATCATTGCCATGATATCACATGAACCTCTCTGACAATGAGAGGCCACCATGGAGAGGAACAGTGGAAGAGAGAGAGAATCTGAAGGAAGCAGTTTTCAAAAGAGATAGTTATTGCAAAGTGATTTTATAACAGAAAGACTAAGACACTTAAACTTTTAAGCTTTCTTGACCCCAGATTCATACTTAGGGTAATGGGGTCTCATGAGGAAGATGATTGGTTATGAAAATAAAGAAACAGGATTTTTTTCCTTATATGCATAATTTGTACATTTGAAACCCTCTTACATTTCTCCTTTGGTGGTAAGAGAGCTTGCAAAAATGGCCCAAATTCTCCATTGCTCTCTGTATCGACTTTGTATCATAAAGTTGCAGCTCCTCCCATCAAAAAGTGGAGTCTACTTTTTGAATCCAGACAGGACTTGTGACTTTCTTTGGCCAAAAGAACACAGCAGAAATCATGATGCACCGATTTGAAGCTCATGCCTCAGGAGGTCTTTCACTGCTCTCTTGGACTTCTACTGTCAGCCTGAGAGCCAGCTCTGGCCAGCCTGCTGCAGAAGAGAGACCTTATGAGGACTCAGGCCATCCCAAATGAGGTCATTCTAGACCAGCCAGCCTCCAGTTGACCTAACAGATGGCTCATGAGTGAGCCCAGTTTAGATCAGCCAAGCCTGTCCCAGATGAACAGAATCTTCCAGCGAACTCACAGATTCATTAAGCCACTAAATTTTCATTTAAGCCACTACATTTTGGGATGGTTTTTTATGCACCAAGAGCTAACTGATAAACCTACAGGAGTAATAATATGTCCTATTGCCTCTTTTCTTTCTGTCATATTGTGTCCGGAATTGGTGGGTTCTTGGTCTCACTGACTTCAAGAATGAAGCCGCGGACCCTCATGGTGAGTGTTACAGCTCTTAAGGTGGCGCGTCTGGAGTTTGTTCCTTCTGATGTTTGGATGTGTTCAGAGTTTCTTCCTTCTGGTGGGTTCGTGGTCTCACTGGCTCAGGAGTGAAGCTGCAGACCTTCACGGTGAGTGTTACAGTTCTTAAGGCGGCGTGTCCGGAGTTTGTTCCTTCTGATGTTCGGATGTGTTCGGAGTTTCTTCTTTCTGGTGGGTTCGTGGTCTCGCTGGCTCGGGAGTGAAGCTGCAGACCTTCGCAGTGAGTGTTACAGCTCTTAAGGCGGCACGTCTGGAGTTGTTCGTTCCTCCCGGTGGGCTCGTGGTCTAGCTGGCTTCAGGAGTGAAGCTGCAGACCTTCGCGGTGAGTGTTACAACTCGTAAAAGCAGTGTGGACCCAAAGAGTGAGCAGTAGCAAGATTTATTGCAAAGAGCGAAAGAACAAAGCTTCCACAGTGTGGAAGGGGACCTGAGCAGGTTGCTGCTGCTGGCTCGGGCAGCCTGCTTTTATTCTGTTATCTGGCCCCACCCATGTCCTGCTGATTGGTAGAGCCGAGTGGTCTGTTCTGACAGGGCGCTGATTGGTGTGTTTACCATCCCTGAGCTAGACATAAAAGTTCCCCACGTCCCCATCAGATCAGTTAGATACAGAGTATCGACACAAAGGTTCTCCAAGGACCCACCAGAGCAGCTAGATACAGAGTGTCGATTGGTGTATTCACAGACCCTGAGCTAGACACAGGGTGCTGATTGGTGTATTTACAATCCCTGAGCTAGACATAAAGGTTCTCCACATCTCCACCAGACTCAGGAGCCCAGCTGGCTTCACCCAGTGGATCCTGCACCGGGGCTGCAGGTGGAGCTGCCTGCCAGTCCCGCGCTGTGCGCTTGCACTCCTCAGCCCTTGGGTGGTCTATGGGACTGGGCGCCATGGAGGAGGGGGTGGCGCTTGTCGAGGAGGCTTGGGCCACACAGGAGCCTGTGGACGGTGTGGGGGGCTCAGGCATGGTGGGCTGCAGGTCCCAAGCCCTGCCCCATGGGAAGGCAACCAAGGTCTGGTGAGAAATTGAGCACAGCACCGGTGGGCTGGCACTGCTGGGGGACCCAGTACACCCTCCACAGCCGCTGGCCCGGGTGCTAAGCCCCTCATTGCCCGGGGCTGGCAGGCCCTGCCGGCTGCTCTGAGTGAGGGGCCCGCCAAACCCATGCCCACCCGGAACTCCAGCTGGCCCACAAGCGCTGCGCACAGCCCCGGTTCCCGCCAGCGCCTCTCCCTCCACACCTCCCCGCAAGCTGAGGGAGCCAGCTCCCGCCTTGGCCAGCCCAGAAAGGGGCTCCCACAGTGCAGCGGTGGGCTGAAGGGCTCCTCAAGTGCTGCCAAAGTGGGAGCCCAGGCAGAAGAGGCATGGAGAGCAAGCGAGGGCTGTGAGGACTGCCAGCACGCTGTCACCTCTCAATATGTCACAATAACCACTTTATCTTCTTACCTTTCAGTCTTTTTCCTCTCCAAACCTTCTTGCAGCCCTGAGGTAGACCAAGCCTTCTGCATGCTTCTTTCTTTTCCCTTAAGCCCTGAGGATCAAAATAACAATAGTACTTGACACCAAGTTACTCACTGATTTTATTTCCTGGAATACAGTTCCTTCCTTTTGCTATAACCCCTAGTATTTGATCTTCCTCAGTCACTGCAGTAGTTGCCACCCTGAAGCTCTCCTGGGAACGCTTCCCAACTGAGGCCCAGGATGCAGATTGCTGGTCTGGCATGCTTTCTGTACCACTCTCTATCCATCCTGTCCTGGAGGGGATTTTTATCTACCCTTATTTGGAGGGTCTTTTCAGTGGCTGTCTCTCAACCTTGGGTTATCCAGCCTTCTCATGGTTATAGTGCTCTAAGGTCTTCAAAAGGATGCTTGTATTTTTAATCTCTTAGCTCCAATGATCAAGAAAGAACAAGAAGAAAGGACTGGATATACAGTGGAATATATTTAACCTTAACAGGAATGAAATTCCTATACCTGCTGCAACATGGATGAACCTTGAAAACATTGTGCTAAGTGAAACAAGCCAGACACAAAAGACCACATATTGTATGATTTCACTTATATGAAGTACTGCTATGGTTTGAATGTTTGTCACCTCCAAAAATCATGTTGAAATTTAATCCCCAGTAGGTGGTATTGAGAGGTGAAGTCTTTAAGAGGTGATTGGATCATGAGGACTCTGCCCTCATAAAGAGATTAGTCCATTCATGGATTAAGGAATTAATGAGTTATAAAGGGAGTGAGACTGGTGGCTTTATAAGAAGAGGAAGAGAGACCTGAGCTAGCACACTCAATCCACTTACCATGTTATGTCCTACTCCACGTCAGGACTTAGCAGAGAGTCGCCACCAGTAAGAAGGCCCTTACTAGATGTAGTCCCTCAACCTTGGATTTCTCAGCCTCCATAACTGTAGAAATAAATTCTTTTTTTTTTTTTTTTCTGAGACAGAATCTCACTCTGTCGCGCAGGCTGGAGTGCAGTGGTGCCATCTCCGCTCACTGCAAGCTCCGCCTCCCGGGTTCATGCCATTCTCTTGCCGCAGCCTCCTGAGTAGCTGGGACTACAGGCGCCTGCCACCATGCCTGGCTAATTATTTTGGAATTTTTAGTAGGGACGGGGTTTCACCGTGTTAGCCAGGATGGTCTCGATCTCCTGATCTCGCGATCCACCCGCCTCGACCTCCCAAAGTGCTGGGATTACAGGCCTGGGCCACCGCGCCCAGCCCCTTTTCTTTATAAATTACCCAGCTTCAGGTATTCTGTTATAAGCAACAGAAAATGGACTAAGACAGGTTCCTGGAATAGTAAATACACCAAGACAGAAGGTAGAACAGTGATTCCTAGAAGTTGGGGGAAGGGAGGACTAGGGAGTTTTTTAATGTGTATAAAGTTCAGTATAGGATGATGGAAAAGTTCGATAGATGCATAGTAGTGATGGCTGCACAATAATGTGAATGTACTTAAAGCTGCTGAACTTTACACTTAATAGTTAAAATGGTAAATTTTATGTTACATGTATTTTACTAAATAAAAATGTAAAATAAAAAGAACCACAATGGGGTTCCACTTTATATGCACTAGAATTGCTATAATAAAAAATTTTAATGGAGTTGGGACAAAGAGGTTTTCAGCACAGTCTTCGAACTCTCCAAAACTTGGCACATGTCTCTAACCTCACTCCTAGAATCCTTGAGACATTAATTTCCTTCTGAGCTTGAGAGTCTTCCTCTGTGTTTTGATGCGAGTCCTCAGTCTTGTTTGGGGCTTTTCCATCTCTTAAGTCCTCCTATCTTTTAAGGTCTAGTTCAAATCCCATTTGCTATGTGAAACCCTCTCTGATCACCACCCTAATCTTCCTGTCCTTTGAGCTATCCTTGATCTTATTGTTTGTACCATTATTTATCCCTCTTCATAAATAGTTTAATATTATTAAAAATGTCTTAAATAGTTTTTAAATATATTTTTAAATTTCTTTTAAAATTTTTGTGGTTACATAGTAGTGTATACATTTATTGGATATATGAGGTGCTTTGATACAGGCATGCAATGTGAAATAAGCACATCATGGAGAATGGGGCATCCATCCCCTCAAGCATTTATCTCTTGAGTTACAAATAGTCCAGTGACATTCCTTACTTTAAAATATACAATTAAGATATTATTGGCCAGGCATGATGGCTCATGCCTGTAATCTCGGCACTTTGGGAGGCTGAGGCAGGTGGATCACTTAAGGTCAGGAGTTTGAGACCAGTCTGGCCAATATGGTGAAACCCTGTTTCTATTAAAAATACAAAAATTAGCCAGGTGTGATGGTCCACACCTGTAGTCCCAGCTACTCAGGAGGCTGAGGCAGGAGAATTGCTTGAATCTGGGAAGCAGAGGTTGCAGTGAGCCGAGATCGCACCACTGCACTCCAGCCTGAGTGACAGCAAGACTCTGTCTCAAAAAAAAAAAAGGTTATTATTGACTATAGTCACCCTGATGTGCTATTAAATAGTAGGTCTTATTCACTAAATAGTTCTTTATGTATTTGCACATTGATACCCATATCAACATCTATTTATTGGGTGCTAGATTCTCTCAATCCAACTAATCAATACATACCTTAAAAATAAGAGACGGAATTTTTTATCTTTTGGGTTCTCTTATAGTAGCTAATATAGAACTCTGCACGTATTGTTTGCTCAGTAATTGTTGGTCCATCATTTAATTCTATGTTGTTCTGGCCAACATAGCCTTGACAGGGCTTTTCTGAAGAAAATGCCTAATCAAGTGTTTCTCAACCTGATTTTCTTCATTGTATCCCCCCGACCCAGGAACCTTTACAGACATTTTTTTTTTGCTAATCATCTCCCCTATGAAATTTTACTACTACAGATAGGGAGTCTGTCTGTACAGAATTTCTATAGAGCCATACACAAAAAGAGCAAGAATTTTTCCCCCAAGAACCAATCCCCCGCACACCTGAAGGGAATATTACCCCCATTGAGAATGCATGTCTTAACCCTTCATGACCTTCAGCAAGGCAGTGGGAAAGATGTTTGGGTGGTTTTCCAGGCATTTCAGGCTCCTCAAAGCACAGCACCATAGAAGTCTTTCTGTTCCACCTCGCTGAGTACCTAAAAACCCTGCTTTTTCTTTGTTTCTTTTCTTTTTTTTTTCCTCCGTAATTATTGCTTTTGGTGGTAGTTTTCTGCATTCACAGGTGAGGACAGAAACTGAAAATACCCTCTCTAAAATGTACTAATTTCTCTACATCTCACAGTTGTTGGGTTATTAACTTATTTGCTTATTTTGGGGGAGGGGAATAAGCATCTGTAATCGACAGAGGAAATATACAATGTTGTCACTTCTCTTTGGGTGCATGGCACCACTTGAAAAGGACAGAGCACAGTATACAGGATGGAAGACTGCCACTAGGGCATATGGTGCTTTGTTTGAAATAGAAAAAGGTGCCCCTTCCTTCAGGTCCCACAGCCCTAGCAGTGTGCACAGTCAGCCTGCACTTGAGCTCCCTTGTCTATGTAACTTTATGGAGAGAAGCACCTGCACACCTTCAAACAGTAACACCTGACTAAACAAACATACAAATATGGGAATTCATATATTTAAAACATATTTTAAAATATATTTAAAACATACTTTAAATACTGTGAAACAGTTATGCCCTGTGTAGCCACAAGCTCCTTTTCCCATCTTATTGACTGCAGAGTTTGGATTTGGGAAAGACAAGATACTTCTCTTTGCTTGGATGTGGTGTGCAACTGGCATAGGTCCCATGTTGGAGTGTGGGAGCATCCAGAGAGAGAGCATTTCTAAAGTGAACACCAGACAAGTCATTATGTAGAACACATATCTCTTGGGACACTTTTCCTGGAATTTTCATTGCTTTTTTCCCTCTCTAATCTGGGCTTCCCATCTGAACGTTTAAATTTTAGGTCAGATTAAAACATTCCATCAAACTTCACTAATTGTTAATTTGAATATACATTTTCATAAAACTAAACACAAAGGTATTTTTTCTTTTCGCAGTTACTAGTGATCAAAAAGTTCTGTTTTATAAAGCTTAAAGTTGGAATTTCCACCAAATATCTGATTTTCTACTGTTGCCATATTTTCACTTCAAGTAGAAATAACTATCTACATTACCAATATCATCGCATCACATAAATTAGGAAAAATTTGTATGGCTTCTGATAGAATAAAGTAATACTAGCATTTGTTTTTTATTGCTCTGAAGTAGCCTATAAATGATTTAACAAACTCCCTAAAGTATTACTAACATGATTCTTAATGGAAAATATGTAAATGTCTCTGTAGATAAGCATTGTAACTTAAAAATATAGACTTCACAATATCAGTGGGTAAACATCTTAAATATGTATCAGATTTTTCAGATTGCTTAAGCTTTTTTAAGGCTTGTTGTTATAGAAGAATTGATGAAGATAACTGAATGATTATGAGCTTAATTTGAGATTCATAAATCTCTGATTTATATTTCAGGAAAAACAGGAAAATTCTTTTCTTTTCTCATCAGTATCTAAAGTTCTTAAAAAGTTATCCACATTACAGGGAGGCAAGATGGCCAAATAGGAACAGCAAGGGTCTATAGCTCCCAGAGAGACAAACGCAGAAGGCGAGTGATTTCTGCATTTCCAACTGAGGTACCTGATTCATCTCACTGGGACTGGTTAGACAGTGGGTGCAGCACATGGAAGGCGAGCAGAGGCAGGGTGGGCCATCGCCTCACCTGGGAAGCACAAGGAATCAGGGAACTCCCTCCGCCAGCTAAGGGAAGCTGTGAGGGACTGTGCCATAAAGGACGGCACTATCCGGCCCAGATACTATGATTTTCCCATGCTCTTCACAACCTGCAGACCAGGAGATTCCCTCAGGTGCCTACACCACCAGAGCCCTGGATTTCATGAACAAAGCTGGGAGGTCATTTCAGCAGACACCAAGCTAGCAGCAGGAGTTTTTTTCGTTCCCCAGTGGTACCTGGAACTACAGCAAGACAGAACCGCTCCCTCCGCTGTAAAGGGGGCTGAATCCAGGGAGCCAAGTGGTCTTGCTCAGTGGATCCCACCCCCATGAAGCCCAGCAAGCTAAGATTCACTGGCTTGAAATTCTTGTGGCCAGCACAGCAGTCTGAAGTTGACCTGGGATGCTCGAGCTTGGTGGGGAGAAGGGTGTCCACCATTACTGAGGCTTAAATAGGCGGTTTTCCCCTCACAGTGGAAACAAAGCCGCAGGGAAGTTCAAACTGGGTGCGGAACCCACCACAGCACTCCAAAGCCACTGTAGACAGACTGCCTCTTTAGATTCCTCCTCTCTGGGCAGGGCATCTCTGAAAGAAAGGCAGCAGCCCTACTCAGGGGCTTAGAGATAAAACTCCCATCTCCCTGGGACAGAGCACCTGGGGGAAGGGGCAGCTGTGGGCCCACCTTCAGCAAACTTAAACGTTTCTGCCTGCTAGCACTGAAGAGAGCAGTGAATCTCCTAGCACAGACTGCCTCCTCAAGTGAGTCCCTGACCCCCCATACCTCCTGACTGGGAGACACCTCCCAGCAGGGGTCGACAGACACCTCATACAGGAAAGCTCCAGCTGGCATCTGGTGCATGCCCTTCTGGGATAAAGCTTTCAGAGGAAGAAGCAGGCAGGAATCATTGCCGTTCTGCAGCCTCTGCTGGTCATACCCCAGGAAACAGGGTCTGGAGTGGAACTCCAGCAAACTCCAGCAGACCTGCAGCAGAGAGGCCTGACTGTTAGAAGGAAAACTAACAAACAGAAAGCAATAGCATCAACATCAACAAAAAGGATGCCCACGCAAAAACCCCATCAGAAGGTCATCAAAAACCAAAGGTAGATAAATCCATGAAGATGAGGAAAAACCAGCATAAAAAGGCTGAAAATTCCAAAAACCAGAACAACTCTTCTCCTCCGAAGGATCACAACTACTCGCTGGCAAGGGAACAAAACTGGATGGAGAATGAGTTTGACAAACTGACAGAAGTAGGCTTCAGAAGGTGGGTGATAACAAACTCCTCCCAGCTAAAGGAGCATGTTCTAACCCAATGCAAGGAAGCTAAGAACCTTTATAAAAGGTTACAGGAACTGCTAACTAGAATAACCAGTTTAGAAAAGACCATAAATGACCTGATGGAGCTAAGAAAAACACAGCACAAGAACTTTGTGAAGCATATACAAGTATCAATAGCTGAATCGATTAAGCAGACGAAAGGATATCAGAGACTGAAGAGCAACTTAATTAAATAAAGCATGAAGACAAGATTAGAGGAAAAAAAATGAAAAGGAATGAAAAAAGCCTCCAAGAAATATGAGACTATGTGAAAAGACTAAACCTATGTTGATTGGTGTACCTGAAAGTGACAGGGAGAATGGAACCAAGTTGGAAAACACACTTCAGGATATTATCCAGGAGAACTTCCCCAACCTAGAAAAACAGGACAACATTCAAATTCAGGAAATAGAGAACACCACAAAGATACTCCTCAAGAAGAGCATCCCCAAGACACATAATTGTCAGATTCACCTAGATTGAAATGAAGGAAAAAATGTTAAAGGCAGCCAGAGAGAAAGGTCAGGTTACCTACAAAGGGAAGCCCATCAGACTAACAGCAGATCTCTCTGAAGAAGCCCTACAAGTCAGAAGAGAGTGGGGGTCAACATTCAACATTCTTAAAGAAAAGAATTTTCAACCCAGAATTTCATATTCAGCCAAACTAAGCTTCCTAAGTGAAAGAGAAATAACACCCTTTACAGACAAGCAAATGCTGAGGGATTTTTGTCACCACCAGGCCTGTCTTACAAGAGCTCCTGAAGGAAGCACTAAATATGGAAAGGAAAAACCGGTAGCAGCCACTACAAAAACATACCAAAATGTAAAGACCATTGACCCAATGAAGAAACTGCATCAACTAATAGACAAAATAACCAGCTAGCATCATAATGACAGGATCAAATTCACACATAACAATATTAACCTTAAATGTAAATGGGCTAAATGCCTCAATTAAAAGACACAGACTGGTAAATTGGATAAAGAGTCAAGACCCATTGGTGTGCTGTATTCAGGAGACCCATCCACGTGCAAAGACACACATAGGCTCAAAATAAAGAGATGGAAGATTATTTATCAAGCAAATGGAAGGCAAAAAAAAAAAAAAGCAGGGGTTGAAATCCTAGTCTCTGATAAAACAGACTTTAAAGCAACAAAGGTCATAAAAGACAAAGAAGGGCATTACGTAATGCTAAAGTGATCAATGCAACAAGAAGAGCTAACTATCCTAAATATACATTCACCCAATATAGGAGCACTCAGATTCATAAAATGAGTTCTTAGAGACCTACAAAGAGACTTATACTCCCAAACAATAATAGTGGGAGACTTTAACACCCTACTGTCAATATTAGACAGATCAACAAGAAAGAAAATTAACAAGGACATTCAGGACTTGAACTCAGCTCTTGACCAAGCAGACCTAATAAACAGAACTACCCACCCCAAATCAACAGAATATACATTCTTCTCAGCCTCACATAGTACTTATTCTAAAATTAGACACAAAATTATAACTAAAACACTCCTGAGCAAATGCAAAAGAACGGAAATAACAGTCTATCAGACAACAGTGCAATCAAATTAGAGCTCAGGATTAAGAAACTCACTCAAAACCACATAACTACATGGAAACTGAACAACCTACCCCTGAATGACTACTAGGTAAAGCAGTGTTAAGAAGGAAATTTAGTAGGCTGGGTGCAGTGGCTCACACCTATAATCTCAGCAGTTTGGGAGGCCAAGGCAGCCAGATCACAAGGTCAGGAGATCGAGACCATCTTGGTCAACATGGTGAAACCCCATCTCTACTAAAAATACAATACTTAGCTGGGTGTGGTGGCATGCACTTGTAGTCCCAGCTACCCAGGAGGCTGAGGCAGGAGAATTGCTTGAACCCGGGAGGTGGAGGGTGCAGTGAGCCACGATCATGCCACTGCACTCCAGCCTGAGCAACAGAATGAGACTCTGAAAAAAAAAAGAGGGAAATTTATAGCACTAAATGTCCACATCAGAAAGCTAGAAAGATCTCAAATCAACACCCTCACATCACAATTAAAAGAACTAGAGAAGCAAGAGCAAACATATTCAAAAGCTAGCAGAATACAAGAAATAACTAAAATCGGAGCAGAACTGAAAAATATAAAGACACAAAAATCCATTAACAAAATCAATGAATCCAGGATCTGGTGTTTTGAAAAGATTAACAAAATGGATAGACCACTAGCAAGACTAATAAAAAAGAAAAGAGAGAAGAATCAAATAGACACAATAAAAAATGATAAAGGGGATATCACCACTGGTCACACAGAAATACAAATTACCATTAGAGAGTACTATAAACACTTCTACGCAAATAAGCTAGAAAATCTAGAAGAAATTGATAAATTCCTAGACACAAGCACCCTCCCAAGACTAAACCAGGAAGAAGTCAAATCCCTGAATAGACCAATAACAAATTCTGAAATTGAGGCAGTAATAGCCTACCAACCAAAAAAACCCCAGGACCAGATGGATTCACAGCCAAATTCTGCCAGAGGTACAAAGAGGAGTTGGTACCATTCCTTCTAAAACTATTCCAAACAATAGAAAAAGAGGGAATCCCCCCTAACTCATTTTATGAGGCTAGCATCATTCTGATACCAAAACCTGGCAAAGACACAACAAAAAAAGAAAATTTCAGACCAATATCCCTGATGAACTTTGATGCGAAAATCCTCAATAAAATACTGGCAAACCAAATCCAGCAGCACATTAAAAAGCTTATCCACCACGATCAAGTTGGCTTCATCCCTGGGATGCAAGGCTGGCTCAACATATGCGATAATCAATAAACGTAATCCATCACATAAACAGAACCAATGACAAAAACCACATGATTATCTCAATAGATGCAGAAAAGATCGTTGATAAAGTTCAACACCCCTACACGCTAAAAACACTCAATAAACTAGGTGTTGATGGGACATATCTCAAAATAATAAGAGCTATTTATGACAAACCCATAGCCAATATCATACTGAAAGGGCAAAAGCTGAAAGTATTCCCTTTGAAAACCAGCACAAGACATGGGTGCCCTCTCCTATCAACATAGTATTAATAAATGATACTGATCAAGGCAATCAGGCAAGAGAAAGAAATAAAGGGTATTCAATTAGGAAGAGAGAAAGTCAAATTGTCTCTGTTTGCAGATGACATGATTGTATATTTAGAAAACCCCATCGTCTCAGCCCAAAAACTCCTTAAGCTGATAAGCAACTTCAGCAAAGTCTCAGGATACAAAATCAATGTGCAAAAATCACAAGCATTCCCATACACCAATAACAGACAAGCCAAATCATGAGTGAACTCCCATTCACAATTGCTATAAAGAGAATAAAATACCTAGGAATCCAACATACAAGGGATGTGAAGGACCTCTTCAAGGAGAACTACAAACCACTGCTCAAGGAAATAAGAGACGAGACAAACAAATGGAAAAACATTCTATGCTCATAGATAGGAAGAATCAATATTGTGAAAATGTCCATACTGCCCAAAGTAATTTATAGATTCAATGCTATCCCCATCAAGCTACCACTGACTTTCTTCACAGAATTGGAAAAAACTACTCTAAGCTTCACATGGAACCAAAAAAGAGCCCACATAGCCAAGACTATCCTAAGCAAAAAGAACAAAGCTGGAAGCATCATGCTACCTGAGTTCAAACTATACTACAAGGCTACAGTAACCAAAACAGCATGGTACTGGTACCAAAACAGATATATAGACTAATGGAACAGAACAGAGGCCTCAGAAAAAACACCACAAATCTACCACCATCTGATCTTTGACATATCTAACAAAAACAAACAATGGGGAAAGGATTCCCTATTTAATAAATGGTGTTGGGAAAACTGGCTAGCCATATGCAGGAAACTGAAACCGGACCACTTCCTTACACCTTATACAAAAATTAACTCAAGATGAATTAAAGACTTAGACGTCAACTTAAAAACATAAAAACCCTAGAAGAAAACCTAGGCAATCTCATTCAGGACATAGGCATGGGCAAAGACTTCATGACTAAAACACCAAAAGCAATGGCAACAAAAGCCAAAATTGACAAATGGTACCTAATTAAACTAAAGAGCTTCTGCACAGGAAAAGAAACCATCATCAGAGTGGAAAGGCAACCTACAGAATGGAAGAAAATTCTCGCAATTTGTTCATCTGACAAAGGGCTAATATCCAGAATCTACCAGGAACTTAAACAAATTTACAAGAAAAAAAAAACAACCGCATCAAAAAGTGGGTGAAGGATATGAACAGACACTTCTCAAAAGAAGACATTTATGTGGCCAACAAACATATTTTAAAAAACCTCATCATCACTGGTCCTTAGAGAAATGCAAATCAAAATCACAATGAAATTTCATCTCATGCCAGTTAGAATGGCGATCATTAAAAAAGTCAGGAATCAACAGATGCTGGACAGGATGTGGAGAAAAAGGAATGCTTTTACACTGTTGGTGGGAGTGTAAATTACTTCAACCATTGTAGAAGACAGTATGGCGATTCCTCAGGGATCTAGAACTAGAAATACCACTTGACCCAGCAATCCAATTACTGGGTATATACTCAAAGGATTATAAATCATTCTACTATAAAGACACATGCACACATATGTTTATTGAAGCACTATTCATAATAGCAAAGACTTGGAACCAACCCAAATGCCCATCAATGACAGACTAGATAAAGAAAATGTGGAACATATACACCATGGAATACTATGCAGCCATAAGAAAGAATGAGTTCATATCCTCTGCAGGCAGGCACATGGATGAAGCTGGAAACCATCATTCTCAGCACACTAACACAGGAACAGAAAACCAAACACCAAATGTTCCCACTCATAAGTAGGAGTTGAACAATGAGAACATATGGGCACCGGGAAGGGAACATCACACACTGGGGTCTGACAGGGCATTGGGGGCAACAGGAGGGATAGCATTAGGAGAAATACCTAATGTAGATGACAGGTTGACGGGTGTAGCAAACCACCATGGCACATGTATACCTAAGTAACAAACTTGCATGTTCTGCACATGTATCCCAGAACTATATATAGTATTAAAAAAATAAAGTTATCCATATTGTTTCAATGTCTCATTTTATTTTGCCAATGTAAATTTTTTTTGTATCTCCATTCTCACTTGCAAAAAGAAATGTATATTTATTCTTGGAAATGAAACCAATGTATACAAATTCAAATACACATAATTAGCACAAGAATTCATCACAGTACATGATATTTTAAAGAAGTAAGTTTTTTTAAGGGCATTAAAATAATAGTTGATGAGAATAACCAATTTAGAGAGTGACATAAATGACCTGATTGAGCTGAGAAACACAGCATGAGAACTCCATGAAGCATATACAAATATCAATAGCTGAATTGACTAGGTGGAAGAAAGAATATCAAAGTTTGAAGACCTTCTTGATGAAACAAGGCATGCTGACAAGATTAGAGAAAAAAAAATGAAAAGGAATGAACAAAGCCTCGTGAAATATGAGACTATGTAAAAAGACTGAACCTATGATTGATTGGAGTACCTGAAGGAGACAGGGAGAATGGAAACAAGCTGGAAAACACACTGCAGGATATTATCCAGGAGAACTTAACCAACCTAGCAAAACAGGCCAACATTCAAATTCAGGAAATACAGAGAACACCACTGAGATACTCCACGAGAAGATCAATCCCAAGACACATAATCATCAGATTCTCCAAGGTCTAAGTGAAGGAAAAAATGTTAAGGGCAGCCAGAGAAAAAGGCCAGGTCACCTACAAAGGGAAGCCCATCAGACTAACAGTGGACCTCTCAGCAGAAACTCTACAAGCCAGAAGAGAGTGGGGGCCAATATTCAACATTTCTAAAGAAATGAATTTTCAACCCTGAATTTCATATCCAGCCAAACTAAGCTTCATAAGTGAAGGCAAAAATATTTTTCAGACAAGCAAATGTTGGGGGATTTCATCACTACCAAGCCTGCCTTGCAAGAGCTCTTGAAGTAAGCACTAAATATGGGGGGAAAAAGGTACCAACCACTGCAAAAACACACCAAAATATGAAGACCAATGACACTGTGAAGACACTGCATCAACTAGTGTGCAAAACAACCAGATAGCATCATAATGACAAGATCAAATTCACACGTAACAATATTAACCTTAAATGTACGGACTAAATGCCCCAGTTAAAAGATGCAGACTGAATTAAAAAGTCAAGACCCATTGGTGTGCTGTATTCAGGAGACCCATTTCACATGGAAAGACACACATAGGCTCAAAATAAAGGGATGGAGGAAAATTTACCAAGCAGATGGAAAGCAAAAAAAAAAAAAAGCAGGGTTTGCAATCCTAGTCTCTGACAAAACAGATTTTAAACCAACAAAGACAAAAAAAGACAAAAAAGGCCAGGCCTGGTGGCTCACACCTGTAATCCCAGCACTTTGGGAGGCCAAGGCGGGCAGATCGCGAGGTCAGGAGATCAAGACCATCCTGGCTAACATGGCGAAACCCCATTTGTACTAAAAATGCAAAAAATTAGCCGGGCGTGGTGGCGGGCACCTGTAGTCCCAGCTACTCAGGAGGCTGAGGCAAGAGAATGGCATGAACCTAGGAGGCAGAGCTTGCAGTGAGCCTAGATCATGCCACTGCACTCCAGCCTGGGTGACAGAGCGAGACTCTGTCTAAAAAAAAAAAGACAAAGAAGGGCATTACATAATGGTAAAGCAGTCCATAAGAAGAGCTAACTATCCTAAATATACATTCACCCAATACAGGAGCACTCAGATTCATAAAATGAGTTGTGATGTAGACTCCCACACAATAATAGAGGGAGACTTTAACACCCCACTGTCAATATTAGACAGATCAACAAGACAGAAAATTAATAAGGATATTCAGGACTCGAACTCAATTCTAAATCAAGTGGACCTAATAGACATCTACAGAACTCTCCACCCCAAATCAACAGAATATACTTTCTTCTCAGTGACACATGGCACTTATTCTAAAATCAACCACATAATTGAAGGTAAAACACTCCTCAGCAAATGGAATAGAACTGAAATCATAACAAACAGTCTCTCAGACCACAGTGTAATCAAATTAGAACTCAGGATTAAGAAACACACTAAAAACCAAACAACTACATGGAAATCGAACAACCTTCTCCTTAATGACTCCCAGGTAAATAATAAAATTAAGGCAGACATCAAGAAGTTCTTTCAAACCGACGAGAACAAAGAGACAATGTACCAGAATCTTTGGGACACAGCTAAAGCAGTGTTAAGAGGAAAATTTATAGCACTAAATGCCCACATCAGAAAGCTAGAAAGATCTCCAGTCGACACCCTAACATCACAATTAAAACAGCTAGAGAAGCAAGAGCAAACAAATCCAAAAGCTAGCAGAGGACAAGGGATAACTAAGTTCAGGGCAGAACTGAAGGAGATAGAGACACAAAACACCCTTCCAAAAAAATCAATGAATTCAGGGGCTGTTTTTATTTTTTTTAATTAACAACACAGATAGGCTGTTAGCTAGACTAATAAAAAAGAAAAGAGAGAAGAATCAAATAGACACAATAAAAAAAGATAAAGGGGATATCGCTACTCACCCCACGGGAATACAAACTACCATCAGAGAATACTGTAAACACCTCTATGCAAATAAACTAAAAAATCTGAAGATATGGATAAATTTCTGGACAAATACACATTCCCAAGACTAAATCAGGAAAAAGTTGATTCCTGAATAGACTAATAACAGGCTCTGAAATTGAGGCAATAATTAATAGCCTACCAACCAAAAAAAGCCCAGGACCAGGTGGATTCACAAGCAAATTCTACCAGAGGTACAAAGAGAAGCTGGTACCATTCCTTCTGAAACTATTCCAAACAATTGAACAGGAGGGATTTCTCCCTAACTCATTTTATGAGGCCCGCATTATCTTGATACCAAAACCAAGCAGAGACATGACAAAAAAAGAAAATTTCAGGCCAGTATCCCTAATGAACATCAATGTGAAAATCCCCAATAAAATACTGGCAAACAGAATCCAGCAGCACATCAAAAAACTTATCCACCATGATCAAGTTGGCTTCATCCCTGGGATGCAAGGCTGGTTCAACATATGCAAATCAATAAATGTAATCCATCACATAAACAGAACCAATGACAAAAACCACATGATTATCTCAATAGACACAGAAAAGTCCTTCAATAAATTCAATATCCCTTCATATTAAAAACACTCGATAAACTAGGTATTGATGGAACATATCTCAAAATAGTAAGAACTATTTATGACAAACCCACAGCTAATATCATATTGAAGGGGCAAAAGCTGGAAGCATTCCCTTTGAAAATTGGCACAAGTATGCCTTCTCTCACCACTCCTATTCAACATAGTATTGGAAGTTCTGGCCAAGGCAATCTGGCAAGAGGAAGAAAGAAAAGGTATTCAAATAGCAAGAGAGGGAGTCGAATTATCATTTTTGCTGATGACATGACCCTATATTTAGAAAACCCCATAGTCTCAGCCCAAAAACTCCTTAAGCTGATAAGCAACTTCAGCAAAGTCTCAGGATACAAAATCAATGTGCAAAAATCACAAGCATTCCTATACACCAACAATAGACAAGTGGAGAGTCAAATCATGAGTGAACTCCCATTCAGAATTTCTATAAAGAGAATAAAATACATAGGAGTCCAACTTACAAGGGATGTGAATGACCTCTTCAAGGAGAACTACAACAAGGAGAACTACAGACCACTGCTCAATGAAATAAAAGAGGACACAAACAAATGGAAGAATATTTCATGCTCATGGATAGGAAGAATCAATATTGTGAAAATGGCCATACAAGGTAATATATAGATTCAATGCCATCCCCATCAAGCTACCAATGACTTTCTTCATAGAATTGCAAAAAACTCCTTTAAAGTTCATATGGAACCAAAAAAGAGCCCACATTGCCAAGACAAGCCTAAGCCAAAAGAACAAAGCTGGAGGCATCATGCTACCTGACTTCAAACTATAATACAAGGCTACAGTAACCAAAACAGCATGATACTGGTACCAAAACAGAGATATAGACCAATGGAACAGAACAGAGGCCTAGAAATAACACCACACATCTACAACCATCTGATCTTTGACAAACCTGACAAAAACAAGAAATGGGGAAAGGATTCCCTATTTAATAAATGGTACTGGGAAAACTGGCTAGCCATATGTAGAAAGCTGAAACTGGATCCCTTCCTTACACCTTATACAAAAATGAATTCAAGATGGAACAAATACTTAAATGTTAGACCTAAAACCATAAAAACCCTAGAAGAAAACCTAGGCAATACCATTCAGGACATAGGCATGGGCAAGGACTTCATGACTAAAACATCAAAAGCAATGGCAACAAAAGCCAAAATAGACAAATAGGATCTAATTAAACTAACGAGCTTCTGCATGGCAAAAGAAACTATCATCAGAGTGAACAGGCAACCTACAGAATGGGAGAAAATGTTTGCAATCTACCCATCTGACAAAGGGTTAATATCCACAATCTACAAAGAACTCAAACAAATTTACAAGAAAAAAACAACCCCATCAAAAAGTGGGCAAAGGATATGAACAGTCACTTCTCAAAAGAAAACTTTTATGCAGCCAACAGACACATGAAAAAATGCTCATCATCACTGGTCATTAGAGAAATGCAAATCAAAACCACAATGGGATACCATCACACACCAGTTAAAATTGCAATCATTAAAAAGTCAAGAAAAAACAGGTGCTGGAGAGGATGTGGAGAAATAGGAACGCTTTTACACTGTTGGTGGGAGTGTAAATTAGTTCAACCATTGTGGAAGGCAGTGTGGCAATTCCTCAAGGATCTAGAACTAGAAATACCATTTGACCCAGCAATCCCATTACTGGATATATACCCAAAGGATTATAAATCATGCTACCATAAAGACACATGCACACGTATGTTTATTGCGGCACTATTCACAATAGCAAAGACTTGGAACCAACCCAAATATCCATCAATGATAGACTGGATTAAGAAAATGTGGTACATATACACCATGGAATACTATGCAGCCATACTAAAGGATGAGTTCATGTCCTTTGCAGAGGCATGGATGAAGCTGGAGACCTTCATTCTGAGCAAACTATCAGAAAGACAGAAAACCAAACACCACATGTTCTCACTCATAGGTGGGAATTGAACAATGTGATCACTTGGACACAGGGTGGGGAACATTACACACTGGGACCTGTTGGGGGGTGGGGGGCTGGGGGAGGGATAGCATTAGGAGAAATACCTAATGTAAATGATGAGTTGATGGGTGCGGCAAGCCAATATGGCACATGTATACCTATGTATCAAACCTGCACATTGTGCACATGTACCCTAGAACTTAAAGTATAATAAATAATAATAATGTCAAGAAACAATAGATGCTGGCAAGGCTGTGGAGAAATAAGAATGCTTTTACACTGTTGATGGGAAAGTAAATTGGTTCAACCATTGTGGGAGACAGTGTGGCAATTCCTCAAGGATCCAGAACCACAAATACGATTTGACCCAATAATTCCATTACTGGGTATATACCCAAAGGAGTATATATCATTCTACTATAAAGACACATGCACACGTATGTTTATTGCAGTGCTATTTACAATAGCAAATACATGGAACCAACCCAAATGGTCATCAATGATAGACTGGAGAAAGAAAATGTGGTACATATACACCATGGAATACTATGCAGCCATAAAAAGGAATGAGATCAGGACATGAATGAAGCTGGAAACCATCATCCTCAGCAAACTAACACAGGAACAGAGAACCAGACACTGCATGTTCTCGCTCATAAGTGGGAGTTGAACAATGAGAACACATGGACATAGGGAGGGAAACAGCACACACCTTTGGGGAATAGGGGGTGGGAGGAGGGAAATTACATGAGGGTCAATAGATGGCAGCAAACCACCATGGCATATGTATACCTATGAAACAAACCTGCACGTTCTGCACATGTATCCCGGAACTTAAAGTAAAATACAAATTAATTAATTAATGATGTACTTTTTCATATCTTCTTGGTATGTAGAGAGGTAGTTTTGTGGTCATTTAATTTCAAGTTGCATGGATGCTGTTCAGAGAATCTGTCAGCCAAGATCTCTCCCTTGTGATGGGTTAGGTAGATAGAACAGAAAGCTTTCTTTAGAGGCTATGAGAGGAGAAAGAAGAGCATTCTCTTTTTGTAGATCCACGGTGTCCTCACAAAGCTGGCTGTTTGCGCACTGCTGGACCAGCACATCCTGTCTGGGATTTTGAAGGTCTTTGCCCTCAGAATCTTTTCAGTTCCCTACATTGCCCTGAATCTATAATGCCTGATATTCTGAAATCATGGTGTGAGATGAGTCTCACTGATTTTGTGCTCTTAAAATTCTGGTTGAGGAAGTCACTAAGCAGTTCTCTAGGGATGTAGAAGTCTGGGAGAAAAGTATCGCATGGAAACCTGCTCATGTATATCTCCCAAAGTTCAGGGGCAAAAAATCAGGCTTGGAAGCATCACAAAAATTATTTCTAATAAAATAATTCTACTCACTTACACAAGTTTGAAGGACAATAATGCATCTTTTTCTTTAATCACCTTAATTCAATAAAATAGTAGTTTGCGATATCCTCATCTTTAACTCTTTTATGATGTTATCATCAGTGATAGAAATAAGAACTAGAATGCTTCTGTTACCCCAAGAAAGCAGGAGATGGAAAAAAAAATGCCGATGCTTAAGATTGCAGGCTTAAAAAATTCTTGCTTACATTTTAGTGTGTAGTCAGCTTCTGACCACCTTAATTTAAATAATATCTTTATGGGGTAGAAAGAAACCCCAGGAATTTTGGTTAAATACAGCTCAGTTACTATAGAAGACGGTCATTAAATATTTTATAAGGTATTTTACACAGCATGTATTTACAAAGGGTGCATACAGTGCTACTTAAGAGCCCCTATTATGTACACAAAACATGTTGTTATAGGATGCTATGTTCAGATCACAAGCTACAGCCTAAACATCTAAAATAATTAAAATATCCAAAATATATTTAATGGCGTGGCATTTAGGACTGTGTAAATACATAAGAAAGTGTGCTTTGGGCTTCCAAATAATCCACTATATTAAAAGCTACATTCTAAAACAGTGAACAGAGAACTCTGGAGTTCTGCTGTCACAGTAAACCTGTGCAACTAAATCAAACACTCCAGGTCAGATATTAAATGATTAAAACATTTCCAAAATCACTTGAAAAAGAACAAATCCATCACATCATTATGGCTAAGTTTACTGCTTAAGAAGCAATACGGCCGGGCACGGTGGTTCACGCCTGTAATCCCAGCACTTTGGGAGGCCAAGGTGGGCGGATCACGAGGTCAGGAGATCGAGACCATCCTGGCTAACACGGTGAAACCCCGTCTCTACTAAAAATACAAAAAATTAGCCGGGTGTGGTGATGGGCGCCTGCAGTCCCAGCTACTGGGGAGGCTGAGGCAGGAGAATGGCGTGAACCTGGGAGGTGGAGCTTGCAGTGAGCCGAGATCACGCCACTGCACTCCAGCCTGGGCAACAGAGCAAGACTCCGTCTCAAAAAGAAAAAAAAAAGAAGCAATAGCACAGCCCTGCCTACAGTACCTCAGAAAACCCAGTGCTAACAAGGGAATCTGTATTAAGAAGCAAAAATGCAAAAACAGCAGCCTGATTATTTTAAAAATTATAACGTACCCTCAGGTGAGTAGCTTGAATTTGCCTCCCGGGCAGAGATTGGATGTGGAGGAGAGCTGAGTTGGGAAGCATTTTGGCTGCAAGTATTTGAGATTTTAAATTTTTCTCCTGAACTGAAAAAGTTCATTGTGAGCCCACTGAATACTGTGCATCTAACCTTGAGGCAACCCAGCAACAGTGACATCTAGTGGTCACACTAATTGCACCTCCTCACCTCTCTTCCTCCCCAAAGCCTTCCCAAAAAGGAGTGATATCAGAGTTAAGCATTTAAAGTTGAATCTCTCTGCTAATATCTACCCTTAAATGGTCTTTCTGGGTCTCTAAGTTGTTTCAAATACACGTATTGATAGATCAGGACTAAAATGTTAACTGAGTCTTTCTTTGATTTGTATGAAAGTCACCTTGCAATATAGCAAAAGGAGAACAATCGGGCCCAAATATTTAAAAAAAAAAAAAAAAATGACAAAACAAATCTGACAGCCCGAAGACCTTCGTCATGGGTAGAACGCTCAGAGTTGCTTTGTCCTGCCCCTATACTCCATCACACAGAAGGCTGCCACCAGACTAATCTCCCCAAATACTAACTGTCATCAATGCTTCAGTTGTCCCAGCTGTCCACCACATTGAATTCATACGTACCTGCCTGGCTTTCAAACCACTCGTAAGAATCACCCACTGTACTTATTTCTCACAATTCCTCATTTCTCTACTCCAGCCAAGTTAGTTTCTTTCTTTCTTTTTTTTTTTTTTTTGAGACGGAGTCTCGCTCTGTCGCCCAGGCTGGAGTGCAGTGGCGCGATCTCGGCTCACTGCAAGCTCCGCTTCCCAGGTTCACGCCATTCTCCTGCCTCAGCCTCTCCGAGTAGCTGGGGCTTCAGGCGCCCGCCACCACGCCCAGCTAATTTTTTTTGTATTTTTAGTAGAGACGGGGTTTAGCCGTGGTCTCGATCTCCTGACCTCGTGATCCGCCCACCTCGGCCTCCCAAAGTGCTGGGATTACAAGCGTGAGCCACCGTGCCCGGCCAGTTCCTTTTCTGTTCTCTGGATCCATCATAGTCCTTTCTCTTTTCTTGCCTTTTTCCCTCTTTTTCTGGCTCCCTTTCTTCTCTGATATCTATTTTTCAAAGCTCATTTTTTCTTCCCTTCTACAAAGCCATATCTTCATTATTCCTCAAGCCTATGCCGACCTCTCATTTCTCTGAATTTCCATTTCATTTACACTTAGTACCACACAGTGAAGCATTAAATGGCTTCACTGGTGTTTCATGCTTCTTGGTCTTGTCTCATCTGCAAGTTTTAAAACTCTGCCAAAGCAAGAGTTGATATCTTATATGTCTTTTTGTATTTACCATAGTCGTTTATTTTGTTTGTTTTGTTGTTGTTGTTGTTGTTGTTTAAGATGGAGTTTTGCTCTTTTACCCAGGCTGGAGTGCAATGGCGCCATTTCTGCTTGCTGCAACCTCCACTCCCCAGGCTCAAACAATTCTCCTGCCTCAGCCTTCCCAGTAGCTGGGATTATAGGTGTCTCCACTACCACACCTGGCTAATTTTTACATTTTTAGTAGAGATGGGGTTTCGCCATGTTGGCCAGGCTGGTCTTGAACTCCTGACCTCAGGTAATCCATCCACCTCGGCCTCTCCAAGTGCTAGGATTACACGTGTGAGCCACCGTGCCTGGCCCATAGTTTTTAAATGATGTAACATATGTAAAACAAATCCTCATCTAAACCATTCCTTAATCTCTCCTCAAGTTTCAGTGGAACAACTCTATCTCTTTTTGTCCAACTAGTTGGTGGACTCTAGTTTTTAGTAACTGTTAGTACAATGTTAAGCTGAGATACAAAACAATAAATAAGCCTTAGACCAACTTGAGTTGTTGTAAAAATGTATTCCCAGAATATTTTCAAGGGAACACCAACATAGAATGAATTATTTTACAAACATTAGATACTATACAACAGAGCAAAATGACAAAATTGTGTGGAAATCTCTCTTTGTATTTGAAAAGCTCTATTTCCCTTCCTTTAGGAAGATCATCTACTATCTACTCCAAAAATGTTATTCTGTATCTGTAACTCAAGTTCTGTTCACTATTGTTTGATGGCTCCATGCTTTTGAAATCGATGGTACACTATCGCGGATTATATAAGGAACACTGAGTGCCAAAATAAATTCCTAGTTTCTATTATGTTTTAAATAAAGGGAACTTACATATCAGAATTTGGATAAATAATATTTAAGATTCTATTCCATATCCACTAAGCATTGGCCGGGTTAATAACATACTGGTTAAGATTCAACTGAAGGATTGAATTTTCTCCTGGTCATCACGTTTTTAAAGAGACAGACAAATTGGAGAGAGTTCAGAGGGGAAGAACAAAAATGATCAAAGGTTTGGAAAATCAGCTCTGTAAGGAAAGGTTAAGAGAATCAGGCCTGTTCTGCCTAGAGAAGAGAGAACTGAAAAGGGCCATAATAACTCTCCAAAATACATAAAAGAATGTTTCCAGGAGGAAAGGGACCAATTATCCTCATTAGTCAACAAGGACAGGACTAGGGATAATGGGATTTAAGCTGCAGCAAAAGGAAGAAAAAAAAGATTAAATATTATGAAAACCTTCATTTCAAGGCTAGGCCTAATGCTTTTTCTGAGTTAGGGATAAATAAATCGTCCCTCTGTGATGATAGGGAAAATATCAGAAAATTATCAGAGAAAACCTTGGCAACTAAAGAATTACAAGGGAAAAAAAGATGGAATTTTGATGTTACGCTTAAAATGTGCATAACATTCTCACTCAAACCCAATGAGGTAGTTATTTTCACCAAAAACCATAAAAATACATACAGAACACATAAACACAAAGATGCACAAACAAATCACAAATGAAGAAAGACAATTACCTATTCCCATACTCTCTTGGCTCATCTTTCACAGGATTAATGCATAAAATAGGTTTTATCTTAAAATAATAAAACATTAGTGCCCTTTGTTCCTCGATTTAATATAGTCATCATATTAAAAAGTGGTGGAACTGATAGAGTTTTAAATACAGATAAATCAAGCATGCATAAAATAATGATGGAGTGGAAGAAAATATAATACATCTGAAAAAAATCAGCATTCATTTGCATATGATTTGTTTTTGTTGCATGTCATTTACCTTGGTATTTTCTTAAGGCCTTGCTTCTCTGAGAAGGTGGGAGTTATCCTGTTGAGTGCATTATCTTCATTCCTTTCTATCCCAGCACAACTCTGATTGTCAGTCTCCATTTCTCCATTGCTTTCTTCTCGCAACACATATTTATTGACAACCTGCTGTTTGACCAGGAACTAGGCCAGTGTTTTCACCCACCTTTATTCAATCAATCATTCAATCATTTAGCCAATGAATATTTATTGAATGTCTTCCAAATCCTGGGCACCTTGATAAACACTCTGCCTAAGGCTGAGGACAAGACATATTTTGTCCCTGCCCTCATGGATTATACATTTTGACACAAACAAGTACATATGATGTATGAGGAGTGTTGAGGAGGGGAAGTAAAGGGTGCTATGAGAGCACATAGCAGGAGAACCTAAGTTAGTCTAGGGAACACTGCCTTACAAATGAAAGTGAGCAGGTAAATAGTGGGGTGTGGGTAGAGGAAGGGACAAGTATTCCAGGTAAACTGGTAGAGGAATAGCATGTGCAAAATTTCAGAAAGAAGAGAGACAGCAATGGTGTTTATGAATTTATATATTTTATTAAATTACCTTAACCAGCCTTTTGTGTAAAGTGAGATTGGGCAGTACAGTAACTATGTCTGCACTTGGAAACATTGAGATTATCTATAATATTTTTCATTTTTAAGATGTCAGTGAATATATGATGAACTGCCATTTTAATCATAGATTTTAGGTTTGAAAAACACCTCTACATTAAAATGGGAAAATAATGTGTCTTGAATATATTTGTACTTGGTTTTACAAAATGGGATCTTACCATATGCATTGTTCTGAAACTTTAGTTTTTGGAAAATGATCATATTTTCATTATTTGGGGATAAATTTGATTTTCAGACACAAAAATAGTCATTTGGCACTTGGTCTTTTGATGGTCAAAAACAAAAAAACAAGACTAGCTAATTCTAACAGAGGTTTTACACAATATTTTTTGCACTATTCACATAAATGTATAGCATCTCAAGATGTGTAACTTAAATGCTATTCTTTTGGATTTATTCATTTTGCTACTGCTTTTCAAGGTCTATATAGTTAAATTTTGATATTACAAATAATCTGGAAAATAAAACATTTACTTGAAAGTCTCTAGTGAGGCTAGAGGAATTTTGTTTCTCAGAAGATCATCATGAAAGGAGGGTTGATTGGGTAACAGCTGAAATGGACATAGCCACTGCTTTATCAACTCCAAGTCTTCCTTGCTTCTCTCCATCAGAGAATCCGATGGTGAACTGGCCTGAGGGATTCAGCTCTCAGTTACAGGAATAAGAAGAAACCTCAGAACACTGAGACCACAAGGGAATGGCTCCTCAGTTGTAGACATTCTTTTTTATTTAATCAGGGTAATATTTTTATTTTTTACTTTTTTTTATGTTTCCATAAGTTATTGGGGTACAGGTGGTATTTGGTTACATAAGTAAGTTCTTTAGTGGTTATTTGTGAGATTTTGGTGCACCCACCACCCGAGCAGTATACACTGCACCATATTTGTAGTCTTTTATCCTTTGTCCCCCTCCGACTCTTCTCCCCAAGTCCCTAAATTCCGTTGTATCATTCTTATGCCTTTGTGTCCTCATAGCTTAGCTCCCACATATCAGTGAGAACATACAATGTTTGGTTTTCCATTCTCGAGTTACTTCACTTAGAGTAATAGTCTCCAATCTCCTCCATGTCACCACAAATGCTGTTAATTCATTCCTTTTTATGGTTGAGTAGTATTCCATCATATATACCACAGTTTTTTTATCTGTTTGTTGATTGATGGGCATTTGGGTTGGTTCCATAATTTTGCAATTATGAATTGTGCTGCTATAAACATGCATGTGCAAGTTTCCTTTTTGTATAATGACTTCTTTTCGTCTGGGTAGATACCCAGTAGTGGGGTTGCTAGATCAAACAGTAGTTCTACTTTTAGTTCCTTAAGGAATCTCCACAGTTTTCCATAATGGTCGTACTAGTTTACATTCCCATCATCAGTGTAGAAGTGTCCGCTGTTCACCTCATCCGTGCCAACATCTACTATTTTTTGATTTTTTTTTATTATGGCCACTCTTGCAGGAGTAAGGTGATACCGCATTGTGGTTTTGATTTGCATTTCCCTGATCATAAGTGATGGTGAGCAGTTTTTCATACATTTATTGGACTTTTCTGTATATTCTTTTGAGAATTGTCTATTCATGTACTTAGCCCACTTTTTGATGGGATTGTTTTTTTTTTTTCTTACTGATCTGTTTGAGTTAGTTGTAGATTCTGGACATTAGTCCTTTGTCAGATGTATAGATTGTGAAGATTTTCTCCCACTCTGTGGGTTATCTGTTTACTCTGCTGACTGTTCCTTTTGCAGTGCAAAAGCTCTTTAGTTTAATTAGCTCCCAGCTATTTATCTTTGTTTTTATTGCATTTGCTTTTGGGTTCTTGGTTATGAAATCCTTGCCTAAGCCAATGTCTAGAAGGGTTTTTTCCAATGTTATCTTCTAGAAATTTTATAGTTTCAGGTCTTAGGTTTAAGTCCTTAATCCGTCTTGAGTTGATTTTTGTATAAGGTGAGAGATGAGGATCCAGTTTCATTTTCCTACGTGTGGCTAGCCAATTATCCCAGCATCATTTGTTGAAAAGGATGTCCTTTCCTTTTCATAAAGTGTTTTATGTTTTTGTATGTTTTGTCAAAGATCAGTTGGCTGTAAGTAATTGAGATTATTTCTGGGCTCTCTATTCTGTTTCATTAGTCTATGTGCCTATTTTTATACAAGTATCATGCTGATTTGGTGACTATGGCTTTATAGAATAGTTTGAAATCAGGTAGTGTGATGCCTCCAGATTTGTTCTTTTTGCTTAGTCTTGCTTTGGCTATGCGGGCTCTTTTTTGGTACCATATGCATTTTAGAATTGTTTTTTGTAATTCTGTGAAGAATGATGATAGTACTTTGAGGGGGATTACACTGAGTTTTAGATTGCTTTTGGCAGTATGGTCACTTTCACAATATTGATTGTACCTATTCATGAGCATGAAATGTGTTTCCATTTGTTTGTATCATCTATGATTTCTTTTAGCAGTGTTTTGTAGTTTTCCTCGTAGAGCTCTTCCAACTCCTTGGTTAGGTATATTCCTAAGTATTTTTTTTTTTTTTTTTTTTTTGCAGCTATTGTAAAAGGGGTTGAGTTCTTGATTTGATTCTCTGCTTGGTCACTGTTGGTGTATAGAAGAGCTACTGATTTGTGTACATTAATCTCATATCTGGGCCGGGCGTGGTGGCTCACGCTTGTAATCCCAGCACTTTGGGAGGCCAAGGCGGGCGGATCACGAGGTCAGGAGATCGAGACCACGGTGAAACCCCGTCTCTACTAAAAATACAAAAAAATTAGCCGGGTGTGGTGGCGGGCGCCTGTAGTCCCAGCTACTTGGAGAGGCTGAGGCAGGAGAATGGCGTGAACCCGGGAGGCGGAGCTTGCAGTGAGCCGAGATCGCGCCACTGCACTCCAGCCTGGGCGACAGAGTGAGACTCCGTCTCAAAAAAAAAAAAAAAAAATCTCGTATCTAGAAACTTTGCTGAATTATTTTATCAGTTCTAGGAGCTTTCTGGAGGAGTCTTTAGGGTTTTTGGGGTAAACAATCAGCAGATAGTGACAATTTGACTTTCTCTTTATCGATTTGGATGCCCTTTATTTCTTTCTCTTGTCTGATTGCTCTGGCTAGGACTTCTAGTACTATGTTGAAGAGGAGTGGTGAGAGTGGGCATCTTTGTCTTGTTCCAGTTCTCAGAGGGAATGCTTTCAACTTTTCCCCATTCAGTATAATGTATGCTTTTTCTGCATCTATTGAGATGATCATGGAATTTTTTTTTTAATTCTGTACCATATTTATTGACTTGTGTATGTTAAACCATCCCTGCATCCCTGGTATGAAACCCACTTGATCATGGTGCATTGTCTTTTTGATATGTTGTTGGATTCAGTTAGCTAGTATTTTGTTAAGGATTTTAGCATCTATGTTCATCTAGGATATTGGTCTGTAGTTTTCTGTTTTGGTTATGCCCTTTTCTGGTTTTGGTGTTAGGGCGATGCTGGCTTCATAGAATGAATTCTGGAGGATTCCTTCTTTCTCTATCTTGTGGAATAGTGTCAAAAGGATTTGTACCAATTCTTCATTGAATGTCTGGTGGAATTCTGCTGTGAATCTATCTGGTCCTGGACTTTTTTTATTGTTGTTGTTTATTTTTTTAATTACAATTTCAGTCATGCTGCTTGTTATTGGTCTGTTCAGGGTATCTAATTTCTGATTTAAGCTAGGAGGTTTGTATTTTTCCAGGAATTTATCCATCTCTTCTAGGTTTTCTATTTATGTGCATAAAGGTGCTCATAGTAGCCTTGAATGATCTTCTGTATTTCAATGGCATCAGTTGCATTATCTCCTGTTTCATTTCTTAGTGAGGTTATTTGCATTTTCTCTCTTCTTGTCTTGGTTAATCTTGCTAATGGTCTATGAATTTTATTTATCTTTTCAAAGAACCAGGTTTTTGTTTCATTTATCTTTTGTATTGCTTTTTGTTTCAATTTCATTTAGTTCTGCTCTGATCTTGGTTATTTCCTTTCTTCTGATGCGTTTGGGTCTGGTTTGTTCTTGTTTCACTAGTTTCTTGAGTTGTGACCTTATAATGTCAGTTTGTGCTCTTTCAGTCTTTTTTCTGTAGGTGTTTAGGGCTATGAACTTTCCTCTTAGCACTGCCTTTGCTATATCCCAGAGGTTTTGTTAGGTTTTGTCATTATTGTTGTTCAGTTCAAATAATTTTTTAATTTCCTTCTTGAGGCTGGGCATGGTGGCTCATGCCTGTAATCCCAGCACTTTGGGAGGCTGAGGCGGGTGGATCATGAGGTCAGGAGATCGAGACCATCCCGGCTAACACGGTGAAACCCCGTCTTTACTAAAAAATACAAAAAATTAGCTGGGCGTGGTGGCAGGCGCCTGTAGTCCCAGCTACTGGGGAGGCTGAGGCAGGAGAATGGCATGAACCTGGGAGACAGAGCTTGCAGTGAGCTGAGATAGCGCCACTGCACTCCAGCCTGGGTGACAGAGCAAGACTCCGTCTCAAAAAGAAAAAAAAAAATTTCCATTTTGATTTCATTTTTGACACAATGCTCCTTCAGGAGTAGTTTATTTAATTTCCATGTATTTGCATTGTTTTGAAGGTTCCTTTTGGAGTTAATTTTCAGTTTCATTCCACTGTGGTCTGAGAGAGTGCTTGATGTAATTTCAGTTTTCTTAAATTTATTGAGACTTGCTTAATGGCTTATCATGTGGTCTATCTTGGAGAAAGTTCTATGTGCTACTGAATAGAATGTGCATTCTGAGATTGTTGGATGAAATGTTCTGTATATATCTGTTAAGTCCATTTGTTCCAAGGTGTAGTTTAAATTCATTGTTTCTTTGTTGACTTTCTCTCTTGATGACCTCTCTAGTGCTGTCAGTGAAGTACTGAAGTCTCCCACTATTATTATGTTACTGTCTATCTCACCTCTTAGATCTATTAGTAATTGTTTTATAAATTTGGAAGCTTCAGTGTTAGGTGCATATATGTTTAGGATTGTGATATTTTCCTGTTGGACAGGAATATTACTATTATATAAGGTCCCTTTTTGTCTCTTTTAACTGCTGTTGCTTTAAAGTTTGTCTTGTCTGATATAAGAATAGCTACCCCTGCTCAGTTTTGGTGTCTATTTGCATAAAATGCCTTTTCCCACCCCTTTAAGTTTATGTGAGTCCTTTTGTGTTAGGTGAGTCTCCAGCAGATAGTTGGTTGGTGAGTTCTTATCCATTCTGTGGTTCTTTATCTTTTAAGTGGAGCATTTAGGCCATTTACATTCAACGTTAGTATTGAAATGTGAGGTACCACTGCATTCATCGTGCTCTTTGTTGCCCCTGTATTTTGTTTTTGTGTGTGTGTGTTTTAGCCTGTATTTTTTGTTTTTTTAAATGTGTATTTTTGTTTTATAGGTCCTGTGTAATTTATGCTTTAAAGAGGTTCTGTTTCAATGTGTTTCCAGGATTTGTTTCAAGATTTAGAGCTCCTTTTAGCAATTCTTGTAGTGGTGGCTTGGTAATGGCGAATGCTCTCAGCATTTGCTTGTCTGAGAAAGACTGTATCTTTCCTTCATATATGATGCTTAGTTTTGCTGGATACAAAATTCTTGACTGATAATTATTTTGTTTGAGGAGGCTGAAGATAGGGCCCCAATCCCTTCTAGCTTATAGGGTTTCTGCTGAGAAATCTGCTGTTAATCTGATAGGTTTTCCTTTATAGGTTAGCTGGTGCTTCTGTCTCAAAGCTCTTAAGATTCTTTCCTTCGCCTTAACTTTGGACAACCTGATGACAATGTGCCCAGGCAATGATCTTTTTGTGATGAATTTCCCAGGTGTTCTTTGTGCATCTTGTATTTGGATGTCTAGGTCTCTAGCAAGGCTGGGGAAATTTTCCTTGATTATTCCCCTAAATGTGACTTCCAAGCTTTTAGAATTCTCTTTTTCCTCAGGAATACCAATTATTCTTAGGTTTGGTCATTTAATATAATTCTAGACTTCTTGGAGGCTTTGTTCATATATTCTTATTCTTTTTTCTTTGTCTTTGTTGGATTGGGTTAATTCAAAACCTTGTCTTCTAGCTCTGAATCTTTCTTCTACTTTTTCAATTCTATTGCTGAGAATTTCCAGAGCATTTCACATTTCTAAAAGTGTGTCCAAAGTTTCCTAAATTTTTGACAGTTTTTTCTTTAAGCTACCTGGTTTCTTGAATATTTCTCCCTTCACTTCTTGTGTCATTGAGAGACAGAACTAGCTGGATTTCCTAGGCCAACTAAGAATCCCTAAGCCTACCTGGGAAGGTGACCGCTTTTACCTTTAAACCTGGGGCTTGCAACTTAGCTCACATTCGACCAATCAGGTAGGAAAGAGAGCTCACTAAAATGCTAATTAGGCTAAAACAGGAGATAAAGAAATAGCCAATCATCTATCACCTGAGAACACAGTGGGAGGGACAATGATCAGGATATAAACCCAGGCATTCGAGCTGGCAACGGCTACCCTCTTTGGGTCCCCTCCCTTTGTATGGGAGCTCTGCTTTCATTCAGTTTCACTCTATTAAATCTTGCAACTGCACTCTTCTGGTCCGTGTTTTTTACGGCTCGAGCTGAGCTTTTGCTTGCCCTCCACCACTGCTGTTTGCCGCTGTCGCAGACCTGCGGCTGACTTCCATCCCTCTGGATCTGGCAGGGTGTCCGCTGTGCTTCTGATCCAGCAAGGCGCCCATTGCCACTCCCGATCAGGCTAAATGCTTGCCATTGTTCCTGCATGGCTAAGTGCCCAGGTTCGTCCTAATGGAGCTGAACACTAGTCACTGGGTTCCACGGTTCTTTTCTGTGACCCACAGCTTCTAATAGCGCTAAAACACTCACTGCATGGCCCAAGATTCCATTCCTTGGAATCCATGAGGCCAAGAACCCCAGGTCAGAGAACATGAGGCTTGCCACCATCTAGGAAGTGGCCCGCTGCCATTTTGGAAGCGGCCTGCCACCATCTTGGGAGCTCTGGGAGCAAGGATCCCCCGGTAACATCATTTCTTAGATTTCCTTGTATTGGGTTTCGCCTTTCTCTGGTGCCTCCCTGATTAGCTTAATAACTAACCTCCTGAATTTTTTTTCAGGTAAATCCGGGATTTTTTTCTCAGTTTGGATCCATTGCTGGTGAACTAGTGTGATTTTTGGGGGGTGCTGAAGAGCCTTGTTTTGTCATATTACCAGAGTTGGGTTTTCTGGTTCCTTCTTATTTGGGTAGGCTCTGTCAAAAGGAAGGTCTAGGGCTGAAGGCTATTGTTCAGATTTTTTTGTCCCACAGATTATTGCCTTGATGTAGTACTCTCAGCCTTTTCCTATGGATGTGCCTTCCTGAGAGCCGAACTGCAGTGATTGTTGTCTCTCTTCTGGATCTAGCCACCCAGCGAGTCTAACCAGCTCTTGGCTGGTACTGAGGGTTCATTGCACAGAGTCCTGTTATGTGAACCATCTATGGGTCTCTCAGCTGTGAATACTAGTGCCTGTTTCAATGGAGGTGGCAGAGGGGTCCAATGGACTCCATGAGGGTTCTTAGCTTTGGTGGTTTAATGCTCTATTTTTGTGCTGGTTGGCCTCCTGCCAGGAGGTGGCACTTTTCTGAGAGCATCAGCTGTAGTAGTATGGAGAGGGACCAGTGGTGGGTGGGGAACTAGAACTCTCAAGATTATATGCCTTTGTCTTCCACTATCAGGGTGGGTAGGGAAGGACCATCAGGTGGGGGCAAGGCTAGGCATGTTGGAGCTCAGACTCTCCTTGGGCAGGTCTTGCTGAGGCTGCTGTGGGGGATAGGGGTGAGATTCCCATGTCACTGTAGTTGTGTACCTAGGAGGATTATGGCTGCCTCTGCTGAGTCATGCAGGTTGTCAGGGAAGTGGAATAAAGCCAGCAGTCACAGGCCTAACTCAGCTCCCATGCATACTGAAGGGCCAGTCTCACTCCCGGCCCCGCCCCTTCCCTGCCCCCCTGCCCCCAACACCCCCTAGTCTGTCTCCAGGCAGTGGGCGAGACAGGCTTGAAAACTTGCCCCAGGCTACCCATCTCCCAGCTGCAAAAGAAAAGGGCTCGGTTCTTCCTCTGCTTGTGGAGTCTGCTCACTGGATTTGTGACCTTCTCTGAGTTCTGGCCAGAAGGCTTCTCAACTCATTTGAATTGTTACAAAGTTCAGCTAGAGATTTCCTTCTACCTGTGGAGTTTTACCTCCCCCGGCCCCACCGCTCCTCTGGCCACCCTCCCAATGGATCCCTGTGGTGCCAGGCAGGAATGGCCTGTTTGGGGACCCAGCAAATTCCCAGGGTTTTTCTCTTGCTTCCTCTATCCCTGTATTTCACTTGGCTCTCTAAATTGACTCAGCTCCAGGTAAAGTCAGAAACTTCTCACACAAACAGTCCTTCAGGTTCTCCAGTGGGGGTGTGTGTTTGGGAGAGGAGGGTCTCCCTTTCCCGCTTCCACAGTTGGGGCAATCACAGTATTTGGGGTGACTCCTAGGTCCTGAAGGAGCAGTCCACTACCTTCAGAGGGTCTGCAGGTCCTCTCAGGATTGCTGGTTTGTCCTTGCAGTCGATCTGGAGCTAAAATTCACAATGTGAGCCTCCACACGCTCCTCTGTCCAGAGCTGCAATCTAGTCCTGCCTCCCATCTCCCATGATGATCTAAAGTTGTAGACGTTCTTAACATCAATCAGAAATGTGTTTGAGCAGCCACCCTTTGGACTAATAGCAAGTTTAATGGCTGCTCAAATGGTGCTGGGGTGTGTGGAGGGTCCTGGAAGAAAAAAATAGAATATTCTTAGCACTATCTTCTATTTTAAAAGACACTAAAGAAAGAAGTGACCAGAATTACATGCATTACAGAGTTTCTCCTTTTTTAAAATCAAAATTTTAATTTTTAGAGACAAGTCTCATTCTGTCACCCAGGCTGCCAGTCCGTGGTGCAGTGGTGCAACCATAGCTCACTGCAGCCTCAAATTCCTGGGCTCAAGTGATCCTCCCACCTTAGACTCCCAAGTAGCTAGGACTACAGGCATGGGCCATTTCACTCAGCTAAAAGATTTTCTCTTTTTAATTATATTATTTCATAACTTTCCTTGCTGTGAAATTAAATACTATTAAGTATTATAAATAGTATGTATGTGTGTATGTATTTATTTATTTAATTTATGTTTTTAGACGGAGTCTCACTCTGTTGCCCAGGCTGGAGTGCAGTGGTGCAATCTCGGCTTGCTGCAACCTCTGCCTCCCGGGTTCAAGCAATTCTCCTGCCTCAGCTTCCTGAGTAGCTGGGACTACAGGCACACGCCACCATGCCCAGCTAATTTTTGTATTTTTAGTAGAGACAAGGTTTCACCATGTTGGCCCGGCTGGTCTCGAACTCCTGACTTCAAGTTACCCACCCACCTCAGCCTCCCAAAGTGTTGGGATTACAGGTGTGAGCCACTGTGCCCAATCTATTCTAAATAGTATTTAAATTACAAAGGCACAAAAGCTGTATGAAGTAGAGTTCTTTGGTTGCAAGCAGCAAACACAAATCAACTTGGGCTAACTTAAACAAAAAAGGAAATTGCTAGGATATTGTTGCCAGAACCCAAAGATTATCCAAAAGGATGGAGAGCTTAGAATAGTTCCAGGAGAGCTTCCAGGTTGGTGAACACATTCCTCCAGTGCTTGGGACCCTTCTGGACCTTGCCATGTGTATCACTTCATCTGGCTTTTCATGTCTGTCTTTTATAATATCTTTTGTAATAAACCTACAGGTGAGTGGAGTGTTTCCCTGAGTTCTGTGAGCCTTCCTGGCAGATTATTGGAATCAAAGGAGGAGGGTCATGGGAACCCTGATTTGTGGCTAGTAGGTGAGAAGCACAGGTGACAACCTGGGACTGGCAATTGGTGTCTGAAGTAGACGGCATTCTTGTGAGACTGAGGCCTTAAAGAAAAACAAAGATCTTGTGAGATCTGACAGTAGATAGTGTCAGAATTGAATTCAGTTAGAGGACACTTGGTATCTACTGGAGAACTGCTTTGCATATGGGGAAAATTCCCCATCCATATTGTCACAGAATTGTTGTATATTGTGAGAGTGCAGAGACATAGTGTGTGTGTGTTGCCACCAAACTCTGTTGCAGAAAATAACTTTTCTTTAGGGGGTAAGAAATGCTCATTTACTCGTTGCACAAACACATGTGGAGCCCCTTTTGGGGGCAAGGCCTGGCAGATGATCTTTTAAATAATGGAAGCCCCAGAGGCAGGATTTTTTACTGTCTTCACGGCTCATACTCAGAGCCTAGAACCATGCCTGGCACAGAGTCGGTGCCCAGTAAATATTTGTTGGATGAGTAAATGAATCTTTCTGACACCCTGTTTTCTCATCAAAGACACTTTGATTCTCACGACCCTTGACTTGTATTCATGGGGAGGAATCTGTCCACTCCATGAGAAGGGACAAGTGACATGCTGAGGAATGAGTGTGACCGCTGCGCACATACCAGCTCAGCACCAAAGGGAAGAATCAGACGCCTGCACTTTGCACTGCTGTGGAAAATCTGACTGGGTTTTAAATGTAAGTAGAGAAAGGGTGCTATCCTTTCACTTCCTGGTGCACTGCAATATAATTCTGACATTAACCATCTGGAGTTGGTGCCCACAGGTTAAAGGGCGTGGTCCCCAGTGAGCCTGCCCCCACTTTAGAGGCCAACCACAAGTGGAGTTCTCAGGGCACCTGCACTTTTGACAGACTGGCTCAAGATTCAGAGAGTTTCCTTGAGGCCCTCAGGTAATTCACTCAAAAGGCTAACGGAACTTAGGAAAGTGTTGTACTTATGACTGCAGTTTTATCATAAAGGATACAAATCAAGACCAGCCAGATGAAGGGACACATGGGGCAAGGTTTGGGGGGGAGGCTTCCACAAGCTCTATACCCTTTCCCATGGACACGAGGCTTGTCTTCCTCCTGACACAAAGCCACCACTTTCTAATTATTATATGATTGGTCATTCTGGTGACCAGCCTCCATCCTGAGTAATCGCATCTTTTAGTATAAACTAAAAGAGTTTCTTGGTGTGATCCAAGGGCTCAAAAGTAACAAAGATACCCCTATGACTTGTGAAATCCCAAGGATTTAGTGTCTCCCAAGAAGGAGGGACAAAAGGCAGTCAGATTCTTCATTACACAATAAGTGTTCTGGTTTTAGAATAGAGTCTTATTTAAAAGCTTGTGAGATGACAGAGATTCTTTGCTTGACCAAACTTTAGTCAAGCTCCTGAACCATCTGCTAGGTGCTTTTGTGTACTTCCTTGTAAGATTCAGTTTTAGCAAGAACTTTGCCACATCAATTTAGCAAGATCCTCCCACTCTCACTATCTGATTACCCTTAGAATCTGATTGGGTTCCCCTTTTCTATCATCCACCCAGCAAGGTCTGATCACCTTGGCTTCTCTTTAGCAAGAATCTTGTTGGCACCTGTGATCCCTGCTACTCCAGAGGCTGAGGCAGGAGAATCACTTGAACCCGGGAGGCAGAGGCTACAGTGAGATGAGATTGCACCACTGCACTCCAGCCTGGGTGACAGAGCGAGACACTGTCTCAAAAAAAAAAAAAAAAAAAAAGAAAAAGAAAAAGAAAAGAATCTTGTTATTTTGATTTAGCCAGAATCCCCCTTACCTCTGATGTTTCCTTCTAGTAATTTTCTATCCACTGGCTCCATTCTGGTCCTTGGTTCTAAATTCCCATTTGCCCTTGCTATATTTAATGTTAAGCCCAATTTCTCTGCCCTACTGCAAACTCTCAGTGCAGTGGGCCCTATACCTATCTTGATAGTCCTGAATAAAGTATGCTTTACCACATTTTAATAAGTGCCATTGAATAATCTTTTTCTTTAACACAGATACTCAGACAACCGGGCCTTCAGTAGTCAAAAATGTAAAGTTTTATTTTACAAAGATCAAAGACATAGCTAGCTTGGCATGGGGAGCTTTTGTTTGTTTGTCAGCTTTTAATGTAGTGATGAATTCATTCTAAATGTAACCAACCACACTGAAAATAAAAGTTTATTTGACTTTAATTTTTAAAGAAGAATATTTCCAGAAATATAGGTAGTGGGAGCCATTACCATCAGGATGAATAAACATGAATTTTGTAAGTCTTTGTTACTTGTTCCAGATTCAGATTCCAGGAAGAGACCTTCTGATTGGACTAGCCTGGATCACATGCTCATTTTATTTGATTTACATCCTCTCAAGTACATAAACAATGAGTGAAGCATGGCTCTGGAAAGAACAGTTACTGGATGCTTAGTAGGCAAAAACAACAGATATGTGCTTCGCCAAAGCATTTTCTCTTGCAAAAGTATGAAGTGCCACATAAGTGGCATTTCTGTTGTACCATGCAGAGTGATTCTTGAGCTTGACATTTTAATTAAGATTCATTAATATGAAGCTGTGACCTTTATGGCTTTTTTTAATCTATAGAACTTAGTTCTAGATTCTAATTAATATAGAAATGCAGAGCACCCAAAGAGGCACTTCTGTACCAAACAATAATGTTACATAAATGAAAAAAGTCACATGCCTACCTTGAAAACCAGAAAAAGGCAAACTGTTTTCCAGAATCACATGTTAAAAACTTTAAAAAAAATATACAGCATAGTTTTGTTCAAATTATGTAGAGGATTAGGAGAGGGAGCTATAAACTTTTCATGACTTCAAGTCTTTAAAGTCAACCCTCAGCAAAAAAAGGAGATAGAAATGTGAGTTGGGAGATGGTTGCAGCAGTCTGATTATGCAATCATGGCATTTTAAATTAAGACAATGAATTAGTGACAATTAAAATGAACATAAATAGTCAAGAAATATTTTGGATGTCGGATTTATATGATTCTACATTGTAAATAATTTTAGACGTAAGAATCTGCCATGATTGTAATACTACTACTAAGTATTTGCTTTTAAAATCCTCTTACCTGGTAACCATAAAATGTCCTTCTGAGTAAAAGTAACATTATTATTCCAACTCTGCAAATAAAAAAAAAACTGCACATATTTGTGATTTATCTAAGGTGAAAAATCAAATCCTATCCCGTTCCTGATTCTCAACTTGTTTTATATTGTACAGCACATGTGGCATCTCATTTTTCTGCATTTGTCTTAACTATAGGTTTTCAAGGCATTTGCATGTACTCTGCTATCTCCAAAATCAAGAAACATGTGTTCATCCATCTGCTTAAAATCTCCTCCTTTTAAAAATGATGTCCATTTTGGAATAGGTGTCAACTGCATATGTGTTTTGAATGAGGAAATGGATCGAATATCACCGAAATCAGGACCTTTTCAAAAGACTACTTGGAAATTCTATTCCTTTTTTATCTGTTTTGTCATATTTTGTTCATTCTGCTAGTAGTTAAGAACAGTGATAATTTTCATGAAAAATGTTTGCTGGGGAAGAAACCAATCATGATTTCTTTTACCACTTCAACTATACAGAGACTCTACAATTGCAAAAGGCAGATGGCAGAAACCATGCTTGCTCCACCGAAAACATGAGGTTTCTTAGCATTTGTTTAATTAAATACGGCTGCTTCCACAGCTTCTAAACCAATGTTTTGAAGAAATAAGCTCTTTTAAAAAATGTATTCATTTCATTTTATTTGCACAGTTGATGCCAAGTTTTTAACCAACTCTCCTTCCAGAGCTAAAATAATATCCAGGAGAACTCAAAAAAATTATATGAAATACAGATTGACTACAGAGTATTTAGAGTTGGGATTTGGGTTCAGCTCTGGGTGCTCACTGGTTCATATTTAGCACTTGCTGGTGGCATTTACAGTTTGCCTGATTTCTAGCCATTGGAATGCACACCCAGAAAAATCCAATTGCTGAGGTTATGACGCTTGTTGGAGGGATTTAGTGGATTAGACTAGAGGAAACAGGATTTTGGTTCCTGGCTCTGTTAGTCATTGTCTGTGTGACTTCAGACAAGTTACTTAGCTTCTTTGTGCATCCCCATACCCCCTACACCTTCACACCTCCCCACTCCCCACAGCAATGAAAGGGGCAGTGAAAAATGGAAGGGAAGAACATAATACTAACTTACATTTCAGGGCCAACATAAGTAACAACTGATGCTTCATAATACTTGGTCTCTCTGTGATCAAAATATAAGCAGAAAGAGTATACTAAAAAGACCAAATAACCAAGAGGTAATCTTATGTAATCACTCCTTTTGTTTACACTTTCAGAGAAGTCTTTTATTGTATACTTCTCTGCACTGTTAAGCTTCAAGTTTTCAAAATTCATTTCAATCAACTTCTCATGGTTTACACCTCTCTGAACACTATAAGCTGAAAGTATATCTCTTAAAAGAGATACTTTTCCATTTTTTGAATAAAGGTTTTTATTGTTCTACTTCAATCCTGACAAATTTTACTCAGAGGAAAATATAATAATGGCTGATGTGTCGAGGTAAGTTTTGTTTGGACATGCATTAAAGATACAACTTAATGTTTTCATAAAATGCTGTATACAATAGATCTCATCCAATGCTTGCTTTTAACAGATGCCTAGTTCTAAAAGAGAGCATTAATTTTTATATGTAGGAAGTTAAGTACTTGATAATTGATCACCTGCAAGTACATTCTGTCTTTTACAAATGGTCACTTTGTGATAAGCTGTTCCACAATTCCCTTTAGCTCAGGAGCAATTTATATCCAATTGAAGGTGTGGAAATACACTGAACACCATATGCTATGATGTCTAAAGTTAGAAGACTGTGTAGTTTTCCTGAGTCTGTTTCAGGAATTTGTATTGGGCAGTGATGTTTGTTGCTCCCAGCTCAACTAGGGCTGACTCCATCCACCAGCATAATGGGTTGGGCATATGACCAAAACCTTGAAAATGGAGGTAGTACTCTATCCTTTACCCATGATGACTGGTCAAGAGTGTGTGTGTGTTTTCATATCCAGTATAGTGATCATCAGTCTGGGAAAGAGAATTTATTTTTGCCAGCATTACTGTGCTGGTAGGATGTAAGCCCAGCACTAATGTTGTAATATCCTATTAATTTTTTAAAGGTATATACATATATACAAAGACAGTCTACTAAAGAGGTATTAAAAAAGATTAGTAAATGTTTAGTCTTACTAGTAATCAAAGAAATGCAAATTAAAACAATAAGGTATGATTTACTTTTTGAATTGGGAAATGATTAATTAATTGATAATTAGGTGACAAATTTAAGTGTTGGAAAGGATGCTGTATGCTATGGTTTGAATGTGTCCCCCAAAAGTTCATGTGTCGGAAAATTAGTTGCCATTGTGGTAGTGTTGAGAGGATGGCCTTTGGGAGTCAATGAGGTCATGAAGGCTACTCCCTTATGAATGGATTACTGTTCTTATTGTGAGAGTGATTTAGTTATTGTGGGAGTGGCTTTGTTAGAAAAGCTAGTTGTCTCACACTCACTTTCTTGCCCTCTGTCTTCTGCTCTTCCACCTGTGATGACCCTCACCAGATGCCAGGTGTCATACTCTTGGACTTCCCAGCCTCCAGAGCCATGAGCCTAGTAAACTTTTCTTTATAAATTACCCAGTCCTTGATATTGTGTCATAGCACCAGAAAATGGACGAAGACACTGTGAAATGCTCAAGTTTGTGGACTAGAAATTTCTGTAATATTTTTTAAAAGCAATTTGAAAATACCAATTTTTTTTAATCAATATCATATTATTTGTCCTAAGGGGAATATATCCTAAGGAAGTAATTCTAAACATGGGAGTTTGAAGCACAAAACCAGAAACAACTACTATCCAGAAGTAAGAAAATAATAAGCTAATTATAGTAGATACATTGGGAGAAACATTTAAGTGTTAAGTGAAGAATGCAGGATACAAAATTGTAAGCACATGGTTCCTTAATGATATATAGCATACAAGTGATTTGTTCCATAATTTGTTTAGTATTTTTCTTTACAAATATATTAAGTGAAATCATGATTGTGCATGTTTAATATATTTTTCCCATGCTCTAAGTATTAATGTACTCTCTCAGCCAATAACACCTAGTGGGGTGTATTATTAGGCCAAGGAGGACTAGGGCTCCGCTATCCCAAATTGAGAGTATTGTGTAGTAGATACTGTTTATTCTTTTTATTTTATTTTTTATTTTTTGAGACAGAGTCTCGCTCTGTTGCCCAGGCTGGAGTGCAGTGGCACAATCTTGGCTCACTGCAACCTCTGCCTTTTGGGTTCAAGCGATTCCCCTGACTCAGCCTCCTGAGGAGCTAGGATTACAGGTGCATGCCACCACACCTGGCTAATTTTTTATATTTTTGGTAGAGACAGGGTTTCACCATGTTGGCCAGGCTGGTCTTGAACTCCTGACCTCAAGCAATCTGCCCATCTCAGCTCCCCAAAATGTTGGGATTACAGACGTGAGCCACTGTGCCCGGCAATACTGTTTATTCTTTTAGGGGCTCTCTTTCTCCCATTTAGCTTGTATTTAGTGAATAGTTTTTATTCAAAATGACTGACAAAAATGGTGCAAGTGATAGTGGAACAATTGTTTCCAAGAATCCGATATTAAAACTCAGGTTTTCTTGAAACCCTTGAGGAGTCTTCAGAGAAACGGTGAGGTGACAAATTAAAAAAAAAGAGTGGGAGATTAGGAATTATTGGAAATCCTTAAACTTTTTGCACTTATATAAACATAATTGCAAGTAAATGTTTTAAAGATAGAATTCCTCTTACTCTTTGTGGAGCTGACTACATAATTTGTAAAGCCTAGTGCAAAATAAAAATGGGGAGCCCTTGTCAAAAATCAGGGAGGAAAGCACCGTATTAGTCCATTTTCACACTGCTATAAAGACATACCCGAGACTGAGTAGTTTATAAAGGAAAAAGATTTAATTGACTCACAGTCACACATGGCTGGGGAGGCCTAAGGAAACTTACAATCATGGTGGAAGGCGAAGGAGAAGCCAGGCACAACTTACCATGGTGAAGTAGGAGAGAAAGAGAGTGAAGGGGGACCTGACAAACACTTTTAAAGCATCTAATCTCATGAGTATTCACTTAGCATCATGAGAACAGCATGGAGGAAACCGCCCCCATGATCCAATCCATCCCACGAGTCCCTCCCTCAAGACATGGGAATTACAATTCAAGATGAGATTTGGGTGGGGATACAGAGCCAAACTATATCAGTAGGTATGAAGCTTTTTTCCTTCTTCCATGATGTCTCTCTCAACCTTTTCTTGGTGTTTTTATTTGCTATTTAATGTCATTCTAAGTAAAGAAAAATTTAGATATTAAATGTTTATTACAAATTTTCCATTTATTTTTATATTGTGTAATGCCAGTTTTAAATGCAAATGTCAGAGCACAATATAAAAGTGAATAGAAAATTTCCTGCCTCTAGTGGGCCAGAAGAGACAAATATGAACCATACTCGAGAAAGGTGGAAGGAGGAAGAGAAGATTCCTCTCAGGCATGGAGCAGAGGGTACTTGTGGGGTGAGTGTGAATCCTCACAGCTGCACAAGGACATGCGTGCTTGGTACTGAGTCAGTTACCAGGTTCTGCTCCTGCCAGCCATGAACCCATACCACTCAGTGGGGCTAGGGTCTATGGAAATTCAGAGTGCTGCCTCAATCCACTGGAGATGGGTGATCCCCAAGCATCTTTAAACCTCAGGGCTGAAATGTGCTCAGGATCTAGGTGGGATAGGGGAGAGGCTGCCCCCGCCCCCCACCCAGCCCACCTAGATGCAGCCTCTGATGGGCTGCTCAACAGATGTGTGGGCAATGGTGCTGTCAGCCCAGGGCTCAGGGGCTGCCACCATGCCCTATCCTGAGATGCCAGAATGCAGATACCTAACTCTATCCTCTTTATGTTACCCCCATGCTCCCGCCAGGAGCAGAGGACGGCAGTCATTGTGGGGAGGAGAGGGGGAAATGAACCGGGGTGGAGAAATGACAGAGAGTCGGGGAGCAGACTCCTGAGAGCCTCTCCAGGGCAGGTAGAGGGAGGCAGGACCACGTGAAGCTGAAGCTCCAAGGTCCTAATGCATGCTCCATTGTCCCATTGGACTTCACTCACAAAATCCATATTCAAAGATAATGTTATTAATAATTTCAAGGCAGCAACTATAGAGCATTAAACCCCAACTGTCGGGCCCTGTGTGACTGCACTGGTTTCACTGTCTATCTATGTGAAAGAGTACTTTGGCTGCTCTTGCTGCAGTCTTCCAGTTTTAGGATATGTGTTTCTATTCTAGGTCACATTTTTCTCCCTCTGTATGCCTACAGAGTTCAAAGATTATGTAGCCTAGCTTAGTACTTGTTTAAAAAACATTACCCAAATAAAACCAACTGGACACCAATTAGACCCTTAACATGGGCAGTGACAATATGAATGTTACTTTTTCTCATATAGATGGGTTCTCTTTCCCCAGCTGGTTTGTTAAAGCCTCTGAGGGCAGAGAATCTGTTTTATATTTCTTTTTTCTTTTTTTTTTTGAGACAAGGTCTGATTCTGTCACTTAGGCTGAAATGCAGTGGTACGATCACAGCTCACTGCAACCTCTACCTCCCAGATGCGAGAGATTCTCCCATCTCAGCCTCCCAAGTAGCTGGGACTACAGGCGTGTGCCACCACACCTGGATAAATTTTTTTTGTATTTTTTGTAGATATAGGGTCTCACCATGTTGCCCAGGCCCGTCTCAAACTCCTGGGCTCAAGTGATTCTCCTGCCTCAGCCTCCCAAAGTGCTGAGATTACACATGTTAGCTACTGTGCCTGGCCTTATGTATCTCTTTTTATCCCTTCAACCCCCTTGGTGCCTAACAAGTCACTTGAGTCTTTTATTCATGATAGTGATAACATGGTATGTTAAGTTTGCCCTCTCTAAATGAGATAGCTACCTTTTTTAGAAAAATAAACGCCCAGGTAGTGTTTAATAACTATTTGTGACTTCATTAAGAAAGGGTATTGAGCCACATAATCTTAAAGTTGGAAGGGAGACAACTAGCCCAAAATCACACAATTTCTTATTGACAGGTCCAGATCTAGAAACCATGTCTCCTAATTTTCAGTTCAAATGCTCTTTATAAGACACAATACTGTTTCTGCAAAAAGTGTAATGAGCAATCTATTTTGAAACCTCATAAGCTCAGGGCTAGTTGTACCATATACAATAGGGAGATGATTTAAGTTATATCTGAGAAAGAAGGAACAAATTTTGAGAAAGAGAGTTAGACATGATTCATTAGCAACATGAGAAGGATAATGAGAAAAAGGAATGGCTTATCCACATGATGTGAATAATACTGCTGTTTGTATTTTCCTGTTAAGTCTTTATTGCCTCCATGTGGATTATTCTTTGTGGTCTGGAAATGGAAAATGTGAATTCCAAACCAGCTTCCTCCTCTATCATTCTCCACCTGACTAACAGCTTTCCTTCACCATCTGTAATGCTAATATTAACATTAATCTGCTGTTTCTCAAAAGATAACATCAGTTAATTTCTCTAATTATTCAGTGCAATTAACACATTTTTGCTGAAAAAATGTACACTATGTTAGATGATGCAGAGTATATAAAAATAATTAAACTAACAACAAAACAGTCCCATTTTCAAAGAGCCAAAGAACAAAGAAAGGGGCAGGAGGTCTATTTGCTATTTTCTTTAATCCAGGCCACTGCCACCTCTTATTATGACTAACCAAAAGCTGAGATGTAATAGAAGAAAACAAACCCCCTAATGGGAAAGCAGGGGGCATGATATCTAGTTCTTGCTTAGCTTTTAATTAGCTATATGACCTTGGGCAGGTCATTTAATCATATTGGATTCCCCATTTTTTTCATCTCTAAAATGAGAGGTTTGGATGGGAAGTAACTTCAAAGCTCCCTTCGAAGTCAGAAATCCCAATTCATGATTACAATATATTTATTTGAACAATCATCTAATTTATTCCAGGTTATGGCAAAATTAACTTATAATTAACTGATGTTCTTCTCACTTTAATTCGGAATACTGAATAAAATTGAAGTTACAAATTGGAATAAAGGCAAAACAAAGTTTTTATTGCTGGTGATGTTGGCAAGAAAGTTAGTAGTTAAGGTTCAAATGACTACTATATCTTCTTTTTGTTTAACTTTTGTCTAATCCATAGTTGCTGGATGGGGAAGCCCTACTGTCTCATGTCTTTATGTTATGGTTTAAGGTACAAAGTTTGCATGCACATACAGCACTCTCACACACACAAATCCTATTTAAGTATTGAAGAAGGTAAAAGAAGGTGTTTTGATCCAAGGCTCACAATTCACCTACTTTTTGCAGCAGATGACAGTTTCCTCTTTCAGGCTGTGGTTAGTCTTGATTTTTTTGTGGCGCATTGGGCAGGCTGGTACATATGCACATACAACTTCACCACAGGTCATGCCCAGAGCCAATAGCTGCTTAAAACTGTACATAGGTGGTCCTGACCCTTCGGACTCAGATTTGACAGAATGCAGTATAGAAGAACTCACATTCTTGTAAGTGTCCTCAAGGTTTTTTTAAAAAACTTTTTAAAATTTCAGCATATCTTTGCTTTCCTTTGATTCTTTTGAGGTTTAAGGGTGGTCACTGGCAGAATTACACAAATAGAGTGTTCACAGCTCAGCAATCCTTGGATCCACATTTGGAGTTCTACGTGGGTGGCACAGGAATAAATGCCAACAAGAAGCCAGGACAGATCTGTTAACAGAAGTTAATGCCTTGGGATAGAGCCCTGAAAGCTTCCATGAAAAGACCTGGAAGACTTAAAAATTATAATAGTAGAAAAAAGTCAATCTAAAAACTTCTAGTAACTTGAATACATTTTTTTCAAAAAAAGTATCTTTTCATTTATCCAAAAATTATTTTTGATACTTTCAATGTTAAGAGTCAAGGTAGCCTTTAGAATTGAGTTTGCTTCACATTCAATTTTTAAAAATTGAAGGGAGCCTACACAAGCCAGAAACAAAATGTCTTTGTGTTCCTACTCTGGCAGAAATGGGGTTGTGGAAAGGGTGGAAAGTGAAAAAAACATCACCTAAAATATACTCTATGAAATATAACATGTTCTTCTAAATTTACCTCTTTCTATGCGATGTTATCAGTTATCCTGATGCAGTTAAAACCAATTTCACTAAATTCAACATAACTACTTAATTACATTTCCAGATTCCTAGTTAGTGCAGTATCAATGATCTGTGCCCATCTTTCTTGTTTTTCAAAAACATTTAGCATTCTTGTCCTTACTGTTAATAAATAGCCTGCTCAAGGTTTTCAAGAAAATTTACAACAATTGAACAATTCATATTGTATATAAGTAAAAGTGCATACCTATATATTTTTAAATTTTTTCAATTTTAGGTTTTAGGGTAGAAGCTATTCCAGATCCTGCTTCTGTCTGATTGGAGATATGATAAAATCTGAATAGACAGTAAAATAATTAATTTTGAATATCTCCCTCTTACCATTGAATATTAGAAGTGACCTAAGTTAAGAACTGTCCCTGCAGTTGCTTTCTACCTGGTTGTCAGGCCACCCAGGCTGAGCAGCCACAGGGCCTGATTTCTCTATCAAGGCGATATTTTCCTTCAGGAGTCCCATTGTATAGAATTGGCATTAAATGAGGGCCTCCGACATGGCTTTCCTGGGACATAGTTATGTGTTCTTCCCTGCCTCATTGCCAGGGTGATTATTCTCAGGGAAAAGCTATTTCCAGAGGGATTATAAGAGACTTGCTGGCTGCCAAAGGAGGGATTTTGAAAAAGTCTGTGGTGCTGGAAGAAACGATCCTAACCACATATGTTCCCTGAGATCTCACAGAGAGCAAAGTCATAAAAAGAGGCCCTTTGACGAGAATTTTTTATCCTGTTTCTCCTATTGAAAAGTAATGGGGACTGACCCCATGGAGTTACAGAAGAGAGATTTAGCATGGGAAGCAGCATTCCTCTGTACAATTACGGAGAGGCTAGTGCTTTCCCCTATAATTTAACAAGTCAAGAGGTAACAGACTCACTGGAGTCTCTATTGAGTCTGCTGGAGGTGTGCTGGAGGTAAATCCCATTAATGAACTATTACAGTATCCACTTCACACTACTTCAGCGTCTTACAAGACCTTTACGAAGACAGGAAAACGTGAGGAAATCAAGTCACAGGTTACATTTACGGAACACTTGCCTTGGAAAGATTGTTCCTATGACGTCCTGTTGACCCTCACAGCATTCTTAAGAGCCATGTAGAAAACAAGGACAGATTCTCTTTACTTTGTAGATGTAGAATCTGAAAAAGTCAAGTGAATTGCATGAAGTCATTCTTCATAATCAAGTTGGAGCAAAGAATAAAGACTGAGACTCTTGACTCCAAACCTATGGTCTGTAGGCTAAAATTCTGAGGCAGCAAAGCCTCTGAGCAGAAATGCCCTTTTTCCCTCATGGGCCCAGGCAAAATTGGGTAGTGGCCTCTGTATTTCTGGTGACTGTTCTGGTTATCTAGGCTGTGTAACAAACTACCCCAAAACTCATGGACTTAAAACAATAACAGGTATTTTATCATCTTTCATTATTTTTATGGGACTGCAATTCAGGAAGGGCTCAGCTCGGCAGTTTTAGCTCTGGCATTTCTCATCTGATTACAGTCAGACAGCGGTCTGAGGTGGAGCAGGAGGGAAGCAAGGACAGCTGGGAGCTGGCTAGGCTATCTCTTTATATAGCTCAGGGCCTTTCCATATGGACTCTCTGTGGGGCTTGGTTTGGGCTTCCTCACAGCAAGGCAGCCTCAGGGTAAGAGGGCTTTTTACGTTGGCGTCCTAGGGCTCCCACAGAAGTGTTTCAGCAAGCAGGGGAAAGCTGTATCTGAGGCTGGGACTTAGAGAGATGCAGCTTTGGCTTCTCTAATTGGAATCTTCCTTTGTAGAACCCACTTAGGAATCCCCCCCCCCCACCTGCCTTTTAAATAGACTGTTTTTAGAGCAGTTTTAGGTTCACAACAAAACAGCAGAATGCACAGATTTTCACTATACTCCTTGCCAGTCCCCTGCCCCCCCAACTTGTTTAGCATTCCCCACCATCAAAATCTGGCACCAGAGTGGCACATTTGTTACAATCAATGAACCTACAATGATATATCATTATCACCCAAAATCCATAGTTTATATTAGGATTCAGCATTATACATTTAATAGGTTTTGACAAATGTATAATGACATGTATCCACCATTATAGCATCATACAGAATATTTTCACTGCCATAAAAATCCTCTGTGCTCTACCTATTCATCTCTCCCTTCCCCTAACCCCTGACAATCACTAATCTTTTTACTGTCTTCAAAGTTTTGGCTTTTCCGGAGTGTCATATAGTTGGAATCATGCAGTATATAGCCTTTTAAAATTGGCTTCTTTCACTTAGTAATACACATTTAAGTTTCCTCCATGTCTTTTCATGGCTTGATAGCTCATTTCTTTCTGGTGCTAAATAATATTTCATTGTCTGAATATATCAGCTTATTTATTAATTCACCTACTGAAGGATATCTTGGTTGCTTCCAAGTTTTGGCAGTAATGAATAAAGTTGATATAAACATACCAGTGAGGGTTTTTGTGTGTACATAATTTTCAACACATTTGGGAGAGAGTGCAGCTGCTGAATCATGTGGTAAGAGTATGTTTAACTTCATAAGACAGTTCCAAACTGTCTTTCAAAGTGGTCATACCATTTTGAATTCTCAACAGCAATAAATGAGAATTAGGAGAGTTTCTGTTGCTCCACATCTCGCCAGTGTTTGTTATCAGTATTCTAGATTTCAGCTATTCTAACATGAGTATTAATTAATATACACCCAAACTATAAAAGGAGTCTGGCTAAGAGTACAAAGAGGATGGAGCTGGAGAGCTGACCAGCTCCAGATTTATAAGACACATTTTTTGCTTTGAGGTATCTCTATGGGAACACTTTGTTATTGATAGTGTTGAATATGAAATACATCAACAAACACATATTTATTAAGCACCTAACGTGAAAAGCATTGCACTGGGAGCTCTAAGAGATGAAAGAAGAATGAGATGGTGCTTGCCTCCAGAAAGCACAAAGTCTATTTGGATAGACTCAATCTTGAAAAGTTAAGCAATTAGATCATTAAAAAATGATTTAATATTTAATTACCCATTATGTATTCTGTAATACAAGAGGGGCTTATGGCTCATTGAAGACATAACTAAGCTCTGTGTTAGATTGGCTGTCTTATGGCAAAGACAGCAAAATCAAGGTGCCAGTACTGAATGGTAAGAAGCTAGAGAGAGAAGACACTCTAAGAGTGTGTAGACTGGGTACTGCACCCCACTCAATCCAAACCATCTGCCTCCATACACCTATTCATGGCCCAGTGAGGTCTACAGAGAGAAGCACAGTGGAGTCCAAGGATGGAGACATGCTGGGGGTTGAAGTTCTCTCAGAAAGTTTCCTGAAGAAGTGAATGTCGTATATTATTGGAGAATAGATAAAATGGAGAAAAGAAAGGATGGATTTTGGGATTAAGAGACAAAAATGGGAAAGTGGGAGGAACTTTCCAGGACTGGCTAGTTATCCTATTTAACTGAAGTGAAAGGCTATGCAGGAATGAAGTGGGAGGAACAAAGGCCAGGATCAGTTTATCAAAAACCTTGACTATGCAGTCAAGGAAACTTTGAAATGTGCTGTGGGCTTGGCTGGAGATGTTTTTAAATAACACGCTACACCTAGACATTGAAGAAGCACCACTTAGCTACATTGCAATTTAAATGTTGGATGGATGGAAATTGCTAATCACAGAGGTTTCTTCTGGAACCTGGGGCATATACAGTAGTTCCATTATGAAGATCTATATTTAACTAGCTAAGCATCTTTTACAGACTTTGGTCTTTGAGTGTTTGATCACTTCTTGTGTATTCTGTTTGATGAGCCTGGTCCCACACAGCTTTCTCTGGGGCTTCCTAAATACAGTACAAGTGTCTTCAGAAGGGAGAGGGATGTGGTTCACTGCGACCTCCCCAGGCCTGTCCCTGCCTCAGAGGAGTGTGGGGGCTGCTCTATCATTACCAGTTCTTGGCACAAAGCTCTGAAAAGATGGACACAAGATTTGCACATTTGTGTTTTCATGGCTGAAGGCAGTTACCATTAGGTGACATTTTTTTCACTAAAGATAAAAACAAAGTGATAAAAAAGCTTGCTTAGTCAGACTAATTCTACTCTCAGTTCCATTAAGGAAAGGTAGAGAATAAGCGGTAATTTCGAAGAAGATCAGTGTACCTTGGAGCCTGCATTTCTAGTAACCTTCTATAAGCCAATGGAGAGTATTTGGTAAGATATTTGTTTGATGAAAATATGTAATGTATGTATATTCATGCATTCCCAAAGCCCGAGCACAGTGCCTTGTACATAGGAGATTCTTAATAAATTGTGTTGAATGACTGAATTAAGTACTCTATGTAAAATAGTTGTGGAACAAATATCAAGAAAAATCATTAACATACTTCTGATTGTAATACAGTCTTTTTCATTTGTTTTTGTTTTAAAGCACTTAGAAATTTTGGAAGGGGTGGGGAAAAGAAAGACAATTTTTTTTAAAATTACAAATCACCTCTAATTTTACTTTTTAGAAATAATCAGTATTAACATTTAGGTGTATTTCTTCCAGTGTTTTTTCTATGCATATCTTTGTTCATATATAAATTTTAATGTATCTAAACCAAGTACCTAACCTGAAGAAGAGAAGCATAAATTAAAACATACTATATGGATTTACTAAATGTTTTTCCTTGACATAGTCTTAGAACATAAAAGGGAGACACAAATATATACCTATATCTTATGTGAGTCATCATTAGCTTAATTACACATGTTTGGAGCCAGCTGTATCAACATACACAGGTCATATTATGCATATGCTACTTTTTGTTCTCAATTTTAGCAGCATTCAGTTATGGTTTAATTAATATTAAACTAAAACAAAACAAAATTTAAAAAGGCAGATGAAAAACACACATAGTTTTGAAACCATTCAGCTTTCTAATTTAAATAGCATTCAGCAGCGTGTGCCATTTGTCAACCCTGGCTTTCTTCACTAAGGCTTTAATAAAAGAAGAGAGAAACCAGAGGCCTCTATGTTGTCCCATGTTGGTTATTTTGCTAGCACATGATTGCAGCCCCTGATCTAGGAGCCTCCAGTCCAGAGATCTATGTTGAAGATAGCACTTGGGCCAGCAGCATATTTTAATACATTGGCATTGTGTAATTGGACACTATCCTTGTTTTCCATAAGCCTTGGAAAGCCATCCACACACTGGAGAGGTGAAAGCTTTCGAGTAAAGCCCCTCCTCCCACCATCAATGTCCTAGGTAAAATAATGGGCTTTTCTTAAGCATGACAGGGGATTTATACGAAGGTCATCTGTTGTTTGGTTGGGATGTTTTCCCTTCCAATTTCTTCTACTTTCCTATCTAGCTGTACAGGGGGTGTGATTAGGAGGGGTGAGGGGAGGCTGGTATGCGTTCTCCCAACCCTTCACCACAAACCCAGCTGCCAGAGCTGAAGCAGCCACACAGAGAGCTAAGGAAACTTAAAAAACTTAATTAAGGGGGAAAAAAAAGCAAACAAAATAGTATTAAAGTGGATTTACTTAGTGCCTTAGCCTTGCCAGGGAAACCACAGAGTCTGCATTTATATATTTCTTATATAAGACATATCTAATTAAAACAGGAGAGGGGACAACAAGCTTTCTTCCAAGTTCATTTAAATACATGTTTATGTTATGTTTAAATTCCCTGTAGGGTAATGTAATGATGATCCAATGGCATAAAAGCAATTTGATTAAGCAACTGTAGACTTTCATGAACACTTTTAGCCTTAAGTGCTTAGGATTCAGTTGCCCTGCCATACCCTATAAAAAAGCTGTCTACCCTGGCTGGGCAGGCCCCCAAACCTGAAGACCATGCTTCCAATGTGAGACTGATTGGCCTTCACCTTTGTAGTATCCTTCTCCTGCCTTAGCTCTTTAACTCAAAGAATATACTGGAGGCCAGGCACAGTGGCTCATGCGTGTAATCCTAGCGCTTTGGGAGGCGAAGACTGGCAGATCACTTAAGGCTAGGAGTTCAAGACCAGCCTGGCCAAAGTGGTGAAACTCCGTCTCTACAAAAAATAAAAATAAAACCCCGTCTCTACAAAAAAAATTAGCCCAGTGTGTAGGCGCAAACTTGTAATCCCAGCTACTCCGAGGCTGAGGCATGAGAATCGCTTTTGGGAAGCAGAGGTTCCAGTAAGCCAAGATGATGCCACTACACTCCAGCCTGGCGATAGAGCGAGACTCTGTCTCAAAAACAAACAAACAACAACAACAACAAAAATAATATACCGAAGCTTTATTTTTGCTCCTTTGTTTAATGATTTTATTTTATTGTATTTATTTTCTATATATTTTTTTGAGATGGAGTCTTGCTCTGTATCCCAGGCTGGAGGGCAGTGGTGCGATCTTGGCTCACTGCAACCTTTGCTTCCCGGGTTCCAGCGATTCTTCCACCTCAGCCTCCCAAGTAGCTGGGATTATAGGCACGTGCCACCATGCCCTGCTAAATTTTTTAAATAGTTTTAGTAGAGATGGGGTTTCACCATGTTGGCCAGGCTGATCTCGAACTCCTGACCTCAAGTGATCCACCCGCCTCAGCCTCCCAAAGTGCTGGGATTACGGTTGTGAACCATCGCGCCCAGCCTGTTTAATGATTTTAAATTGCATGTCAGTTTAGAGAAATTATAATTGTTTACAAGTCACCTAAAATATCTACATTATACACACTATAATAAATAGAATTTAATTGGGGGAAGCAAAACCTCACTCTCTTTTAGCTTATAAAACAGACTACATTTTAGGATTGTGCTTCTCAAAGTGTGGTCTGTGGTTCAGCAGCATCGGCATCACCTGAGAGCTTGATAGAGATGTAGGATCTCAGTTCCCTCCCTGAACCAACTGAATCTGCATCTGCATTTAAACGAGATACCCAGATCACTGGTGAGCACACTACAGTTTGAGAAGCACCAATTTAGGGTGAAGGCCTTCTAGGAAAATCCTTCTTTTCTCAGACCCAACTTCTTGAGACATTAGGTAGCTTCTCCAGTAGGAGTACTATGGAAAAAATTCTGTGTGCTCAAGAATCCCTTAGGAATATTGGCAGCCCTTTGTGATCTGATGGGCTTATTAGGATCCTGATGAAAAAATTAAAAATGAAGAATAGGCCGGGCACGGTGGCTCACACCTGTTGTCCCAGCACTTTGGGAGGCTGAGGCGGGCGGATCACAAGGTCAGGAGATTGAGACCATCCTCGCTAACACGGTGAAACCCCATCTCTACTAAAAATACAAAAAAGTAGCTGGGCGTGGTGGCGGGCGCCTGTAGTCCCACCTACTTGGGAGGCTGAGGCAGGAGAATGGCATGAACCCGGGAGGCGGAGTTTGCAGTGAGCCGAGATTGCACCACTGCACTCCAGCCTGGGCGACAGAGTGAGACTCTGTCTCAAAAAAATAAAAAATAAAAATAAAAAATAAAAATGATAGTAGAGTATGGTAAATACATAAACCAGTATGTCATTTATTATCATTCTCAAGTATTATGTACTATACCTAATTGCATGTGCTGTATTTTTATAGGCCAGGCAGCACGATGGGTTTGTTTACACAAGCATCACCACAGACAGGTGAGTAACATGTTACTTTATGATATTATGACTGCTACTATGTCACTAGGCAATAGGAATGTTTCAGCTCCATTATAATCTCTTAGGACCACTCTTGTATATGTGGTCCATTGTTAACTGAAAGATTGTTATGCAGGGCATGATTATATTTAAATTTGGTACTTGTGAACAAAAAAATTTCTTTAATATTATATTCCTATATATGGCAAAATAGAGTCTCTATAGAATGTTTATTCCGCTAGAGTTCCTGAAAAGGCTATAATTCCATCATACATCCATAAAGGAGAATACATCCGTGTTCTTTTTCTTTTTTGTTTTTGTTAGTATGGATCCTATTTGACATAACTTTGAAATGTATATTTCATTATTGGATGCATATGTTGTGACATTGTTACATTTTAAAATAATCTCATCGATTAAGAACATTATTATACTATCCAAAAGGCCATTTGGCGTTCAGGTAAATAAGATAATTAAAATGAATGAAATAGGCCGTGTGCGGTGGCTCACGCTTGTAATCCCAGCACTTTGGGAGGCCGAGGTGGGTGGATCACGAGGTCAGGAGATGGAGACCATCTTGGCTAACACGGTGAAACCCCATCTCTACTAAAAATACAAAAAATTAGCTGGGCGTGGTGGCAGGCGCCTGTAGTCCCAGCTACTCGGAGAAGCTGAGGCAGGAGAATGGCGTGAACCCGGGAGGCGGAGCTTGCAGTGAGCCGAGATTGCACCACTGCACTCCAGCCTGGGCGACAGAGCGAGACTCCGTCTCAAAAAAAAAAAAAAAAAAAAAGAATGAAATAATTTTGTGATTTGCTCTAAGCATAATTCTAAGATCTTTGTAACATTTGCTAATATGTTTGTAAAAAAATACTGTCGTCATTAATTGTCAAAGTCTTATTTTATGGGGGAGGAAAAAGGTGTTTGTTTGTTTAAACACTCTTACTGCAGCCTGGAAAATATTTAAGGGCCGGGCGCGGTGACTCATGTCTGTAATCCCAGCACTTCGAGACGCCAAGGCGGGCAGCTCACTTGAGGCCAGGAGTTCAAGACCAGCCTAGCCAACATGGTGAAACCTAACCTCCTCTATTAAAAATACAAACAATTAGCCGGGCATGGTGGCGCACGCTTGTAATTCCAGCTACTCTGGAGCTGAGGTGGGAGGATTGCTTGAGCCCAGAGATGGAGATTGCAGTGAGCAGAGATCATGCCACTGTATTCCAGCCTGGATGACAAAGTGAGACACTATTTCAAAAAAAAAAAAAAATTTAGACAGTCATATATGGTTATATCATATCATTATTTCAGTTAATTTTAAGTTGTATATATCTAACCGTAATGTTATGTTCTAAAGTGAAAATTAGGTTTAAAAAACGTATTTTTTAAAATAGTGGGTAAAGTTTCTACTGACTACCAATTTACATCATCATCATTATCATTAACTCTAATAATCACTTTTTATGTGCTAGTCACTATTCTCAATGTTTTTTTTGTTGTTTTTTTTTGTTTGTTTGTTTGGAGACAGGGTCTCACTCCGGTTGCATAGGCTGGGGTGCAGTGGCACAATCTCAGTTCACTGCAGCCTCAATCCCTCCGGCTCAGGTGATCCTCCCACCTTAGCTTCCCGAGTAGCTGGGGCTACAGGTATGCACCACCAGACCTGGACAATTAAAACAATTTTTTTGTAGAAATGGTGTCTTGCACTGCTGCCCAGGCTGGTCTCGAACTCCCAGGCTCAAGAGATCCTTCTGCCTTGACCTCCCAAAGTGCTGGGGTCACAGACATGAGCCACTATGCCTGGTCTTCTAAATGTTTTTTACATATTAAATAGCTAAATTACACAGACGCTTTTTTTTTTTTTTTTTTTTTTTTGAGACAAGAGTCTCACTCTGTCGCCCAGGCTGGAGTGCAGTGATGAGATCTCGACTCACTGCAACCTCCGCCTCCCGGGTTCAAGTGATTCTCCTGCCTCGGCCTTCCGAGTAACTGGGATTACAGGTGCCCACCACCACGCCCAGCTAATTTTTGTGTTTTTAGTAGAGACGGGGTTTTGCCACGTTGGCCAGGCTGGTCTCAAACTCCTGACTTCAGGTGATTTTTCCATCTCTGCCTCCCAAAGTGCTGGGATTATAGGCATGAGCCACTGAGGCCAGCCTCACAGATGCTTTTAAAATACCTACCAACATTCTCATTTTAAGAGGAGGAAACTGAAGTCCAGAGAGGTTAAACAACTAGCCCAAGGCATAGCCTTCAAAAGTGGCAGAGCTGGAATCTAGCTGAATATGACTTAGTCACCTTAAATTTGTAATAATGAAGGATAGATACTGTATTCTTATATCAGACAAAGCAGACTTCAAAGCAACAACAGTTTAAAAAGACAAAGAGGAACATTACATAACGATAAAAGGATTAGTCCAACAGGAAAATATCACAATCCTAAATATATATGCACCTAACATGGGAGCTCCCAAATTTATAATACAAGTATTACTAGACATAAGAAATGAAATAGATGGCAACAAAATAATAGTGGGGAACTTCAATACTGTACTGACAGCACTAGACAGGTCATCAAGACAGAAAGTCAACAAAGAAACAATGAACTTAAATTATACCCTAGAACAAATGGACTTAACAGATAATTTACAAAACATGCTACACAAGAACTGCAGAATACACATTCTTTTCATCAGCATGTGGAACATTCTCCAAAACAGATCATATCATGGGCCACAAAACAAGTCTCAATAAATTTAAGAAAATTGAAATTATATAAAATAGCTTCTCAGACCACAGTGGAATAAAATTGGAAATTAACTCCAAAAGAAATCCTTAAAACTATACAAATACATGGAAATTAAATAATCTCTCCTGAATGATCTCTGGATCAATCATGAAATCAAGATGGAAATTTAAAAATTCTTTGAACTGAATGATAATAGTTACACAACTTATCAAAACCTCTGGGACACAGCAAAAACAGTGCTAAGAGGAAAGTTCATAGCATTAAATCCTTACGTCAAAAAGTCTGAAAGAGCACAGATTGACAACCTAAGGTCACACCTCAAGGAACTAGAGAAACAAGAACCCCAAACCCAGCAAAAGAAAAGAAATAACAAAGATCAGAACAGAACTAAATGAAATTGAAACAAAAAAATTACAAAAGATAAATGAAACAAAAAGCTTGTTCTTTGAAAAGATAAATAAAATTGATAGGCCAGTAGCAACAGTAATCAAGAAAAGAAGAGAGAAGATACAAATAAGCTCAATTAGAAATGAAATGTGAAATATTACAGCTGATACCACAGAAATACAAAAGATCATTCAAGGCTACTATGAACATCTTTATGCACACAAACTAGAAAACCTAAAGGAGATGGATAAATTCCTGGGAATATACAACCCTCCTAGATTAAATCTAGGAGAAATAGAAACTCTGAATAGACCACTAACGAGTAGTGATATTGAAACAGTAATAAAAAAATTACCAATCAAAAAAAGTCCAGGACCAGATGGATTCACAGCTGAATTCTTTTTTTTTTTTTTTTTTTTCCAAGATGGAGTCTCGCACCGTCGCCCGGGCTGGCGTGCAGTGGCACAATCTTGGCTCACTGCAACTTCTGTCTCCCAGGTTCATGCAATTCTCCTGCCTCAGCCTCCCGAGTAGCTGGGATTACAGGTGCACACCACTACACCCAACTAATATTTTGTATTTTTAGTAGAGATGGAGTTTCACTATGTTGGCCAGACTGGTCTAGAACTCCTGACCTCGTGATCGACCCGCCTCGGCCTCCCAAAGTGCTGGGATTACAGGCATGAGCCACCATGCCCGGCCTCACAGCTGAATTCTATCAGGCATTCAGAGAAGAATTGGTACCTATCTTACTGAAACTATTTCACAAGATAGAGAAAGAGGAATTCCTCCCTAAATCATTCTATGAAGTCAGTATCACCCTAATACCAAAGCCAGAAAATGACATAAGAAAAAAAGAAAACTACAGACCAATATCCCTGATGAACACAGATGCAAAAATCCTCAACAAAAATGCTAGCTAATCAAATCCACCAGCATATCAAAAAGATAATACACCATGATCAAGTGGGTTTCATAATAGGGATGCAGGGATGGTTTAACATACACAAGTCAATAAATGTGATACACTACACAAACAATTAAAAACAAAAATCACATGTTCATCTCAATAGATGCAGAAAAAGCATTTGACAAAATTCAGCATCCTTTTATGATGAAAACCCTCAGCAAAATTGGCATAGAAGAGACATACCTCAAGGTAATAAAAGCCATCTAGGACAAACCCACAGTCAACATTATACTAAATGGGGGAAAAGTTGAAAGCATTCCCCCTGAGAACTGGAAGAAGACAAGGATGCCCACCTTTACCACTGCTATTCAACATAGTACTGGAAGTCCTAGTCAGAGCAATAAGACAAGAGAAGAAACAAAAAGCATCCAAATTAGTAACAAAGAACTCAAACTGACACTGTTTGCCAATTATATGATTGTATACCTACAAAACCCTAAAAACTCATCCAAAAAGCTCCTAGATCTGATAAACGAAGTCAGTAAAGTTTCAGGATACAAAATCAATGTACACAAATCAACAGCACTGCTATACACCAACAATGACCAATCTGAGAATCAAATCAAGAACTCAACCCCTTTTACAACAGGCGCAAAAAAAAAAAAAAAAAAAGAAATATTTAGGAATATACCTAACCAGGGAGATGAAAGATCTCTAAAAGGAAAACTATAAAACACTGCTGAAAGAAATCATAGATGACACAAATAGAAACACATCCCATGCTCATAGATGGGTAGAATCAATATTGTGAAAATGGTCATACTGCCAAAAGCAATCTACAAGTTCAATGCAATTCCCAACAAAATACCATCATCATTCATCATCGAACTAGATAAAACGTTCCTAAAATTCATATGGAACCAAAACAGAGCCTGCATAGCCAAAGCAAGACTAAGCAAGAACAAATCTGCAGGCATCACATTACCCAACTTCAAACTATACTACAAGGTTATAGTTACCAAAAAAGCAAGGTACTGGTATAAAAATAGGCACATAGACCAATGGAACAGACTACAGAACCCAGAAACAAAGCCAAATACTTATAGACAACTGACCTTTTTTTTTTTTTTGAGACAGGGTCTCACTCTGTCACCAAGGCTGGAGTGCAGTGGCACCATCTCGGCTCACTGCAAGCTCCACCTCCCGGATTCATGCCATTTTTTTGCCTCAGCCACCCAAGTAGCTGGGACTACAAGCGCCTGCCACCACGCCCGGCTAATTTTTTGTATTTTTAGTAGAGACGGGGTTTCACTGTGTTAGCCAGGATGGTCTCGATCTCCTGACCTCGTGATCCGCCCACCTCGGCCTGCCAAAGTGCTGGGATTACAGGCATGAGCCGCCGCACCCGGCTGACAACTCATCTTTAACAAGCAAACAAAAACATAAAGTGGGGAAAGGACACTGTATTCAACAAATGGTATTGGGGTAATTGGCAAGCCACATGTAGAAGAAGGAAGCTGGATCCTCATCTCTCACCTTATACAAAAATCAGCTCAAAATCGATCAAAGACTTAAATCTAAGACCCGAAACCATAAAAATTCTGAAAGATAACATCAGAAAAACAGTTCTAGTTACTGACTTAGGCAAAGACTTCATGATCAAGAACCCAAAAGGAAATGCAACAAAAACAAATAGATGGTACCTAATTAACTAAAAGGCTTCTGCACAGTAAAAGAAATAATCAGCAAACAGACAACCCACAGAGTGGGAGAGTATCTTTGCCAGCTATGTATCTGATAAAAGACTCATATCCAGAATCTATAAGGAATTCAAAAAAATCAGCAAGAAAAAAACAACCCCATCAAAAAGGGGCAAAGGACATGAATAGACAATTCTGAAAAGAAGATATACAAATGGCCAACAAACATGAAAAAATGCTCAACATCACTAATGATCAGGGAAACGCAAATCGAAACTGCAGTGCAAAACCACCTTGCTTCTGCAAGGATGGCCATAGATGTTGGCATGGATGTAGTAAAAAGGGAGCACTTTTACATTGCTGTTGGGACTGTGAACTAGTACAACCCCTGTGGAAAACAGTATGGAGAGTCCTTAAAGAACTAAAAGTAGAACTACCACTTGATCCAGCAATCCTACTACTGAGTATCTACCCAGAGGAACAGAAGTCATCATCCAAAAAAGACACTTGCTCATGCATGTTTATAGCAGCACAATCTGCAATTGCAAAAATATAGAACCAGCCCAAATGCCCTTCAATCAATGAGTGGATAAAGAAACTCTGGTTTCTTGTTGAATTTGTTGAATATTCAACAAATTCAACACCATTTGTTGAATACAGTGTCCTTTCCCCACCTTATGTTTTTGTTTGCTTGTTAAAGGTCAGTTGTCAGCCGGGTGCAGTGGCTCACGCCTGTATATATATATATATATACACACACACATCATGGTATTATATTATATATATATGTAAATTACATCAGTTTTCTCCAAAGACTTTCTCTCTCCACGCATCTGTGACATATTTCTTTCTCTTGATATATGTCATTGTTGAGGAATCCTTGTTTTGACACTTCTTTTGTAAATCAGTTGCTTTTTCTCCTTGCCATTGCCCCACCTGCTTAGACTCTGTATCTCTCAGTTAAAGGATTGCAACAGTCTTCTAATTGCATTTCCTTTATTTTTTTTTTCTACCTCCAATTAATAGGACATAACATATATAATATTCCATGGAATATATAGTATTCCATGGAATACTACTCAGCCATAAAAAGGAACAAAATAATGGCATTCGCAGCAACTTGGATGGAGTTGGTGATCATTATCTAAGTGAAGTAACTCAGGAATGGAAAACCAAACATCATATGTTCTTACTTATAAGTGAGAGCTAAGCTATGAGGATGCAAAGGCATAAGAATGATATAATGGACTTTGGGTACTTGAGCGGGACGGGTGGGAGGAAGGTGAGGGATAAAAGACTACACATTGCGTACAGTGTACACTGCTCGGGGGATGGGTGCACCACATCTCAGAAATCACCACTAAAGAACTTTTCTGTGCAACCAAACACCACTTGTTCCCCCAAAACTATTGAAATAAACAACAACAACAAAACAGAATAGATACTGTAAATTCATTCTAATTTGAGGAGGACAGAGAGAAGGGAGATAATGTCCCTTGTCAATTTTTTTGCATTTGTTTATATATTTACTGACTTTTGCTTTCTGTAGGTTAAATGACAATGGCATTATGAAGTTGACATCTTTGTCTGAATTATTTAGATTTTTTTCCTTCAAGTTTAAGAGTGCTATGTACTATGAAAGTACAGTGCTATGAAAAAGTGAGTTAGTAATAGTGTGGCTGCCAGTTGCCTTTGATTAAAATGTGACTTTATATCCTGGGGGCACAGGTTGTACTCTGAGGACAGTGGGAAAGCTTTGGAAGATGGTGGGCTGTGGGAGACACCTGAGTGAAGCCATGTTTTAAAAAGATCAATTTGAATATGTTATGTCCTATTAATTGGAGGTAGAAAAAAAAACTAAAGAAAGGAAATGCAATTAGAAGACTGTTGCAATCCTTCAACTGAGAGATACAGAGTCTACGCAGGTGGGGCAATGGCAAGGAGAAGAAGCAACTGATTTACAAAAGAAGTGTCAAAACAAGGATTCCTCGACAATGACATATATCAAGAGAAGGAAAGATGTCACAGATGCGTGGAGAGAGAAAAGTCTTTGGAGAAAACTGATGAGTTTAGCTTGGAACAGAGACTCTGAAAGGATGACAGGACACCCAATTTGGACTTACCCCGTGGTTATATAGAGAGCAAGACTCTTAACTGTGGAGAGGTCAGAGGTGTGTGTATGAGTCTTCGAACAGCTTTTTGAGAAGCTATGCTGGCGGTTTTCCAGATAAGGGTCCAGTGAGGCCTTTGAAGTGGTTAGAATGGGCTTGGCCAGGCGGGGGCAGCAGAGCATCAGTAATGGCTGGGGACAGCTGGCCGGGACAAGAGCGCTGACAGGGAGTCATGTTTGGATTGAGCCTTTGGAAGTGTTCACATTTGTGGGCTGGAAGAACTACAGCCAGTTAAGGAGACAGAGGGAGTGGGGTCCTGAAGGTGGGATCGCCCGGGCAGCACAAATGTGTGGAAGGCAAAGATGCAAAGTCTTCTAGGAAGTCAGGAGGTGGTAGGAGTGTGAACAGAAGCAAATGACTTTGAAGAAAGAGATTTCAGAGGAATAGTGAGGCCAACACCAGGTTAAAAGGGGTCAAATGGGCTGGGCACGGTGGCTCAACGCCTGTAATCCCAACACTGGGAGGCCGAGGCGGGCGTATCACTTGAGGTCAAGAGTTCGGGACCAGCCTGGCCAATATGGTGAAACCCCGTCTCTACTAAAAATACAAAAATTAGCCTGCAATCCCAGCTACTTGGGAGCCTGAGGCAGGAGAATCTCTTGAACCTGGGGAGGTGGAGGTTGCAGTGAGCCAATATCACACAACTGCACTCCAGCCGTGGCGACAAAGCCAGACTCTGTCTCAAAAAAAAAAAGAGGAGGCGGGGGATTAAATGAGGAATGGGTGTGGAGATGGAGAAAGTGGGAATAGGAATGTATATTTTCAAGTCAGTCAATGAAAAAAAGCAGAGTAACAGGATGATCGCTTAAAGGGGAGGCAGAATAGAGAGATCTTCTTTTAACCTGAAGTATTCTCGTGAGTGTTTGTGAGCTCAATGAAATAATATCATGAAGAAAATAATTGAAAATGCCTGTGAGAGAAAGAACAAGGGGTTATGAAGACACTCCTCAGACGAGTTGGGATATAATCAAGAGTTCTGGTGGAAGGTGTCGGTTGAAGAAGAGTAGGAAGGAAGAAGATATAGATGATGGAGATTTTATAGATCTTTATTAAGAGTGCCAACATTGTACAGAGAGCCCTTCATATCCGTGCATTCTGCATCAAAGATTTAACCAACTCAGGATCAAAAATATTCAGAAAAACAATTGCATCTGTACTGACATATACAGACTTTTCTTTGTCATTATTCCCTAAACAATACAGTAAAACAACTATTTATATTGTATTAGGTATTATAAGTAATCTAGAGATTATTTAAGGTATACGGGAGGATGTGTATAGGTTATATGCAAATAACTATGCCATTTTTTATCATAGACTTGAGCATCTGCAGATTTTGGTACCTGGGGAGCAGAGGAGAAGCACTGGAACCAATTCCCCATGTATATCAAGAGATGATTGTATAAGTAAGCTGTATTCCAAATGTTCATTAGTTATCTGGAAAAGTTAAATCATTTTCCTAGAGAAACGTGGTATTGTAGATGTGGCATGTGGAAAGATTCTGGGGTGTGCTCTTCAGATCGTGACATTATAATCACCTCCCCCTACTTTATAAATGCGGATATAACTCAAAGTTATGTTTTTACTGTTTGCACTTTACATTCTCCTCCTCAGAGAGAAGTTTACTTTTATGGTTTAAAATATTGTTAACTATATAACAACATTTTTCCCCATTGTTGCAAGGATTCTTTAGTACAGAAAAGGCTGAACATTTAATAATTAGTTGTTAACACAGTGCCTTAATATCTTGTGTACTTTCCCAGAACTCAAATGTCTCCAAGATGGGAATTTAGATCACTGGTTCTGAATCCTGGCTGCACATTAGAATCACCTTGCCCGGAGCTTCTAAGCAATATCAGTGTCTCAGCCCACCCTTGGAGGTTTGAATTGAGGCCTCATTCAAGCAGTTTAGAATGAGGCCTAAGAACCAGTATTTTTTTTTTTTTTTTTTACCAGTTTCACAGGTGAATGTAATATACAGCAGATGTTGAGAGCAACTGACTTAGACGATTAAAGGAACTGCACTGACACTATTAGGTAAATTTTCAATGCATCATTTAGGGTAGGCTGCCTCATTCAAACTCAGTGTGATTAAAATAAAATGCATTTCCACAAGCAGTTTTCTCTCTGGACTTTCTGTCAATTGTACATCGACAAAGGAAAACATGAAAACCTCTTAAGATTCAGCCTTTTTTTCCATTTCCTCATATCCGGTCAGTCCTTAAATCCAATGCCCTTCATAGTCTCATGCCCATGCTCCCAGAGTCTGCCTGCCTCTATGTTATGAACTCGTGGAAATCCCTTGCTGTCTTCTTTGGCTCAAGTGCAGACAGTTGAGTTAATCATGTTCTTCAGGCATGTTGTCATCGTGGATTCATGCAAGGCCCTTTGTTTAAATGAAGGTATTTATTCATTCAATAGTCTATTTTGCACATGGCTGCCAGATTGTTTTTAAAAGACTGCTTTCGACAATTCTCTTGACTCACATCTCCCAGTAACTCCTCATTTCCTGCTCTGTAAATGGTGAACTACTTTGTGTGCCTTTTAAGGCTTTGTATAATTGGTATTGAAACTCCAGGGATTCAGTCTATGTCCTGCTGCTCACCACACAGGAAGCCAGTCACTGAGACAGAGTATTGCCAGGGAAGAAGGCTTTATTCAGGTGCTATAGCTGAGGAGATCAGAGATCAGTCTCAAATCCATCTCCATTCATCTCCCTGACCAACTAAAATTGAAAGTTTATATACCAGGAAAGAAAAGTAAGTATGTGTGGAAAAACAGGAATTAGGGAGGGGTAAGGAAGAGGAATTGGTCAACAGGAAGCAGGTGGTCAGTTAGGCAATAATAATGGCTAAGGGATCTGGCATCTCATTGTCCAAATGCAGTGATTTAGTTAGTTTCAGTTCCTTGATACTATGTGGAAGGCCTGATGTTTGGTTTCCTGAGAAAGTAACTCAGATAAGAAAAATGTAACTTTCTTAAGTCTTAAGAATCTCCCAGACATTTTTTTCTTGCCATTATCCCTTAAACAATATAGGGAATAACTAAAAAAGTCTTGGGAGGGTCAATTTCTATGTTTATTCAAAAGAAACCATAAACATCAGTTTTGTGGGACAATTGGACCAGTTTCATAATCGACACCCATTCAACTTAGGATGTCACTTAATTTCTCTGGCCCATTTTACCACCTGTAAAATTATACATTAATAAATATATAAAGATATGTAATTATATAATACTATATATTATACATATATAATTCTTTTTAGATCCAAACAAATATTCCTATTTTTTAAAGGACTATTTTCTACTCTGCCTGCAATAGACTATTCATTATTCTAATCAGTTTGGTTTCTTCACTGTTCTAACAACACAAGCTCAGTGTTGCTTTTCATGTGGTTTTTCTCTTTTGAAAAACCCTCAGGTCTTTTCTTAACCTGTCTATATGATATCATTATTCAAGGCACAGCTTAGATTCCACTCATCTATAATGTCTTCCTAGATGAGTGCCTGAGTATATGATTACACAATTTGAAATATAATCCATTTTGTTTTGTGTTGTTCCCAGCCCTTAAGTACCTCTTTTTAATATTTTCTAAATACTCTGTTTTCATGTTCCTTTCTTTGTTCTAACATTTATTATAAGGATGCTTTAGAATTTTTGAGTGGTTGTACTTTTGTGTTGTTTTAATTTTTGTGGCTACATAGTAAGTATTACGATTTTCTAATTTTGTGCATTGTGGTCAGAGAATAAGATCTATAAAATTCTTGGTTTTAAAAAATTCATTTAAATTTTTCTTTGCGATATCATCTAATTTTTGATAGATTTTTATGGAAACTTGAAAGTAATATGAATTCTTTGTTTTCAACAGTTTTTAAGCCAGTAATGTAAAATATCTTTTTACATGTAAAAGAGATATAACTTATTGTTCAAAACTGAGAACTACATTCGTATTCTTACCAGTAAGTATTTTAGCATGCTTGCTTCTAGAGTTTCCATTTTTAAAAAATTACTAAAATACATATATATTATATATATTTGTATCCTGCTGTTGGTTATTAACAATAATTTGATGTGTTTTGTCATTAAAATATCATACTTAACATCATTTTTAAAAGCATATTTAATATTCTATTATATGGCTATATCATAATTTAATTAATTCCTTGGTGTTGGACATTTATATTTCATTCTTTTTTTTACAACTGTAAATAATATATCATTCTTCAAATGTTAAAATAATAGACTGGAAACACACCCCAAACTCCCATTCCTACTAATCTTTAGAAATGAGATAACGTATATTTTAAAAAGCTGTAACTGGATTGGAAAAGATGGGGAATTTAATATTAATAATTTAATAGTAATATGAATTCTGTTTTAAAGTTTTTAAACAAGTTATGTAAAATATCTTTTTATATGTAAAAGATAATGTGTTGTTCAAAATTGGGAACTACATTCATAATCTTACCAGAAATAACAGTAATGAAGTATTGAAACTTCAGAAACTGTGAAGATTCCCTGAGTGATGGAGAGTAGCTCTCATTGAAAAAGAAAGCTCAGCCCAAAAGGTGAGTACATGAGTACTGCTAGAAGCAGGTAAGAGTGATTCCCAGAATGTACCACATCTGGAAGAGTTAAACACTATGAGCAGGGAGGGTCTTAGGTCTTAGCAGCGAACAGGGTGATTAGTCAGGGTACCACAGTAGGAGCAGCCTGGTGGCTGCCTCCAGGTGAAGGCAATGGGTATGGGAGATTGGGTCAGAGAGATGAGAATGTGCCCTTAAGTGGATAACAAGGGCACACAAGAGGGTAGGAATTTCCACAAGCGTAAGACTAAGATACCCATTAAGATACTCAGACTGGCAAGATATTCTGGTGGCACATTGTCTCTACTCCCTTACTCTTACTGAAAATTGATAGACATACAATCCTTGGTAGCCTGTCTTGTCTTTCCTTTGAGAGAAGAGACACACTAATTGGGCATCTGAAATACAAAAGTAAGTACCTAGTCAGAATTGTTCATATTTGTGGAAAGTCAATACCAGGAAATACAATGAACTCAACAAATGTAAGTACTTATACCTCAGGAAACAGTTAACAGAGCAAGCAGAACAGGATGAGAACAGAGGATAGTGTATCACTACCTAAGAATAGGGAAACTAAATTTGAACAATAATCTGAACCTACAATTGGAATAGACATCAATATAGGACATTGCAGAGGACAGGCAGGGAGGGAAATAAAATCATGCTAATGTTCCTGTCTTATTTGGAGAAGCATATAGGAACTGATTAACCTTAGATATTGTTTGAACAATATATTATGGATACATGAAAATGCAAGGGTGATGACTAGAACAACAGAAATAGAATTTAAAAGGCTGGGCGTGGTGGCCCACACCTGTAATCCCAGCACCCTGGGAGGCCGAGGCGGGTGGATCACAAGGTCAGGAGATCGAGACCATCCTGGCTAATATGCTGAAACCCCGTCTCTACTAAAAATAACAAAAAAATTGGCCGGGGGTGGTGGCGGACACCTGTCGTCCCAGCTACTTGGGAGGCTGAGGTAGGAGAATGGCATGAACCGGGGAGGTGGAGCTTGCAGTGAGCCAAGGTCGCGCCACTGCACTGCAGCCTGGGTGATAGAGCGAGACTCTGTCTCACAAAAAAAAAAGAAAAAAAAAAAAAGAAATAGAATTTAAAAGTTTCCAACTGGTAGTTCAATAAAAGGCAATACAGTCAAAAAAAGCTGGAAATTGTGGTTAGTAGAAAACACAAAATATGACAGTGGGGAGTAGTTCAAACAGACCATGAAACACAATAATAGGCTAAATTGATCAACTGAGAGACTGCATAAAACCCAGTTATAATAAAGAGGAGAAGAACAAAATGACATGTGATGGTTGAACATAAAAAGACACTTGAAGCAAATGTTAACAAAACAAAAGCAATTATAACTATATTAATATCAGATAAAAAAGAATTTTTTGTTTGAGATTGAGTCTCACTCTGTCATCCAAGCTAGAGTGTAGTGGTGCGATCTTGGCTCACTGTAACCTCCATCTCCTGGGTTCAAGTGATTCCCCTGCCTCACCCTCCTGAGTAGTTGGAATTACAGGTGTATGCCACCATGCCCGGCTAATTTTTTGTATTTTTAGTAGAGATGGGGTTTCACCATGTTAGCCAGGCTGGTCTCAAACTCCCGACCTCGTGATCCACCCCCCTTGGCCTCCCAAAGTGCTAGGATTACAGGCATGAGCCACCATGTCTGGCCAGATAAAATACAATTTATGACAAAAATACTGAAAGGAACTTGAACTATTTCATGTTATTGAAAGGTATAAGAAAGTATAACAATCATAAGTCTTAATGTGTCTAACAACATAGTTCCCAAAACCACAAACCAAAAACAAATACATTCACGTGGAGAAACTGACAAATCCACAATCATACTGGGTGAATCCAAAGCTCTACTTACTGAAATGGAAAGACTGAGGAGGCCAGAAAAAAGAGAAAGTATAGAAAATTTGAATAATATAATTAACTGAACCAGATAATGCAGTTTTTAGTTTATTCTTTTTGCACAGCTAAGGAACTACAGTTGACCCTTGAACAACATGAGTTTGAACTGCATGGGTCCACTTATATGTGGATTTAAAAAAAAATACATTGAAAATTTTTTTGGAGATTTGTGACAGTTTGACAAAACTCACAAACTGCATAGCCTAAAAATATAAAAAAATTAAGAAAATGTGAGGTATGTCATAAATTCATAAAATACAATGCAGATACTAGTTTATTTTTATCATGTTACCATAAAATATACCCAAATCTATTATAAACAGCTAAAATTTATCAAAACTTACACATACAAACAGACTGTATATGGGGTCATTCCCAGTAGAGAGAAATGTAAACAAACATAAAGGTGTGGTATTAAATCATAACTGCATAAAATTAATGGTGGTTCATACTGTTCTACTGTAATAATTTCATAGCCACCTCCTGTTGCTATTTTGGTGAGCTCAGGTTTGCAAGTATCTGCTTAAAACACTGTGTGATGTTAGGTCCAGGGGCAGTGGCTCACGCCTGTAATCCCAGCACTTTGGGAGGCCAAGGCAGGCAGATCACACAGTCAGGAGATCAAGACCTTCCTGGATAACACAGTGAAACCCCATCTCTACTAAAAATACAAAAATTAGCTGGGTGTGGTGGCACGCGCCTGTAGTCCCAGCTACTGGGGAGGCTGAGGCAAGAGAATCGCTTGAACCTGGGAGGCGGAGGTTGCAGTGAGCCGAGATCGCGCCATTGTACTCCAGCCTGGGCGACAAAGGAAGACTCCATCTCAAAAAACAAAAACAAAAAACAATAAAGCACTGTGTGATGCTAATAATCTCTGTGTGAACAGTTCATCTCTCCAGTAAACTGCATATCCCAGTAAAAAGAGATCTGTCACAGTTCTTGCATATTTTTTATTGCATCTAGTGCGATACAGTAAACCTTGAATAACACCAAGGGACCCATTCGAAGTGCCACTAGCAATACTGGAAGTGCTCCCAAGAAGCAGAAAAAAGTCATGACATTAAAAGAAAAAGTTAAATTGCTTGATATATACCATAGATTGAGGTCTGCACTTATGGTTGCCAGCCATTTCTGACATACAATTCATCTTGGAAACAGATGACATAAACTTATGGCATTGATAAATATAGTACAGTACTGTAAATATGTTTTCTCTTCCTTATGATTTTCTTAACATTTTCTTTTCTGTATCTTACTTTATCATAAGAACACAGTATATAATACACATACAATATGTGTTAATCAACTGTTTACGTAATTATAAGGCTTCTGATCAACAGTGGGTGAATCCAAAGCTCTACTTACTGAAATGGAAAGATCGAGGAGGCAAAAAAAAGAGAAAGTATAGAAAATTTGAATAATATAATCAACTGAACAAGATAATGCAGTTTTTAGTTTATCCTTTTTGCACAGTAGTTATGTTTTTGGGGAGTCAGAAGTTATGTATGAATTTTTAACTGGCATCCCTAACCCTTGCATTCTTTAAGGGTCAGCTGTGTGTGCATTTTTTTCCCTTTTTACACAAAATTTTTCCTACTTTGTCAGATGTTTTTCTATCAACTAAGATGCTGGCTTTTGTGTTGCAGAATTCATTGATTTCTATTTTTTTATTATTATTATTATTTTGGAGACGGAGTCTCCCTCTGTCACCCAGGATGGAGTGCAGTGGCGCGCTCTTGGCTCACTGAAAGCTCCGCCTCCCGGGTTCACGCTATTCTCCTGCCTCAGCCTCCCAAGTAGCTGGGACTACAGGTGCCTGCCACCACACCCAGCTAATTTTTTGTATTTTTAGTAAAAACGGGGTTTCACTGTGTTAGCCAGGATGGTCTCAAACTCCTGACCTCATGATCTGCCCGCCTCGGCCTCCCAAAGTGCTGGGATTACAGGTGTGAGCCACCACACTTGGCTATTATTTTAAAATCAGGAATGGGTGTTGAATTTGTCAAATGTTTTTCAGCTTATGAACAATGGTCATTTTTTTCCTCCTTAGATCTTATAGTATATCATTAATACTTTAAATTATAAAATATAACATTTTATTTGGACTTTCAGTTGATTTTCTGTTCTCAGTAATCAACAATTACAAACATTTAAAAACATTCCTTATGGTTTGATTTTTCTCTCCAGATACAAACGCATTAAGTTTCTCTTTGATTTTTTTTTTTTTTTTGAGACAGAATCTCGCTCTGTCACCCAAGCTGGAGTGCAGGGGCGCAATCTCAGCTCACTGCAAGCTCTGCCTCCTGGGTTCACGCCATTCTCCTGCCTCAGCCTCCCGTCTCTTTGATAATTTTTATGTAACATGTTTCAGAGATTCAGAAAAATGCTAAAGACTATTATGTTTTCTAAATTGACTTTCAGAGAATGGACTTTCCATGAAGGTATTTGCTTTTCTCATTCCTTGAACAGTATGTTTAAGCTTGAAATTTTGGTTTTAAGACTATCTGCTGCCTTACCATTGCATTTCAATAATTAGACATATCAGATACCATTTAAAAACGTTAAATAATTCTTTCCTTTTTATAGTTTTCATTGTCACACAGTGATGTACCTAACTTTGAGACTCCAAGGTAAGGTGGGAAATGAAAGACAATTTCTGGTGTTGTTTTGGGGGACTATGGGTAGTCACAATGGCTAGACCAGGTTTGTACATCTCTCTAGGCCTGTAAGCATGTGAGAGCTGTTTGGGTTAAAGATGTATCTTGTCCCAGACTTTTCATTGTTCTCGGTAATTTAGAACTTGAAATTTGAGTAACTATAATTTGAAAACTGAGCACTTGTGCAACTGAATTCAAGACTGCAAAAATGTTGTTTTCTTATCTAATGATGTAAAGCAGTTTCCAAATCTTTTGTCATCAGTTTCTCCCCCCCCCCCCCTCCTTTCTCACTTCCATTTGAGAGAAAAATCCTTTAGCATTATTTGCAGGCAAGACTTATTTTCAACATTTTAGTAAAGACTAGAGTATAATACAAAGTAACAATTCAGTACACTCCATACAGGTGTTTCTTCTCCTTTAATTTATTTTTCCTCATTTACCAATTCTCTCCATCTCTTTTGACCTCGAAATTCTCTATCTGCTTGTCAAAAATTGTCCCTAGCTGCCTCCTTCCATTTCTAGTTGTATGTGAAGCAGTACACTGAATAGTGTAGTTTCTGTGTTGATCATCCCTATGGCTATAGGTGGTTATTATATTTTGTGTGCCCTGAAAGGCTTAGGCGATGTGTTCCATATACAATTTTAAGGCATTTACCCCACGTTTTTTTAAACAAAAAAATTTTAAAGCAATTATTTGAGTGGATATATGTTCTCTTTCACTTTACAAAAAACTTTGGAGGGAATCTGAGAGAAGTCATGGTTAGAGATTAGTAAAGTTGGAAAGTACTGCAAATTACCTAACCCAGCTCATTTACAAGTGAGAAAATCTGGGCACAGAGCAGTTAAATCACTTGCAGAGTAATATATAAGAAAAAGAAACACATGAAGCAAGGATAAAGGAAAGGTCTGCATGAAGTGTAGTGATCTAGATTGGTGGCCAGAAATATAACTGTGATTTTATTTTCAGTTCATGGCTATTTTTACCACAAGAGGAACTCTGATCAGCCTAAATTGTTCACGGAAACAGAGAAAGTTTTGTCCTCAAAACGTAGCTCACTGTCCAGCTTGTTGTAAAAAAAAATAAAATAAAGGTTAACTGTCATTATTCTCACTGTTATTGCTTGATTCCACTTCTCAAGGCCTAACCACACCACTATGTCTTGGCTTCTCTTTTACCCATCATCTGCCATTTTTGAGCATTGATTCTCCAATGCTTTGTGGACCCTTTCTACTCTCTTTAGGCTCAATTAATTCCTTTATTTTTTAATTAATTCATTGGCAGAATGTTTTCTCACATTTTTATAAGAGTGTTGGCTCTTGAAAGAGGTATTTATTACACATGTTCTTTAACTACAAAGGAAACCAGAAAAAAAACAAAAGGGGACAAGAAATTAATTTTCAATTTTACAGGGATATTAACAGATGAAGTATGGTTAGAAAAAAATTTTCGGAAGCAAAATAACCACGCTGCCATTCAATCCTTGCCATTAATGCAGTTTGTCAAAATACCAAATTAAATCCATTTTTAAAAAGTTCCGTGTTTTTTAAAACACATATTTTCCCTAAATTTAAGCAAAAGGAGAAGCTCTATTAAAGGCAATAAATACTGAAGTGCTTACTATTTGTATGGCACTGTGGTGGGCCCTGAAAAGGATACTAAAATGAGTAAGTACCTGCCTTCAGTAGCTGAGTGTGTCTTGTTTTTCTTTCAAAAAGTTTTTGCACAGAAAGAAGTCTGGGGTCTGTGAGACAATCACACAAATTTCAACATTTCTGCCTCTTCTTCACCAGCAGGAATATGAGGCATCTGACACTGTTAGTGAGTTTCACACATTAATTCAACAGATATTTATTGAGTGCTTATTACAGACCTAATGCAGGTCACTAACAAATCACAAAATCCCTGCCCCCATAGAATTTGTACTCTAGTTGGGAGATAATAAATGGAGAATAAGCACATGAGTAAATTATGTAAGTAATATAGAGAGAAACAAAGCAGAGGAGGAGCATAAGAAATTCTTGGTGTGGTGAGGCTGCAACTTCAAGCAGGGTTTCAAATAGGGTTGCCAAGGAGGGTCTCATTAGAAGGGGACCTGAAATAACGAGCTGAGTGAAATAAAAGTGTTAGCCAAGAACATAAAGTTGGCAAAGCATTCCAAGTAGACGGGACAGCAAGTGCCAAGGCCTCAGTTGGGAGTGTACCTGGCTTTTTAAAAGATGAACTAAGAGCTAGGAGGCCAGTGTGGCTGCAACTGGCTAACTAGGAAGAAAGCAGTAGGAGAAAATTTAAACCTTTAAGGGCTAGAGACTGGGCTTTACTCTGATGAAAATCCCTGGAGGCTTTTGTTGAGCAGAGGAGTGAAATGATCTGATTTACAGTTTAGATTGTTAAAAGAAAACCTTTAAACAAGTTAAATCTAATAGAGTTTATTTGCATGAGTGCCCGTGCACACACACACACGATTTATGAGGCATTCATCAGGCAGCAGCACTTAACAGGGAGAGGTTCAGAGAGCTCTACCCAGCACTGTGGGCAGGCAGTATTTATAGACAGAAAAAGGAAGTGCCCCACAGAAACAGCTTGATTGCTTATAGTTGGGCTAGCCTTATTTGAGCAGGACATTATGAAGTATTTGCCTTATATGCACATAGTCTGATCAGTTGGCAGCCTGTGATTGGCTGAAGCTCAGCTACTTGTCACAAGAATATACTCTCAGTTGCAGTTTATTTACATACTAAGTTAGGTTGCAGTTCCCTACATAGCAACTCAGAGTAGGGAGGAAATTTTAGGCCAAATTTAATTTAATTTAAATTATGTTGGAGCATGACCAAAGTTGGTCATGGCCAGAAGCTGAACACAGATATGGAAGCTAACACAATATCCAGTGGAGAGAGACTGTGGTAGAGTACATGGGGCGAAATGGTTGATTTCTGCATGTTTGTTGGTGACACCATCAGGATTTGCTGAAGAACCAAACGTGTCACAGGAAAGGACAACACAAGGAGCTGCCAGCTTTGGAAACCAGTTCTACTCTCAGTATTACCTTAACAAAAGATAGAGCTTTAAATTTCTAGATTCCTCGTTCTTATTATCCCAGACTATTTAACCAGAATCTCCAGGGTCGTGGCCCTGGAAACAATACGTTTAAAACGCTTCCCAAGGATCCTTCTGCAGCCAACTTGACTTCGGCTAAGGAGTAGGCCAGCTCTGGGCTCACTTGGGTTGTTTACACGGAAGAACCCATGCCTAGAGTATAAATTGGGAGAACAGCGCTGTGCAAAGAGCGTGGGTTGGTGAGCTACTGGATGGTGAGATTAATCTCACTCTGATCCATAAAGTAGGGTGCAGTTTAATACTCTAAATGCCTCAAGTGGGTGGGGAACCATGGAAGGATTCCTGGAAGAGCCCGATTTTAACGAAGCTTTTCTCAGGCCTTTGGTAGGAGGACAGAAACGAAGTTGAATGAAAAAGACAGTGGAGTGGGACTGAGAAGTGACAACGGCCAACGACAGACCTCTCTCTTTCAAGGCCTGTGTCCTCAGGACGCAGGCCAGAAGAAGCCACGACAAAGCGCAGGCGCGACTCCACGAGGGCCACGCCCCTCCTAGAGAAGGACCGACCCGTTTTCCGCCCGCAGCGGAGCTGGGGTTTCCGGAAGGACCTGATTCGGGAAGGGACCAAACCGGATAGAGGTCGCGCGCCCTCTTTCGTCTGCCTTCCGGTTCACTAATACGCAAGTTCGCAGAAGGGCGGGAACGCGCCGTCCCTCTGGCAGGCGCAGTTGGCGGTCGGCGCAGGGCGCTATGGCGGGGCGGCACGTTTCTCGAGTCCGGGCGTTGTACAAGCGCGTCTTGCAGCTGCACCGTGTTCTGCCCCCGGACCTCAAATCCCTGGGCGACCAGTACGTGAAAGACGAATTTAGGAGACATAAGACCGTTGGTTCTGACGAGGCCCAGCGTTTCTTGCAGGAGTGGGAGGCAAGTGACGCCCCCTTTTCTTTGCCCAAGATCTTTCGGGTTCCTCGGTGTCCCGGTTTCTCATTCCAGTCCCCCATGCGGGGTTAAACCGAGCAGCAGCCTGTTCTGTTTGAATTAGCGTAATGCTGTTCAGATAACACTGATAACACTTTCCAAAGTTTCTTCCACGGGTTTCTCACTGGAGCAGATCCTATTACTTCAGCGTCCCCAATTCAGTTCAACTTTTGAGCTCCTGAAGATGCCAGGTTCTCGAAGGATGAGGGTAGGAGGTCACAAAAATGAGCAAGTCGTCAAGTGCTCAAAGACGTCAGGAGCTTTTTGTCCTTTTAAGTGCCTTTGCACCTAGTAAACGCCCACTAGTAAATTAATGGTTCTCTTAGTTTTCAAATTTAAAGGCTTATTTCTGTAATTTATTATTTCTTTAATCTCAGCGCTTTTGGTTGGGTTTAAATAATTTTCTCACTTGGCTGATACAGAAATCAGATAACATAAAAAAGATTACAAAAGGCTGGAGATTACAAACCGTGAAGGAGAAAAATGCTGGTGGCAGTTAAGTCAGGCGAAAGTTGTTTCCTCCGGTCTCAAGTCATTGTTACATCGCCCTGCACCATTGCGCTAAATATTAAACAGACGCATGTATTAGCAATAAGTCGTTTGACTTTTTTTTTTTTTTTTTGAGTAAAGGAAAAAAGATATTTAGAGTATTTCGTGGGGCTCGGGGCCCTGCAGGATTGCCCCTAGTTTTCATTTGCAAATATAAAGAAATGAATGGAATTAGAGATTGGAATGACAGCTCAGATATTTGAAAGCATGAGTTGGAGCTGATATGAAAATAGAGGTAAGCGATTCTTCGGCCTAAAAAGTTGAAGGGGAGATGACTGAAGTCTGCTTTTTAAAAAAAAATCAAAGGAATGGTTAGGGTGAACACAAACTTTGCACAGACTTCCAGAATTCTTATTTGTATAATTATTGAAGCTTTTAAGAGCGACATTTAGAACAATCGGGCAATTTAGAACTTTCTTGAAAATCATGGTGTATTTGATGTAATTCGCTTGCCTGAAGCAGGGAAGTTGAAGCTTTTCAGATACAGAGCACTTTATTTTAATAAGGTAATTTGGTTTTGGAGCCTGAAGAACTGGATTCAGATTCAGCCTCTGACATTTTAAGTGTCAGATCACATAATTTTTCTAGTCTTATTTTCTCATCTATAAAATAATAAGTGTTTATGCATCTCAAAATTTACGTATGTAAATGTATTTACAAGCACTTCTGTATTGCTAGTTGTTATGAAGCTATAAGATACTGTATTAAAGTATTTTACATCTTTTATGGTAGGTCATTTTGTGGCCGTACAGGAAGGAGAGTAGCTCTCTGTTGGGAGGAAATAAGGTTATTTTGAGAAGTCTTAAAATGTAAGCACTGGGAAGCCTCTTTGGGAAAAAGTAGGAAAGAGTAGCAACTCAGAAAAAATTGATAATAGGTTGTAGGAGAGAGAGAGAGGGTATAAAAAAGAACTGCATAAATAAAAAATGTGTTAGTTGACCTAGTAGGCTTGGTAACTGGAATTGAGCTTTTTAAAACTTGGAATAATTTTAGACATACAGAAGAGTTAGTACAGAGTTCCCTACATCCTGTTTCCCCCCTGTGTTAGCATCTTACATAATTAGAGTACAGTGATCAAAAACAAGAAATTAACATTGCTACAATACTTAACTACAGGCTTTATTTACAATTTGCCAGCCCTTTCACTAATGTCCTTATTCTGTTCCAGGATCCAGTGGGAATTCTACAATGCATTTAGTCATTCTTTTTCCTTAATCTCCATTCTGTGACAGTTCCTCTGTCGTCCTATCTTTCATTACCTTGATACTTTTTTGAAAAGTACTAGTCTGTTACTTTGTGGAATGTCTCTCAATTTGAGTTTGTCTGATGTTTTCTCATGGTTAAATTGATGTTACGCATTACTGAGAATACCACATGGGCGAAGTGTTCTTCTCAACACTTAATGTCAGAGGTCACATGATACTAACATGACTTCTTACTGGTGATGATAACTGTGATCACTTGGTTAAAGTAATAATCCGACTGGTGTCTCTACTGTAAACTTACTATTTTCTCTTTTGAAATTAATACATATTTGGGGGTAGGTACTCTCAGGCTTTCAGATGATTACTAATCTTAGCATTCATTGATGGATTTTGCCATTGTGTTCCAATGGTGGTTCTTTTGTTTCCCTCATTCCTTCTGAATTTATTAGTTGACACGTGTCTGTACAGAACAGTTTTCCTGTCTTCCCCGACCATTGTTGATCTACTGGAATTAATGAATTGGCGGCTGGGTAAAGATAAATTTAAACTTAGTGATCTCTCTGGATAACATAGTTATCACAGTTACAAGGCAGCTTAATCTAAGCCTGGGAGTTAGACGTGGTAGGTTGGATCCTACCAGGAAAGATACTTGAAGAACTAGTCTTTTTCAAAGAGTAGGGCTAGAGAAGATGCTAATGATTGGAGGAGAGAAAAACCTGGCTAGAGAAGTTTTATCACCAGAGAGTAATAATATATTTAAGACTTCCAAGTCTTTTTTACCCCCACATGTTCTTCAAAACATCTAATTTATGATTATGTTATACTAGATACTGCTAGACATGACATGGATTTTTATGCCTTTATTTTTCAGTTAGTGCGCATTACAAACTTGGCACCTGTTCTTTGAATATTACTTAATGGTTACGTTTACATCAAACTAAGATTAACTGTTGTGGACTTCTAACTTAATATGTTATGTAGAGTCTGGTCTACACAATCCCAATCCCTCACACACATCTAAACTTAATTATGGACTTGAATGGATTCTGAATTTGTTTTACATCAGTGGGCAACGTTGGGTATAGTTGCCACTGGAGAAAAGAAAGGGATCAAGAACACTAGAGGCCCCGTATTTCGAAGAGAGTTCTCTAATTCCCTTCATTTGTGATCCTGGAAAACTGGCAATATAATAGTAGAGAGAATTCAGCTGGGGGAAGTTTTTGTTCAAGGACCAATTGGGGCAACGTGGAAGGAAAGTATTTTAAGTATAGAAATGTAAAAGCATGTTTACAGAGTAAATGGTGAATTTATATAATTTCTCACCATAAGAGAAAAAATACAAGTTCAGGAAGAGTTTTTGGGAATCTATTAAGGGAGAATGTATGATAACTGGTTTGTAAAATGTGCATTGTAATCTCAACTCTTAGGAGGTAACTATTAGAAGTGAAATTGAGACTCCATAGATCAGGGGTCTATGGCATTTTAAAAGTTCTGACTGTGCTCATTTTTGAGGAATAGTTGATTTAAGTAAGGATTTCTATTTTTCTCTCTGTGCCTACCACTTATTTTCTAGGAAATCAGAATAAGCATTGAAGATTAAATAGATAAAACATGTTGGTGAGGGAATATGAGACGAAGAGCACAGAAGAGTGTGCTCTCAGGAGCTACCTGAAGAGACTTCATGTGTTTTTCTTTTTCTGTCCCATTTATTTTTCTCAGTTTTCTCTTGCCTAGTTCCTGTTTTTCTTAAGTACCTGTTTTGTTCTGTGTCTGTTGGGGAATGTTTTTTAAGTGTTTTGTTTCTAGAAAAAGGCAGAAACATTTTTCAGATAGTTTTGATCACTTACTATTTCCAGACAATGTGCTAGGCATTTAAGACACAAAAATGAATAATAAATGTATTTTACTTTCACAGTGTTCAAAGTTTAGTAGAAAAGGATAGACAATTGTAATATAGTATGAAAGAGTGTCTATTAAATGCTGTGGGATCAAGGAGTAATGGAGGAAGTTGAAAGCTACACAAGATGGTTAAGTCTTGGGTAGGTCAAATTTACCATGTCAAAAAGAGAACCTTCTAGAAAGAGGGAATAACATATGCAGAGGCATCGAGGTAAGAAACAGTATGACTTTTTTTTTGAGATGGAGTCTTCGCTCTATTGCCCAGGCTCCAGCCTGTGCAGTGCAGTGGCGCAATCTCGGCTTACTGCAAACTCCGCCTCCCAGGTTCACGCCATTCTCCTGCCTCAGCCTCCTGAGTAGCTGGGACTACAGGCGCCCACCACCGCGCCCGGCTAATTTTTTGTATTTTTAGCAGAGACGGGGTTTCACTGTGTTAGCCAGGATGATACTGATCTCCTGACCTTATGATCCGCCCGCCTGGGCCTCCCAAAGTGCTGGGATTACAGGCCGGAGCCACCGCGCCCGGCCAAAGCAGTATGACTTTTTTCCAGGAACTGCAGTGTTGTGTTTGGAATTTAGTGTTTTACACGGAAGATGAGGAAGAAATAAAGCTAAAGAGGTGGCAGGAGACAGGATATTCTGCTAAGGGTTTTAAGGTTTTATTTTGAATCATTGAAAGCTTTTTAAATGGTGGAAATGACTTAAATTACATTCTAGAAAGATCATGTTAGCAGCAATATAGAGGAATAATTGAAGTAAAAGCCAGATTGAAAGTAGGGAGAACTGTTAGTAGATGGATGTAGTAATCCCCGTCTCAAATAGGTATATCCCTAAACCAAGACAGAGGCCTTAAAAATGGAGGATATAGATTTATGAGGTTTTTCTTTTTTCTTTTAAAGTAGAGTGGAACTTGACTTGTTGACTAATACAGTATTAGTGAAGGAGAAGAAAACAGAATGGATAACTCCCAGGTTTGGAGCATGATACCAGTAACCAGAATAGTCATATAGGAGGAACAGATTGGGAATGAGTTCAGTTTGGTGTGCTTTGTGCTAAAAATTCTCATGGAACAGTTAAGTGAAGATGTTCAGAGAGATATGTGTTGGTCTGATACCCAGGAGACAGAATGTGGCTGGAGATAGAGATTTGGAAGTTATTACCTGTAGTTGGTAGGCCAAAGATGTGGGTGGAAGTGCCCCTTTTGGGTATAAGTTGGTCAAAGATAGAACATTAACATTTAGGAGTTAAGAGAATGAAAGTAGTCATATAGTGCTGGAATTTTTCTTTTTTTTTTTTTTTTCCATCTGTATTTAGTTGTTCCTAGCTACTGCTGCAAAGGAAGTACTTTTTTACTTTTTTAAATTTTATTTTAAGTTCTGGGATACATGTGCTGAATGTGCAGGTTCGTTACATAGGTATACATGTACCATAGTGGTTTGCTACACCTATCAACCCATCATGTAGGTTTTAAGCCCTGCATGCATTTGGTATTTGTCCTAATGCTCTACCTCCTCTTTCCCTCCACCCCCTGAAATGCCCAGGTATGTGATGTTCCCTTCCCTGTGTCCATGTGTTCTCATTGTTCAGTTCCCACTTATGAGTGATAACATGAGGTTTTTGGTTTTCTGTTCCTGTATTAGTTTGCTGAGGATGATGGTTTCCAGCTTCATCCATGTCCCAGCAAAGGACATAAACTCATTCTTTTTTATGGCTGCATAGTATTCCATGATGTATATGTTCCACATTTTCTGTGTCCAGCCTATCATTGATGGATATTTGGGTTGGTTCCAAGTCTTTGCTATTGTAAATAGTGCTGCAGTAAACATACGTGTGCATGTGTCTTTATAGTAGAATGATTTATAATCCTTTGGGTATATACCCAGTAGTGGGATTGCTGGGTGAAATGGTATTTCTGGTTCCAGATCCTTGAGCAATTGCCACACTGTCTTCCACAATGGTTGAAGTAATTTACACTCCCACCAACAGTGTAAAAATGTTCCTATTTCTCCACATCCTCTCCAGCATCTGTAGTTTGTGACGTTTTAATGATTGCCATTCTAACTGGTGTGAGATGGTATCTCATTGTGGTTTTGATTTACATTTCTCTAATGACCAGTGATGACGAGCTTTTTTTCATGTTTGTTGACCGCAGAAATGTCTTGTTTTATGAAGGGTGTGTTCATATCCTTCGTCCACTTTTTGATGGGGTTTTTTTTTTTCCTTGTAAATTTGTTTAAGTTCCTTGTAGATTCTGGATATTAGCCCTTTGTCAGATGGATAGATTGCAAAAATTTTCTCCCATTCTGTAGGTTGCCTGTTCACTCTGACGGTAGTTTCTTTTGCTGAGCAGAAGCTTTTTAATTTAATTAGATCCCATTTGTCAATTTTGGCTTTTGTTGCCATTGCTTTTGGTATTTTAGTCATGAAGTCTTTGCCCATGCTTGTGTCCTGAATGGTATTGTCTAGGTTTTCTTCTAGGGTTTTTATGGTTTTAGGTTTTATGTTTAAGTCTTTAATCCGTCTTGAGTTGGTTGTAAAGTGTAAGGAAGGGGTCTAGTTTCTGTGTTTTGCATATGGCTAGCCAGTTTTCCCAGCACCATTTATTAAATAGGGAATCCTTTCCCCATTGCTTGTTTTTGTCAGGTTTGTCAAAGATGAGATGGTTGTAGATGTGTGGTGTTATTTCTGAGGCCTCTGTTTTGTTCCATTCATCTATATGTCTGTTTTGGTGCCAGTATCATGCTCTTTTGGTAACTGTAGCCTTGTAGTATAGTTTGAAGTCAGGTAGCATGATGCCTTCAGCCTTGTTCTTTTTGCTTAGGATTGTCTTGGCTATGTGAGCTCTTTTTTGGTTCCATATGAAATTTGAAGTAATTTTTTTTCTAGTTCTGTGAAGAAAGTCAATCATAGCACTGAATGTATAAATTACTTTGAGCAGTATGGCCATTTTAGCAATATTGATTCTTCCCATCCATTAGCATGGAAGGTTTTTCCATTTGTTTGTGTCCTCTCTTACTTCTTTGAGCAGTGGTTTGTAGTTCTCCTTGAAGAGGTCCTTTGTATCTCTTGTAAGTTGTATTCCTAGGTATTTTATTTTCTTTGTAGCAATTGCGAATGGGAGTTCACTCATGACTTGGCTCTCTGCTTGTCTATTATTGGTGTATAGGAATGCTTGTGATTTTTGCACATTGATTTCATATCCTGAGACTTTGCTAAAGTTGTTTATCAGCTTAAGGAGTTTTTGGGCTGAGATGATGGAGTTTTCTAAATACACAATCATGTCATCTGCAAACAGACAATTTGACTTCCTCTCTTCTTATTTGAATATGCTTTATTTCTTTCTTGTGCCTGATTGCTCTGGCCAGAACTTCCAATACTACGTTGAATAGGAGTGGTGAGAGAGGTCATCATTGTCTAGTGCTGGTTTTGAAAGGGAATGCTTTATTATTTTTATTGTCTATTTGATTCTTCTCTCTTTTCTTCTTTATTAGTCTGGCCAGCGTTCTATTTTGTTAATCTTTTTCAAAAAAACAGCTCCGATTCATTGAGTTTTTTAAAGGGTTTTTCATGTCTCTGTCTCCTTCAGTTCTGGTCTGATCTTAGTTATTTCTTGTCTTCTGCTAGCTTTTGAATTTGTTTGCTCTTGCTTTTCTAGTTCTTTTAATTGTGACTGTAGAGTGTCAATTTTAGGTCTTTCCCACTTTCTGATTGGGCATTTAGTGCCATAAATTTCCCTCTAAACACTGCTTTAGCTGTGTCCCAGAGATTCTGGTACATTGTCTCTTTGTTCTCGTTGGTTTCAAAGAAACCACTTTCAGGAACCTCAATCAATCCTAGGCTTGGTCTTTTCACATAGTCCCATATTTCTTGGAGTCTTTGTTCATTCCTTTTCATTCTTTTTTCTCTAATAATTGTCTCCACGCCTTATTTCAGTAAGTTGGTCTTCAATCTCTGATATCCTTTCTTCCTCTTTATCGATTGGGCTCTTGATACTTGTGTATGCTTCATGAAGTTCTCGTGCTGTGTTTTTCATCTCCATCAGGTCATTTATGTTCTTCTCTAAACTGGTTATTCTAGTTAGCAGTTCCTGTAACCTTTTGTCAGAGTTCTTAGCTTCCTTGCATTGGGTTAGAACATGCTCGTTTAGCTCAGAGGAGTTTGTTATTACGTACCTTCTGAAGCCTACTTCTGTCAATTCATCAAACTCATTCTCCATCCAGTTTTGTGTCCTTGCTGGAGAGGAGTTGCAATCATTTGGAGGAGAAGAAGCATTCTGGTTTTTGGAATTGTCAGCATTTTTGTGCTGGTGTTTCCTCATCTTCATGGATTTACTTTGGATGGGGTTTTGTGTGAGGGCCTTTTTTTGATGTTCATGTTGCTGCTGTTTGTTTTTCTTCTAACAGGCCCCTCTTCTGCAGGTCTGCTGCAGTTTGCTGGAGGTCTACTCCAGACCCTGTTTGCCTGGGTATCACCAGCAGAGGCTGCATAACAGCGAAGATTGCTGCCTGCTCTTTCCTCTGGAAGCTTCGTCCCAGAGGGGCACCGGCCTGATGCCAGCCAGAGCTCTCCTGTATGAGGTGTCTGTCAACCCCTGTTGGGAGGTCTCTTCCAGTCAGGAGGCATGGGGGTCAGGGACCCAGCTGAGGAAGCGGTCTGTCCCTTAGTGGAGTTCAAGCACCGTCCTGGGAAAGCCCTCCTTGTCAGCATCCGCTGCTCTCTTCAGAGCCGGCAGGCAGGAACATTTAAGTCTGCTGAAGTTGCGCCCACAGCTGCCCCTTCCCCCAGGTGCTCTGGCCCAGGGAGATGGGAATTTTATCTGTAAGCCCCTGACTGGGGCTGCTGCCTTTGTTTCAGAGATGCCCTGCCCAGTGAGGAGGAATCTGGAGAGGCAGTCTGGCCACAGCCACTTTGCTGCATTATGTTGAGTTCCTCCCAGTCCTTAGTACTGTCAGAAAAAAACAGCCTACTCAAGCCTCAGTAATGGCAGATGCCCCTCCCCGCACCAAGCTCTGTCATCCCTCGTCGACTTCAGACTTGTGCTGGCAGCACGAATTTAAAGGCCAGTGGTTCTTAGCTTGCTGGCCTTCATGGGAGTGGGACCTGCTGAGCGAGACCACTTGGTTCCCTGGCTTCAGCCCCCTTTCCAGGCCAGTGAACGGTTCTGTCTTGCCTGGGTTCCAGGCACCACTGGAGTATGGAAATAAAAAAAAACAAAAAACAAAAAAACCTGCAGCTAGCTTGGTGTCTGCCCGAATAGCCGCCCAGCTTTGAGCTTGAAACCCAGGGCCTTGGTGGTGTAGACACACGAGGGAATCTCCTGGTCTTCGGATTACAAAAATCATGGGAAAAGCATAGTATCTGGGCCGGATAGCACAGTCCCTCATGGCTTCCCTTGGCTGGGAAAGGAAGCCCCCTCACCTCCCCCAACTCCTTGCACTTCCCAGGTGAGGCAACACCCCATGCTGCTTCTGCTCGCCCTCCATGGGCTGCACCCACTGCCTAACCAGTCCCAGTGAGATGAACAGGGTACCTTAGTTGGAAATGGAGAAATCACCTGCCTTATGTGTTGGTCTTGCTTGGAGCTGCCAACCAGAGCTGTTCCTATTTGGCTATCTTGCCAGATCCAAGAGAATCCATTTTCTTTTTCTTCAAGTAAAGGCAATGATCCCGGTATCACGGACTGACTATAACTGCTCTTACTTCTTGATTATGTTCAATTCTTTATACTTGTGTGATAATTTAGATATCATAACATTTTCTTTCCCATTTTATTTTGTTACATTTGTTCGAGAGGAGGAAATGCTTCAGACTTCAGGTAGCCATTGCTTTGTAACTCTCATGGGATGTCTTTTTTTTTATATATGATTTTGAAGTGGATCATCATTTGTATGTATGTATCATATATACACATGTATTATGTGGCATGTCACCTATATTTAGAGTTTCCTTAGTATAATTAGGATTGGATGGGTATTTGGCTAGTTTTTATAAATGTATGCTTCTCTTACCTAATTTGTGGACCTCATTTTGTTGGTTTTGAACATCTTGATTTATAGTTTTAGCTTGCAGGAGAAGAGGAATGAATTGCTTCTCTGTTTAGTGAATGGATTGTATGTGTCAGGGATACATCTTCCAAGTATGAGTGGGTCAGTTGGGTCTCTGTCAAATTGTTAATTCTGCATTTTACTCATTTGTCGGTGTTTTTGTGATGGTTTATTGAATGGTGATTTGTCACACATATTTGTTTTCTACAACAAGTTGTTTTTTTTTTTTTTTTTTTTTTTTTTTGACTGAGTCTCCCTCTGTCGCTGAGGCTAGAAGTGCAGTGGCACTTTGTCGACTCACTGCAACCTCCTTCTCCTGGGTTCAAGCAATTCTCCTGCCTCAGCCTCCCGAGTAGCTGGGATTACAGGCATCCACCACGACATCTGGCTAGTGTTTATATTTTTAGTAGAGATGGGGTTTCACCGTGTTGGCCAGGCTGGTCTCAAACTCCTGACGTCAGGTGATCCACCTGCCTCGGCCTCCCAAAGTCAAGTTTTAACTTTTAAAACATTTTAGCCATACTGTGGTCCATGTTTTCTACTTTTTCATGTCTGAAACACTTGAATTCTTAGTGAAGCTTTTAAGATATTACTACTTAGGAATATTTAATTTTTATTGGTGTTATAAAATGTGTTATAACAATGCTCATGATAAAGTAACAAAGTAAAAATTATAGTTTGATCAATATTGCATATATTATTGACTTTATGGTATGTTACTGGAAGACAGGTCTATGTTTCTTTTATTTAAATGATTCAAAATTTATTTAAATTTTTGGATTTAAAATAATGGTAATAGCATGATAATGTTAATATGCTAGTGGTCATAGTTCTGAAACATTGTGTGTGTAGAGGTATGTGTATAGGTAACGTGCAATCTTAAAATTTGAAGTTTTTGTACAGAATTTAAGGTGATAAAAATTACATATGCATGAAAGGAAAATAAAAAGAAATTAAAATTCATGAAAAATACGGGAAAGAATATATGGATAATATTAATTTTATTCTTACTATTTTATTAAATAAATGTAGTTTATGGTTGCTTAATAAGAACACTGTATACAACTGAAGTTTTACATAGGGAGTAGAATTAACTGAAAAAGAGCTTCTGATTGTTTTGTTAAGCCCCCGTTTTTCAGTTGGTGCACTTTTTTTTTTTTTTTTTTTGAGACGGAGTCTCGCTCTGTTGCCCAGGCTGGAGTGCAGTGGCGCGATCTTGGCTCACTGCAAGCTCCGCCTCCCGGGTTCACTCCATTCTTCTGCCTCAGCCTCTCTGAGTAGCTGGGACTACAGCCCGCCACCACGTCTGACTAATTTTTTGTATTTTTTAGTAGAGACGGGGTTTCACCGTGGTCTCGATCTCCTGACCTTGTGATCCGCCCGCTTCGGCCTCCCAAAGTGCTGGGATTACAAGCGTGAGCCACCACGCCCAGCCTGGTGCACTTTTTTTTTCCTTTGAGATAGGATCTTGCTCTGTTGCCCAGTCTGCTCTCGAACTCCTAGGCTCAAGTGATTCTCCTGCCTCAGCCTCCTTAGTAGCAGAGATTAACTTTTTTCTTAAATTGAAGTAATAGATACATATGGCTTAGAATAATTAATTAGTGTAGAAGGGCTTATAATAAAAAGCAATGTACTCTTTTCTGTTTATCTCTTCTGGGGACATTTTTTGTTTTATTTTGGTCTCTTTCATGTTCCAAATGTCTTGAGAATTTTGGTTATCTGTCCATATTTATGAATAAAACAATAAGAAACTAAACAAGAACTATGCCTATAGATAGGCTTGTTGATTGGGAAATTACTTTTTGGTTAATCTTGCCTGTATTTGCTTCCTGCTCCTGATTTTCTACCTACCTGGTGTTTGAGTTCACTTGGTTTTGGCAGCTTGGCTGTCTCTTTAGGTGTATTCTCTGTTTGTATTCCGAACTGTGGCCTCCTCTGTCTGCTTTGCTTCATTATTTACACTGTTCTGCTTTCCATATTCAGAAAATCTGTTGAAATTGCTTGGCTGCTAATGGCTCCATTCTTGTTCTCTAGTCATTATGGATTATTCCTTTTAAAAATTGCTTTACTACTAGTTTAGTCTGGCTTTGGAAGGAAGAGAAGATAAAAAATAAGCTCTTGTGATATCCCCAGTCTGCTATCTTTACTTGGAAATCCTTTCATGTTAAAGATGAAGAAACTAAGGCCTATAGAAGTAAAATGATTTGTTTGATACTGATGTAGGATTTTTTCAGTGCTGCTTTGCCAGCCGGAAATCTTCTCTGGCCGGCAGCACCCCTGCCCAGGCCTCACTTAGTTCTGAGCTGGCCACTAGGCTTGCTCTGCCCACCCAGGCTGGCAGGCTGTGCTCGGCTCATGCTACCAGCCTGGATCCCATGTCTGCTGAGGGCAAGCCAGGCACGGAGCAGTAAAGGATATGTGAGCAAGCGAGTGTGGGATCCAGCCATGGTGCACAGCCAGGTGTGCTGGCTGCTGTGGTGGGTCTGCGGTGAGATGGGCAGCTTCAGGCACTGGCTTCGTGCGAGGCAGTGGCTGGACCAGGCATACCACAGCAGTTTCCACCTTGGGTGCCAGCATCAGGATGAGGAGAAGGCAGTGGAGCCCGAAAACTTGGAGATGCCAGAAACTGTGGAGCCCCAAAGGGGGCGTTACAGCATGTGAAATCTCGTGTCTACTAAAAATATAAAAACTATCCGTGTGTGGTGGTGGATGCCTGTAATCCCAGCTATGCGGGAGGCTGAGGCAGGAGAATTGCTTGAATCCAGGAGAAGGTGGTTGCAGTGAGCCCACACAGTGCCACTGCACTCCAGCCTCGGTGACAGAATGAGACTCAGTCTCAAAAAAAAAAAAAAAAAAAAAAATTTATGTAGAAAACATATATGTGTGACAAATCACCATTCAATGAACCATCACAAAAACACCGACAATGAGTAAACAAGACAGCTTGTTTCTGCCGTCTGCAGCCTAGCAAACTGGGGCATGTTACAGCTCTGGCTCGGGAAGTCTTGGGGTCTGGGCCCCCAGAAGGGTCCTAGCTCTTCTTTTGTAGTCCAGCTAGTGGGAGTGTGTCACTGCTTGCAGCTGGGTGAGCTGGCCAGCTTGTTCATGTTACAGCTTGTTCATTCCCACTGCCCTGCTCTGGCCTGTGGCTCTTGGGCTGGCCCCGCCCCTCCAGTGCTTCCGGTCATGTGGGGCCGCAGCCGTGTGATGGCAGAGGGTGGGAGGGCTACGACCAGGTTCTTGTCCTGCATCCCAGAAGAAGAAGGTTCTTGTCCTGCATCCAAGAAGAATAGGGTTATGGGGGCAACCAGATAGTGAGTAAGGTGGAGAAGAGTTTTATTCCAGCCTCCACACAAGAGGGGACCGGAAGTGGGTAGTAGTCCGTACCTGAAGGGGGGTAGTCTCCCCTATGGCTGAGTCCAGGGGTTTTTGTGCGCTCAGAATGGAGGAGTGTATGCTGATTGGTCCATGGGCAGGCCTGGAAAAAAACACCGTTTGATCGGCTAAAAAGGCAGGGAGGAAGTTCTCTATCTGGTCATGGACTTCGCCAGGAACTGGCAGCTCGGTTTTCAGGCTCCAGGCTGTTTTTGGCTTGAGAGTCGGTTTCTCTGGACCTGCCCTTGTCTGCCTAGGAATTTGCCTGTCTCCTGCTGCTATCAGTATCATATAGCTACATAGGACAAAAATGTTGTGTTCTTAGTTTATGAAGGTCTAGTCAAGATTTAAAATTAGTGTTTCCAAAAAAACTATTGTGCTGTAAAATGATTACAGATTTTTTCTTTGAATCTTGCTTGTTTGCTTGTTACAATTTGTCTATTTGAGTCTTCAGTTTTTATATTTTTCCTGAGGGAAAAGGTATCTTCTTAATCATCTTTTTATCTTCTACACCTCTAGCACAATATCTTGTAAATCAATGTCTAAATATTATTTAATAATTTGTTTTTATGTTTATTAGCCTAATAATAGGCTAATTAATAGGCTAGAAGTGCTAATTGCCTGATATTTCTATTTGAAAGATTGTTTTCAGTAATGAGATAAGAATGGAAATTGCTGGGCTGTAACTGTTAAACTTTTTAAATAATCAGGCACATATTTGTTTTCTGTGTGATTTTTTGAAAGGTTTCTTTGGGCCTTAGTTGTCTCAAGAGGGAAAATATATTTTACCCCTGAATTAGGGATGGACCAAAAGTTCCTTTTTACCTCTTAAGATGTGATTATATTATGAGGTGAGTTAAACTGTTGAATCAAATGGCTTGGTTAAAGTATAAAGACAAATGGAATGTTTGGGATTAATATGTGATTGGTCACATTAATATGAAAAGAACTTATTTAGTTCAATAGGAAAAAACTTAAAGCTTTACTAAAAGAAATGGGCAAAAGAGACTCTAATAGGTCATTCTGTGATTTACGTACAAAGATGCTAATTGCTGTGTTGTTGCATATCTATAGTAAAGTGAGAATTTTAAATTACTGTAGATATCCAATGATAGAATAATGAAATTATAGCCACATGATGCAGTTATTAGAAATGGTGTTTCAGAAGAACTAATAACATGGAAAAACTGTAACATAATTACATATAAACTTTATCTTTGGATGATAAGATTAAGAATGATTGTAATTTTCTTCTGTGTACCTCAGATTTTCTTGATTATCTGCAAAAATCAGGTGTTACTTTAGTAATTATAAGAAAGTTATTAAGGATAATTTTTAAAATGCACTGGATATAGTTAATATTTTTACCAGTCTTTTTCACAGAGGACTTGAGGCAGACATGCTCAGTGAGTCAGCTACTAGCACCTTATATATACATTTCCTAATTTTGCCTTTAAAATTTTGTAGGTTCAACTCAGACTTTTTCATGTTTAATAAATGTTAATGTCATCTATATATTTTGTATGGTTTCTTGTTGAGTTTTCTAAATGAAATAAATGAAAATCTAAACTTGTAGATTCAAAATTTATCCAAATATTTCTTTTTTACGTAACCATTAGAAAAAATATTTGGAATCTTTAGGGCTCTAAACTGAGATCAGAAAGTCATCATGGTTATCTATTTGGTACCTATCATCAGTGTCATCTATCTGGTCTAGTATTATGTCTTGTTAAGCAACGTGAATAATCTTATGTTTAATTTCTTAGCGATCATACTTAAATATTCAATGATTTTCCACTAAATTTGATAAAAATTAAGTTACCATGTAGTAACTGTATTCTATTTTAATTTTTTACCTTTTTCCCCTGTTTTATAGAAGGTGAATGAAGGCTGTCAGTGAGGTAGGATTGGGAGGGGATATAGGTTAACTGTTGGTTTGTCTTCTTCTGACACATCAATCAGGGAGGGTGGAAGACAAGTAAATAGGCTCCCGTTGGCTTAGAAACCAGTAGGCTTCAGAAAGATATTCTAGGTAGGTATGTGCCACCTTGACTGTGATCATATAGGGTCTGGTAATTGATTTTGTAGTCTGGAATTGGACTTTACCAACATAACCAGAAATGATCAGATTTTTGGCAGCAGACTCACATTACTTAACTTTATATAACATTGAAATATAAATAAGAATACTGATTTATTTTTTCTGCGGCTAGGGGAGTGGGGGCTAGTGAAGAGGGCTCTCATTTCCAGGAGTTAGAATATTTATATTTACTTCCAGGGGAAACCTTTTCAGATATGTCTCAGAATCATGTATTTTTTTTAGATTTTAGAAAGTGAAGAAGTAGTATTTGGTGACCTTTAAGAAACACCGAGTGGGATCTAGGGTGGTACTGTAATCAAATACATTAGTATGTCTGCAGAAAAAAATTTGAATATTCACAGTAAGTGGAGTAAATAAAGACTTTATGTACATTTATGTCAGGATTTGCTGCCAGATAAGTTCTGAAAGAGCTTTTGTTTTAAAGAACTTCTTTGACTTCAGGGGATTGTGGACCTCTATTAAACTTTCTGGGAAACTGAATTAGTGTTTAGAAGGTTGCCTGGTAAACATGGAATTAAAATGACAGGGAGTGGGTAGGCATGAGAGCTTTTTTCATCAGACCTCACTGTGTCTGCAGTAGAAAACATCCCTTTAGTGATTATTTTTGTGGGTCCTACAGCTTCATTGCCCTTTTTTCCTGAACAGTACTGAATGCATATTGTAAGTTTGCCCTCAATCCTTTATTTTTATGTTAACCACCTTCTTTCTGTTGAGATATCATTGTTACTCTTACACATGTTAATGGATTAAACTACTTCTTACTTATTTTTCCTAGGCCTGAAAAATTTCAGATTCTTCTCTTTGTGTGTAAATTTAATTAGCTTAACCCTAGAGGAGGGAGAATGATATTTGCCTCATTTACAACTTTTTGCTCTTCTTTACTCCTAAATCAGTGTAACTCAAAGCATTTCTAAAGTAAATTGCACTTTGCTTTCAGAGCTCTAAAACACTAAAATATTTATGCTTTATTCGAATAGATTTAGAAGTTATAGTATGGTTTATTTTCCTTTAAAAGACATTTCATTGTTATAAACACACAAAAACCCAAGGCCAAAACCGGAATATTATTGTACATGTCATAGGTTAAGTAGGAACGGTTTCTGGACTTTGGTGCAGTAACTCTTTACTGATGAAGAGGTCTATAGTTTGTTTAAAAACTATGCCACTTAAAAACAAATCCATACACTTTTCATGCAGCTGACTCCCTCCCCCCTTTCCAAAACTCAGAAGGGCAGCAGATGATATAGCAAACACATAACTGCAAAAACAGCTACAGCAGCTACTTGGGTGAGATGGGTGCCAGCTGCAGCCTCAGTGGATCTGGCTTCACACCACATACCTTGAATGTGGTCCCTCCAAAAAGTAACATGTTTATTGCCTCACACTTCCAATCATGGGCCTCAAGAGTTTGTGATTTATTTATTTTATAAGCTATAGATATATATAACTGATAACTCTGGATTACTGGTGAATAACCAGAATGAACACCACTTTAAAAGAAAAATGCTGTGACCATCATTAAATGCTTTTATAAGGCTAAGAGAAAGATGCACAGAGTGAAAAGAACTTCTTTTGTTTTTGAGACGGAGTCTTGCTGTGTCGCCCAGGCTGGAGTGCAGTGGCATGATCTCGGCTCACTGCAACCTCCACCTCCCAGGTTCGTGTGATTCTCCTGCCTCAGCCCCCCAAGTAGCTGGTATTACAAGTGCCTGCCAACATGCCTGGCTAATTTTTGTATTTTTAGTAGAGACGGGGTTTCAGTATGTTGACTAGGCTGATCTTGAACTCCTGACCTCAGGTGACCCGTCTGCTTTGGCCTCTCAAAGTGCTGGGATTACAGGTGTGAGCCACCTCGCCCAGCTGAGAAGATGTTCTTACTTTAAAATGTTTGGACATTTCTGCAAGTTTGATATAGTTTCTGGGTGCTCATAACACCCCTGACTGTTTAATGTGCATACTTAAGATTTTCAGAACACTTTTAGAGAAACTGCCATGTGGTCATATTCTAATTTTGTAATTAAATCTAGTAAGGGCAGAGACATATTCTCAGGTGTATTATGATGTTTTCCCTACTCTGGAATTTACATGGAAAGAGATACTCAGTTTTATTTCTTCTTCATACCCCCTTCCTTAATCCTCTCTTTCTCCTGTCATCCTGTTCATCCTACTCCTTCCCCCCGCCCCACCCCCCAGGAACTTTAGCTTTCTCCTTTGCACTGTCAAATTTTCCTGAAGTGGCTACATCCTTGTCATATTTCTCATTAAGCTTTACCCCCTTATTATTGTAAGGCTGCTTTTTATTATCAGTAAGATTACTCTACATCATACCTAACATTTTGGTCTTCAGTTAAGATGCCAGTGTTTGTGGATTTGTTCTTAGGATACAACTCTAAACAGAACAAGAAGCTAGCCGGCAGTGATAGTTTGTGGACATTAGGATCCTTCTTCCTGCCTCTCTTAGCTGCTCCAAAATGCTTCATTTCCAGATCATCAAATTTAGATTTCCTTTCTTAGACGTTGTCTCTGACGTGCGAGAGCACTTCTTAAAAACCAGCAACACTAATGGGGATCTCTAGATTTTTCTTTTAGTACTTCTGGCCTATACAAAGAAGGAAAAGTAGCTCTTAGCTCATTGGTTTCTTGGGGTCACCTTTAGTCATTAGTCATTATTGACTGCATTATTTGCTAGTCCCCGTATGTATGTATGTGTGTGTGTGTGTGTGTGTGTGTATGTTTGTTTTTTTTTTTTTTTTTTTTTTTTTTGGGTGACAGAGTCTCGCTCTGTCGCCCAGGCTGGAGTGCAGTGGCTCAATCTCGGCTCACTGCAAGCTCCGCCTCCCAGGTTTACGCCATTCTCCTGCCTCAGCCTCCCGAGTAGCTGGGACTACAGGCGCCCGCCACCATGTCCGGCTAATTTTTTGTATTTTTGGTAGAGATGGGGTTTCACCGTGTTGTTAGCCAGGATGGTCTCGATCTCCTGACCTCGTGATCCGCCCACCTCAGCCTCCCAAAGTGCTGGGATTACAGGTGTGAGCCACTGTGCCCGGCCTAGTCCCTGTATATATTTTTAAAGAAGAATTTGGTAGGTTCATGATTATTTGGATAGATATAAATGTATTTATCAGAGACTATCTTAAATATGCATTTCTATGCCATTTTCAGTTAATGTGTTTGGTTTCACCTGCAATATTTGTCGAGCTGTTGGGACAAAGACTAATAGGAGTTTTTGAAGCTTGATACTCTTGTAACTAACTGTAACTAATTTAATACCCTTGAGTGTATTTCTGAAGAATTGTTTATAAACTGATTTTTTTTGAAATATAACTTTTAGGTATATTGGCAAACTTACTAATTAAAAGAGTTCTTTTGTGAATCCTTTTGAAAAGTGAATTTTCAACCTGTAATTTGTTTCTTTGTGTAGACCCATATTTGCATAAATCAAATTTGTTTTAAATAGGGTATGTCTAGAAATCTTGATGCATGTATCTGAAAAGAAAATTTCTGTTTCATGTGAAGAATTCAGATTTGTTACTTTCAATAAGTAAGACCTGCCAGATTATTTTAGTTCCACTTTTTTTTTTAACAAAATGCTATCAAAATATTCTTTACAGCCTAAATTAAGGGGGTGGCAAGAGTTTGTGTAAGATTGAACTACAGTACGTTTTTAAACTGTATTTTCTTAAATAGTAATGGGTAGTGTGCAGTTTTGTAAAGTTTAAAAAGTTATTCAGAAGGTTTTTTTCTCTTTTAAAAGCATAACTGGGATCTGAAATTATTTTGCTTTAGCTTAGTCTCTAGTTGAAGTAGATGTGTATGGTGCATTTAAATATAATGTTTGTTCACTTACTACTTACTATAGTTTGATTAATATCCAGCAATTTATTGCTCTGCTTAATACTTGGAAGATAGTAATGATAATTCATCTTCTTAGTTTGAATGCTTGAAATAGCCGTAAACAGTTATCTAGTCCTTAATATAATATAAATGGTAGATTTATACTGAAAATATAAAATAAAATGTGATTCCTATTGTGTAATATTTAACTGCACCATTTTCTTTAGATATAGGTTTTTTTTTTTTTTTTTTTGGTTGTTTGTTTTTCAGGGCTGTCTGGGAGCCTCACTACTATTACATTCTTTCTTTGGGAAAGTATATATAAACTAAAGCTGAGAACATTGGGAACTTGTCTACATCTCTCACATCCTCTGCATAGCCTACTAGATTTAGATTGTCAGTCAAAGGAGAACCCTTTCATGATCTAACATATGTTCTGTTAGAGCCCATGGAAATTAAATCCTTTCCTTGAAAACTGAGGAGGGAGTCTGTGGGATAGGGAACTCTTGGAAATTTCCTAGAAACTAGGAGAAACACTTGTAATATAAATCAGGCCAGCTATATTTGTCCATGACCTTTAACAAGTTGAGAGTCGAGGATAATTAATGCACAGGACATTATTAAGTTCAAAACTAGAAAGGAGACAACAGATCAGGAGCAGAGGTTTCAGGATCAAGCTCAAGTCAAGGACATGGAGAAATTGTTCAAAATGTAGGCCTTGAACTATGTGAGGGTGTTCACACTGTGTTGGAGAGAACTAGACAGAAGCAGCCCAACTGAGTTCAGTTGTTTACTCAGTTATTCAATGTCTACTATTTTTTAGGGGTTACAGATATTAATACATAGGATCTTTAAGGACTTTATGAGCCTGCCACAAATCAATATATGATAGGGTGAGACCCATTTTGTCTTAAAGAATAATAGTTGTGAATGCTGGTCGTTTGGCAGTGTGACAGTGATTTGGAGTATGAGTAGTATGAGTACAAGAGGGAAAGCGTCTCTCTCTCTTAGCTGTTGAATTTATGATTATCTACCCAATATATCTACCGTGTCACTTGCCATTCCATCATATGCCCTCATTCCATTCACTTTTTTTTTTTTTTTTTTTAGATGGAGTTTCGTTTTGTTGCCCAGGCTGGAGTGCAGTGGCGCCATCTTGGCTCACCACAACCTCCATCTCCTGGGTCTGAGCAATTCTCCTGCCTCAGTCTCCCGAGTAGCTGGGATTACAGGCATGTGGCACCACACCCAGCTAATTTTGTATTTTTAGTAGGTTTCACCTTGTTGGCCAGACTAGTCTCGAACTCCTGACATCAAGTGATCCACCCGCCTTGGCCTCCCAAAGTGCTGGATCACAGGGGTGAGCCACTGTGCCAAGCCCCATTGGCATTTTTTTTTTTTTTTCTTAACAGTCTTGGTTTCCCAGGCTGGAGTGCAGTGGTGCAATCTCAGCTCACTGCAATGTCCGCCTCCCACGTATAAGCAATTCTCCTGCCTCAGCCTCCTGAGTAGCTGGGATTACAGGTGCCTGCCACAACACCCGGCTAATTTTTTGTGCGTTTTTAGTAGAGACAGGGTTTCACCATGTTGGCCAGGCTGGTTTCGAACTCCTCACCTCAGGTGATCCAGCTGCCTCGGCCTCCCAAAGTTCTAGGATTACGGGCATGAGCCACCACTGCCCAGCCCTCACTGGCTTTTGAAAATCATTTTATCTTTGAGTTTATTTTAAAAACATGTATATCCATATGAGAGATTACATTTTAAATTTAATATGACTAACACTTTTAATGATTATCTGACGTTGATTAACATCTAGCCACTTACTCTGTGACCTTGGGTAATTTTATTAACCATTCTAAGCCTTGGTTTCCTCATCAGTAAAATGGGCATAGCAACAGTACTTACCTCTAAGGTTAAGGATTAAATAAGATAGTATATGCGCAATAGTTGTCCAGTGCCTTACACATAGTAAGTGTTCAACAAATGTTAGATATTTTAGCTTTAATGTTGACACAGTATTTTTTTGGTGCTGCTTTGCCAGCTGGAGACCTCTGTGCAGCCAGTGACACCCCCATCTGATCCCTGCTTGTGCCCAGGCTCACTGCAGGAGGCGCCTACCCACTAGGCCCATTGGACCACGCCTGGCTTGCACTCTGGCCCAGATCCTGTGCTTGTCACAGGATCCACACTCAGCCTGTGTCTGGGCCAGGTGTTCCCCAGCCTGCCTGTGCTACAGCTCATTCAGTCCCGCTGCCCTGCTCCCAGCAGTGCCTCCGGGGCTGGCCTGGCCCTGCTGCTGCTTCCCACTGCATGGGGTGGCTTCCCGGTGCCGGCCCGGCAGAAGGCCACAGTGTTACAGCCTTTTTCCTACCTGTGTTCGGTGGTTCCTGAGTGTTCTTGTCCTGTGTCCAAGAATAATGAGGTTACACTGACAACCGAGGGGTGAGAAGGGCAGAGAAGAGTTGTATTGAACAACACAACAGTTCTCAGTGGAGAGGGGACTCAAAGTGAGTGGTCCCCCACCTGAAGGTGGGTAGTCCCCCACACCCAGAGACGGGCAGTTCCAAAGTATGGCTGAGTCTGGGGTTTTTGTGGGCTCAGAATGGGGGAGTGTATGCTGATTGGTTTGTTAGTATGCAAAAAAGGCTAAAACAAAGGCACCTCTCAAAGGTAGGCATGACAGTGTAAAAAAGCCAATTAGGGAAGGGTGGGTATATGTAAAATTGGTGAAGGGTGAGGATCAATCAGAGGAAAGCACCAGACAGGAAGAGAGGTTCTCAGTCTGGCCTGTAGATGTATCTGAGACTCATAGCTTGACTTTTAGGCTTTAAACTGCCTTTGGTTTGAAATTGAGGTTTCACTGTGGACCTGCCCCTATTTGCCTAGGCATTTGTCTGCCCCCTGCTGCTATCAATGTGGGGTAGGAAGTAGGTTGACAGGAAGGAGACAAGAATTCCAGGTAAGACTGCTCTGAAAACAAATTTTGTAATTTTGATATTCTTAATTAAGTCTTTCTTCTTTCTTATCTTCCGTATGCTGTTAGTTGCCAAATCCTGTTGATTCTGTTTTCTTTTATGGTATCAGAACTCTGACCTATTATCTCCGTTCCAATTGTCAGTACCTCTGGATGTTTGTAGTTATTTCATAAATAATCTTGCCTTTAGTCTCTTTTAATGGTCACCTTATAAAATACAACTTTGAACATTTTATTACCCTTGTCAAAACCCATCAGTGTTTTCCCATTGACCTCTCTTTAACGTGACGTTCAAAACTGTGCAAAATCTGGCCCGAATATATTTTTCCTACCTTTATCTCAATGTTCTTTGTCATGAATTCTATGTTCTAGTCATTTAACTGAGCATTGCTCTCTGAAAGTGGCCTCAAGTTGTTTTGACTCTGACTATTCATTTGGCTTAAATGTTTTACTGTCTTTGTCTGTGTGGCCAAACCCTAAAGTGTCTTTCAAAACAACCTTCATATGGTGCCATCAATTCTTAATTGATTAATTCTTCAAATGGAAAGAAATCTCTATGTCTGAAATTTCCTTCAAGTTGTATTTTTCTCTTTTGGTACTATTTTTTTTTTTTTTTTTTCGAGATGGAGTCTTGCTCTGTCGCCCAGCCTAGAGGGCAGTGGCGCGATCTTGGCTCACTGCAAGCTCTGCCTCCTGGGTTCACGCCATTCTCTTGCCTCAGCCTCCTGAGTAGCTGGGACTACATGTTGCAGGAAGTCAGGGACCCCGAACGGAGGGACCGGCTGAAGCCATGGCAGAAGAACATAAATCGTGAAGATTTCATGGACTTTTATTAGTTCCCCAAATTAATACTTTTTAATTTCTTACGCCTGTCTTTACTGCAATCTCTGAACATAAATTGTGAAGATTTCATGGACACTTATCACTTCCCCAATCAATACCCTGTGATTTCCTATGCCTGTCTTTGATTTCTTAATCCCGTCATCTTCATAAGCTGAGGAGGATGTATGTCGCCTCAGGACCCTGTGATGGTTGCGTTAACTGCACAAATTGTTTGTAGGGCATGTGTGTTTGAACAGTATGAAATCTGGGCACCTTGAAAAAAGAACAGGGTTAACAGCAACGTTCAAGGAACAAGGGAGATAACCTTAAACTCTGACTGCTGGTGAGCCGGGCGGAACAGAGCCATGTTTCTCTTCTTTCAAAAGCAAATGGGAGAAATATTGCTGAATTCTTTTTCTCAGCAAGGGACATCCCTGAGAAAGAGAATGCATCCCTGAGGGGAGGCCTCTGAAATGGCTGCTTTGGGGATGGCTGTCTTTTATGGTCATAGCTGAGGGATGAAATAAGCCCCAGTCTCCCATAGCGCTCCCAGGCTTATTAGGATGAGGAAATTCCCGCCTAATAAATTTTGGTCAGACCGGTTGTCTGCTCTCAAACACTGTCTCCTGATAAGATGTTATCAATGGCAATGCGTGCCTGAAACTTCGTTAGCAATTTTACTTTCGCCCCGGTCCTGTGGTCCTGTGATCTCGCCCTGCCTCCATTTACCTTGTGATATCTTATTACCTTGTGAAGCACGTGATCTCTGTGACCCACACCCTATTTGTACACTCCCTCCCCTTCTGAAAATCACTAATAAAAACTTGCTGGTTTTACAGCTCGGGGCATCATGGAACCTGCCAACATGTGATGTCTCCCCCAGACACCCAGCTTTAAAATTTCTGTCTTTTGTACTCTTTCCCTTTTTTTCTCAGACTGGCCGACACTTAGGGAAAATAGAAAAGAACCTACGTGAAATATTGGGGGTGAATTTCCCCGATATCTGGTGCCCAACGTGGGGCTCGAACCCACGACCCTGAGATTAAGAGTCTCATGCTCTACTGACTAGCGCCTGCCACCATGCCTGGCAATTTTTTTTTTTTTTTTTTTTTGAGACGGAGTCTCGCTCTTTCACCCAGGCTGGAGTGCGGTGGCGTGATCTCTGCTCACTGCAAGCTCCGCCTCCCGGGTTCACGCCATTCTCCTGCCTCAGCCTCTCCGAGTAGCTGGGACTACAGGCGCCCGCCACCACGCCCGGCTAATTTTTTGTATTTTTAGTAGAGACGGGGTTTCACCATGGTCTCGATCTCCTGACCTCGTGATCCGCCCGCCTCGGCCTCCCAAAGTGCTGGGATTACCAGCGTGAGCCACCGCGCCCGGCCGGCAATTTTTTGTATTTTTAAGTAGAGACAGGGTTTCGCTGTGTTAGCCAGGATGGTCTCTATCTCCTGACCTTGTGATCCCCTGCCTTGGCCTCCCAAAGTGCTGGGATTACAGTCTCTTTTGGTGCTTAATGTTATCTACATTGTCTTATAGTTACTTATGTACACCTTTTTGCCACTAGTTGATGGTAAGTTCATTGAGAACACAAACAATGTTCTATTTATCTTTGTAAAATTAATGGGACAGTAGTATGTTATAATAGATGTTCAGTAAGTCTTTTTCCCCCCCAAAAGAAAAATGAGTGATTATTTTTGACAAAGACCAAATACGCTAATTACCACAGCTGGATAGAAAGTTGAGCAATGAAATGTGTGAATTGTAGTCTTTTTTTTTTTTTTTTTGAGACAGAGTCTTGCCCTGTTGCCTGGGCTGGAGTGCAGTGATGCGATCTCGGCTCACTCCAACCTCCGCCTCCCGAGTTCAAGCGATTCTCCTGCCTCAGCCTCCCGAGTAGCTGGGATTACAGGCGTATACCACCACGCCTAGCTAATTTTTTGTATTTTTAGTAGAGACAGTGTTTCACTATATTGGCCAGGCTGGTCTCAAACTCCTGACCTCGTGATCTGCCCCCCTCGGCCTCCCAAAGTGCTAGGATTACAGGCATGAGCCACCGCGCCTGGCCCGAATTGTAGTGTTTATAAAGATTAATAATGTAAACAAAGTCTTAAATTCTGAAATTGTATTTTATAAATATATGAGAACTTAGGGCATTAGGCTTATTCTAAGCACTTTAATTCATGTCTTTATATAGATAATACTGTCAACCCATTAGGCAGATGATTGTATGCATAGCTGGTTCAGTTTTTAATTTTGGTTTTTTTTTTTGCTATTTGGCTATTAATAAGCTTTTGTCTTTATAAAACTAGTATCAAGCATCTCTAGTTTCTAATTATTCAGAACAAGTTAAAGTAGCTTAATACTCCTGTTTCTTTTCCCATTTAATATAGGGTTTTAAGTGCCTAAAGTAAGGGAGAGAAAAGGAGACAGTATTTAAGGAATTTAAGATCTTGAAGTGGAAAAGACCTAGAAGAGCTGTAACTGCTGAGTCTTGGAAAGAAAATGAAACGGAGTGTCTGCATGCAATTTCCTTAAGGTACAAATGAACACCACTATCTTCTCTCAGGAAAAAGGAGCAGCTTTTCAGGATTATTTTCTTCTTAAATTCTTTTTTTGTTTGTTTTTTTTGTTTGTTGGTTTTTGTTTTTTTTTTTAGACAGAGTCTCACTCTGTTGCCCAGGCTGGAGTGCAGTGGTGCGATTTTGGCTCACTGCTGCAACCTCTGCCTCCTGGGTTCAAGTGATTCTCCCACCTCAACCTACTGAGTAGCTGGGATTACAGGCAGACGCCACCACATCTGGCTAATTTTTGCATTTTTAGTAGGGGGTTTCACCATGTTGGCCACACTGGTCTCGAACTCCTGGCCTCAAGTGATCCACCCACCTCCACCTCCCAAAGTGCTGGGATTACAGGTGTCAGCCACCACGCCCGGCCCCTTCTTAAATTCTTCTAAGAATATTTACTTTGTTTAAAAACTGGATTAATCTTTTCAAATATTAGAGACTGCTAGGGTAAGCTAATATCCTAGTCTGATACATTAATTTTTTTTTCTTTTTCCATAACTTATTGATGTACTGGTGGTATTTGGTTACATGAGTAAGTTCTTTGGCGGTGATTTGTCAAATTTCGGTCCACCCATCACCCGAGCAGTATACACTGCACCATATTTGTAGTCTTTTATCCCTCACCCCCCTCCCACTCTTTCCCCCAAGTCCCCAGAGTCCATTGTGTCATTTTTATAGCCTTTGCATCCTCACAGCTTAGCTCACACATATCAGTGAGAACATAAAATATTTGGTTTTCCATTCGTGAGTTACGTCACTTGGAATGATAGTCTCCAGTCTCATCCAGGTCACTGCAAATGCTGTTAATTAATTCCTTTTTAGGGCTGAGTAGTGTTCCACTGTGTGTGTGTGTGTGTGTGTGTATGTGTGTATGTGTGTATGTGTGTATACCAGTTTCTTTATCCACTCATTGATTGATGGGCATTTGGGTTGGTTCCACGATTTTGCAATTGTGAACTGTGCTGCTATAAACATGCATGTGCAAGTATCTTTGTCAAATAATGAAAAAGATTGTCTTTTCCTCTGGGTAGATACCCAGTAGTGGGATTGCTGGATGAAATGGTAGTTCTACTTTTAATTCTTTAAGGAATCTCCACACTGTTTTCCATAGTGGCTGTACTGGTTTACATTCCCACCAGCAGTGTAGAAGTGTCCCCTGATCACCGCATCCATGCCAACATCTATTTTTTTTTATTTTTTTTATTATGGCCATTCCTGCAGGAGCAAGACGGTATCACATTGTGGTTTTGATTTGTGTTTCCCTGATCATTAGTGATGCTGAGCGTTTTTTCATATGGTCATTGGCCTTTTGTATATCTTCTTTTAAGAATTGTCTACTTACATTCTTTACACTTTTTGATGGGATCGTTTGTTTTTTTCTTACTGATTTGTTTGAGTTCATTGTTGATTCTGGTTATTAGTCCTTTGTCAGATGTATAGATTGTGAAGATTTTCTCCCACTCTGTGTGTTGTCTGTTTGCTGACTCTCCTTTTCTCTTTAGTTTAATTAGGTCCCAGCTATTTGTCTTTGTTTTTATTGCATTTGCTTTTGGGTTCTTGGTCATGAAATCCTAAGCCAATGTCTAGAAAGGTTTTTCCAGTGTTATCTTCTAGGATTTTTATAGTTTCAGGTCTTAGGTTTAAGTCCTTGATCCATCTCGGGTTGATTTTTGTATTAGGCAAGAGATGAGGATCCAGTTTCATTCTCTTACATGTGGCTAGCCAATTATTCTAGCACCATTTGTTGAAAAAGTTGTCCTTTCCCTACTTTACTTTTTTGTTTGCTTTGTCGAAGATCAGTTGGCTGTAAGTATTTGGGTTTATTTCTGGGTTCCCTATTCTGTCCCATTGGTCTATGTGCCTATTTTTATACCAGTATCATGCTGTTTTGGTGACTATGGTCTTAACAGTTTGAAATCAGGTAGTGTGATGCCTGCAGATTTGTTCTTTTTGCTTAGTTTACTTTGGCTATGTGGGCTCTTCTTTGGTTTCATATGGATTTTAGAATTTTTTTTTGTAATTCTGCGAAGAATGATGGTGATATTTTGATGGGGATTGCATTGAATTTGTAGATTGCTTTTGGCAGTATGGTCATTTTCACAATATTGATGTTACCCATCCATGTGCATGGGGTGTGTTTCCCTTTGTGTGATCTGTGATTTCTCTCAGCAGTGTTTTGTAGTTTTCTTTGTAGAGGTCTTTCAACTCCTTGGTTAGGTATATTCCTAAGTTTTGTTTTTTTTTTTGGCAGCTATTGTAAAAGGAGTTGAGTTCTTGATTTGATTCTCCGCTTGGTCGCTATTGGTGTATTGAAGAGCTACTGATTTGTGTACATTAATCTAGTCTTTGGAAACTTTGCTGAATTCCTTTATCAGTTCTAGGAACTTGATAACATTAATTTTGTGTGTACATGTAATTTCAGAAATTTCCACATGATGGCAGAAGATACTTATGTCTGGGAAGACGTAACCAAATGAAAACTTTAAATTTTATCTGAAGTGGTATTTGTCTTTTTACATTCTAACTAGTACATTTCATATTTGAATGTGTGTTACAGATTTGTTGCCACTTTAACTATTTTATATATATGTTTTAACTAATTTTAAAAGGGAGTAAATATTTTTTCTACTATATACAATGTTAATCCATTTTTGAAGGCTTCATGGGTAATCACTGAATAGTGTTTAAATAATTGGTTTGGTAAAAGTCATTTTTCTTAGTAAGTTTACGGGATATTGAAGGCATTTATTTACCAGTTCTAGATGAATATGTGAAACCCAATATGTGAAATTTTATTTGACTTTATTTTAGAAATTAAGGAATTGGTTCAACATACATTCTTTTGTGTTACCTAGAATTTTGAATGACCATTTCATGGTCTCATTACCATTTTGAATCTTGCTTCCTTTCCCTGTCGCTGTGAAGTGTTCTCTTAAATTTTCTTTGTCTTAATTGAAGAAATTATTTCATTCAATAAACATTAAATGCCTTCTATGTTTCAGATCCTGCTCTATAGCCTGATGATTCATAGTAGTTCAAAACCCCAACAGAGAGAGAATCTTCGTTTTCAGGATTTCCCAGTCTTGGAAGGCAGACAGCCATCAAACACATGATGGTTTTTGAGTAAATTTTTGTGGTTCTTACTACAATAAAATGTATTTATAATAAAAATTTTAAGGAAGATGCAGCTTTATAGTTAGCAGATTAATTGTGAAATTATGAATGCTATCAGTGATGACCTGGAAAAGATAAAAATAGAGATTTGGGAATTTTGTGAAAACTTAAATAGGCTTTTCCCCCCCTGCTTTTGAACACTAGATGCCAGATAATTTAGTTTAAAAAGCAAAGAGATAACATGACATTTTTTATTTTTGGCCAGTAATATTCTGGCCTTTTTAAATGTGCTGATGTTTTGTCCTGTCTATTATTAGTTAGGTTGTATAATTTGTTGTCAAAACTGGGACACTTTTGGGAGTAATAGAAGCACTAAAATCACATCATACACACATTTTTGAAATGTGTATTTATTGACATATAAATTGTGTTTATTATGTTGTTAGAACTGTGAAACAGTTCTTTATAACTTCTCAAAAATTTTCCAAAATATAAAACATTTGTATACTTGAAGGCAAAACACTTTTTATTGTGATTGTATAAGTGTTACAAAAAGAACATAAGATAATTGTTCTTGAGACATATTTATGTACTTTCTATCTGTTCCTGTCTGTAATACAGTGTCACTTTTTTTCTCTGAAGAATATAGATTTTGCAATTTCGTTTTAGTTATGATTAATAGAGAAAACGATTCTGCTATAAATATTGGGATACCAAAGAAACTCAGGGCAAATTTTGCCCAATGGAGGATATTCTCAAATCAATTTTTTTTTTGCATTTAAATTATAAATATTTAAGCCCAAAGATTTTAATAGGTACCTTTTTTTTTTTTTTTTTTTTGAGACGGAGTCTCACTCTGTCGCCCAGGCCAGAGTGCAGTGGTGCGATCTGGGCTCACTGCAAACTCTGCCTCCCGGGTTGATGCCATTCTCACGCCTGGCTAATTTTTTGTATTTTTAGTAGAGATGGGGTTTCACTGTGTTAGCCAGGATGGTCTTGATCTCCTGACCTCGTGATCCGCCCGCCTCGGCCTTCCAAAGTGCTGGGATTACAGGTGTGAGCCACTGTGCCCGGCCAATAGGTACTGATATTGTCTCCATTTAGATTAGTTTTCTCTGACAGATATTTCTGTAAGATAAAACTTGGCAGATAAATTATCTGTATTTAGGATTATTTTAAATGTTTTGCCAAATTCACATGCTTCAAAATCATAGGCCTTTTCAGTTTTCTTCTATTTGGGTATGAATATAAGTATATGCAGTTATAACTAGGAGTTCTTCAAAAGATTGTTTTCAGAAGTTGAGATAGATACGCAATTATAGAATTTCAAACTTAGATCTTGTGCATTATTTGTGCTCTCATAATTCATTGTTTCTTCTTTTAGTAAATTTGTCTTCTAGTTATAAGCTTTGTTTTCAAAAACACTTTATTAAAAGCTTAAGCTTTTTGTTTCTTTATTTGTCCAGTACTTTGATTAAATAATACCTACTGATTTGAACGAAATGCAACCAAAATCTAGGGAACTAGTTTATAAGAAATTTCAGCATCATTGTAGGATACTTGGGTTGATTTGCAAATTAGTTCTGAAAAGGCTCCAAGATTTCTAAAATCGCAGCCCAAAAGGAAAGCTCATGCTGCCATGGGGAAGTGCTTATGCTCAATAGCAGTTTTGTTACAAAAATTTTATATATTACTCTTACTGTATAAATACAGATTTTTAGCCAAGTGTCAATTTGACAGCAGATTCTGTTTTGATCATTAGAATGTCACAGTTTGAGCATGGTTATAAATTGTGCACGCACCACTAATTGCATGTACATTCCTCTCAAAGACTCTAATAAGAACATTGTTTCTTACTTTGGTACTCTGCACCACCAAAATGTGTTATCACTGTAAAAAATAATTTTATCTTAAGTGGTGAACTTTTTATTTATTTATTTATTTTTATTTTTATGTTTTTCGAGACAGAGTCTTGCCGTGTCTCCCAGGCTGGAGTGCAGGCTCACGGCAACCTCTCTCACTCCCAGGTTCAAGTAATTCTCGTACCTCAGCCTCCCAAGTAGCTGGGATTACAGGCACATGCTACCATGCCCAGATAATTTTTGTAGAGACAGGGTTTCACCATGTTGTCAAGCTGGTCCCGAACTCCGGACCCCAAGTGATCCACCTCAGCCTCCCAAAGTGCCAGGATTACAGATGTGAGCCACTGCTGAACTTTTTAAAAACTGAATTTACAATAACACTCACGATAACATCAGATGTTTCACCTTTAAGAATGAATTTCCAGCCGGGCACAGTGGCTTGCAACTATAATCCCAGCACTTTGGGAGGCTGAAGTGGGAGGACCACTTGAAGCCAGGAGATGGAGACCAGTCTGGGCAACAAAGTGAGACCTTGTCTCTACAACAATGTTTTAAAAATTACCCAGGCATGACAGCTCATGCCTGTAGGCCCAGCTGCCCAGGATGCCGAGGCTGGAGGATTGATTGAGCCCAGAAGTTTGAGGCTGAAGCCAGCTATGATTGCCTACTGTAATCCAGCCTGGGCGAAAGAGCAAGACCCTGTCTCTTAAAAAAAAATAAAAATAAATAGTCACCAGTAGTTTTACTTTGACTGCATGAATTTGATAAACAATTCAGCCTGTTCCTAGATTTAATTTAACTGGTTTTTACATTTGAAGCATCTGCTATCACTGATATAAAGCTAATAGCATTCAACTTTTTTCAAAGTAGTTCTTTTGTTAACAGTCTAACAACTATTGCTTTACTTTTTATATGTGCATAAGATAACCTAGAATAAAAATGAGTGAAATTAACTTAAATGATCAGTGATTTGATCTAAATGAAAAAATTGTGCTTCTCAGCACAATTTTTTACAATATATATGTAAATATATATTATCTGTAATTATACCTATTGTCTCCATGTACAATAATTTAAAAAGTAGATTCTGATGCACAATCATTAGATTTGTGTCGTCTTTTTTTTTTTTTTTTTTTCTGAAACAGGATCTCACTCTGTCTCACAGGCTGGAGTACAATGGCATGATTTCGGCTCACTGCAGCTTCAACTTCCCAGGCCAAAGTGATCCTCCTACCTGCACCTCCTGAGTAGCTGGGACTACAGGCATGTGACATCACACCTGGCTATTTTTTTTTTCTTTTTTTTTTGTAGAGACATGGGTCTCACTATGTTACCCAGGCTTTGGTCTTGAACTCCTGGGCTCAAGCGATTCTTCCGCTTTGTCTTCCCAAAGTGCTGGGATTACAGGTGTGAGCCACCGTGCCTGGCTGATTTGTGTCTTTTGATTTACACTTAGTCAGTGAGATTGCAGGATTGCAGTAGTCTCCATGTTGCATGTTTATTATCAACTGGTTTTTAGAAATAAAAATTTCAGTTTTTCACTCAAGATACTCTTTTTTTTTAAAGCTTACTGGTGCCAGAAAGGTTAGTTGCAAGATAAAAAGCATTGCCAAACAATACATAGTTGCAGATTTGTACTGTATACTAAATGGCAAAACCACTGTGGTAGGAGCAAACTGCACATGTATACCTTGGAGATATTGTGAAAAAGCAAATATTGCAATAAAATGAGCTATGTGGGTTTTTTTGGTTTCCCAGTGCATATAAAAGTTATGTTTACACTATTATCTACTAAGTGTGTCAAAGCATTGTCTTAATACAATATATAGGCCTTAATTTAAAAATATTGCTGAAAATGCTAATGATTGTCTGTCAGCAAGTCATAATATTTTTACTGATCAAGAATCTTGCCTCAATGTTGATGGCTGCTGAATGATGAGGGGGGTAGTTGCTGAAGTTTAGGGTAGCTGTGGCAATTTCTTAAAATAAGACCACAATAAACTGTGGTGCATTAATTGACACTTTTAGGAAAGATTGATCTGTAGCATGCAATGCTGTTAGATGGCATTTTATGCACAGTAGTCATTTTTTTCAAAGTTGAAGTCTGTTCCCTCAAGTCCTATTGCTGCTTTATCAATTAAGTTTATGTAATATTCTAAATCCTTTGTTGTCATTTCAACACTGTTCATGCATCCTTGCCAGGAGTAGATTCCATTTCAAGAAATCACTTTCTTTGCTCATCCGTAAGAGGGAACTCATCCATTCAACTTTTATAATCAGATTACAGCAAGTCAGTTACATCTTCAGGCTCCACTTCTGAAGTAGAGTTGTCTTACTGTTTCCACCACATCTGCAGTTACTCACTCCACTGAATTCTCAAACTTTTCAAAGTCATCCATGAGGGTTAGAATCAACTTCTTCCAAACTCCTGTTAATGTTGATATTTTGACCTGCTCCCATGAATCACAAATGCTGTTAATCGCATCTAGAATGGTGAATCCTTTCCAGGAGTTTTTCAATTTACTTTGTCCAGATCCATCAGAGGAATCACTATTGCAGCTATAGTCTTTCAAAATGTATTTTTGAAATAAGACTTGAAAGCCAAAATTACTTCTTGATCCATGGGGCTACATAATGGATATTGTGTTAGTAGGCATGAAAACATTATTAATCTCCTTGTATAGCTCCATCAGAGCTCTTGGGTGACCAGGTGCATTGTCAGTGAGCAGTAATATTTTGGAAGGAATCTTTTTTTTTTTTTTTTTTCTGAGATGGAGTCTTGCTCTGTCCCCCAGGCTGGAGTACAGTAGTGCGATCTTGGCTCACTGTAAGCTCTGCCTCCCAGGTTCACGCCATTCTCCTGCCTCAGCCTCCCGAGTAGCTGGGACTACAGGCACCCACCACCACACCTAGCTAATTTTTTGTATTTTTAGTAGAGACGGGATGTCACTGTGTTAGCCAGGTTGGTCTCGATCTCCTGACCTTGTGATCCGCCTGCCGTGGCCTCCCAAGGTGCTGTGATTATAGGTGTGAGCCACCGCGCCCAGCCTAGGAATCTTTTTCTGATCAGTAGTCTGAATAGTGGGGTTAAAATACTCAGTAGCTGGGACTACAGGCGTGCACCACTGTGCCTGGCTGTCAGTTGTTTGTTTGTTTGTGTGTTTTAAGACTTAATATATTAAGATTAGTTTTAGGTTCATGGGAAAATTAAGAGGAAAGCACAGAGATTTTCCATATACCTTCTGCGCCAACATATGCATAGCCTCTCCCATTGTCAGCATCCCCCACTGGAGTAGTACATTTGTTACAATAGATGAACAAACTGGGGGTGACGGGAACTTTTACTGCACCCTCCGAAGTTTCTGTAGTTGAATCTGTGATAAACTGAAAGCAGACAGATTAATAGGAGAAAGGCATACGGATTTATCATGTGCATATACACAAGAGTCTCACAAAAAGACTCAGGCCAGATGATTGGAATTTTTATAGTATCTGTAGCTGCAGAAAGAAATAGAGGCTTGGGGCTTCTAGGGAGTGGAAGTAAGGACAGACAGGCTTTGGGAGGATGAGGGGAAGAAATCTAGTGAACAAAGGTTGTCTTGTTACATAGATTAAAATATCTCAGGGAGCAGCCCTTCAAAGAATGGGTAAAGCTGCTCTGGGTGAGGTTGTTAACCTTTAGTCTTTTTTTTTTTGAGTTGGAGTCTCCCTCTGTTGCCCAGGCTGGAGTGCAGTGGCACAATCTCCGCTCATTGCAAGCTCTGCCCTCCGGGTTCATGCCATTCTCCTGCCTCAGCCTCCCGAGTAGCTGGGACTACAGGCGCCTGCCACCATGCCTGGCTAATTTTTTTTTATTTTTAGTAGAGACGGGGTTTCACAGTGTTTGCCAGGATGGTCTCGATCTCCTGACCTCGTGATCTGCCTGCCTCGGCCTCCCAAAGTGCTGGGATTACAGGCATGAGCCACCACGCTCGGCCAACCTTTAGTCTCTTTTTCCTATGGTATGGTCTTTCCAGATCCATCTTTAGGTGGATTAGGGGTCCTCAGAGAAAACTTCAGCTTGCATCCACTGGTCCCCTGCTGTTCCCCAGTCAGGATACCGAAGAGCCTTACTTTGGGGTATCATTTTCTGAGCCCCAATACTACACTGACACGTTAAGATCACCCAGAGTTCATCATTTACATGTAGGGTTTGCTCTTGTTTTCTTAACTTTCTGTGAGTTTAGACAAATGTATAACGACATGTATCCATCTTTATAGTAGTATATGGTATATTTTCACTGCCCTAAAAATTCTCTCTGCCCTGCCGGTTCATCCCCCTCACCAACCTCTCATAACCCACAACTGTAACCCCCAATGGGTTCTACTTGCCTTCTGCCAGATGAAGCCAATTTATCAAGATGGGAATTGCAATAGAGAAACTGTTTAATACACATAGAGCCAACTAAATGGGAGACTGGAGTTTTGGTATTACTCAAATCAGCCTCCCTGAAAATTTGGAAACTAGAGTTTTTAAAAGATCGTTTGGCAGGCATGGACTAGGGAATGGGAAATGCTGATTGGTTAAGTTAGGGATGAAGTAAGAGGGAGTTGAATCTGTCCTCTTGCATGGAGTCAGTTCCTGGGTGGGAGGTCACAAGACCAGATATCTCAGTTTATGGGTCTGGGTAACACCAGTGGATCCATTAGAATGCAGGGTCTGAAAAATATGTCAAACATCAGTCTTAGGTTTTACAGTAGTAATGTTATCCATAGGAGCAATTCAGGAGGTTAGGAAGTTTATGGCCTCTGACTATGTGACTTCTGAGCCATTATTTTGTTTATTTATTTATTTATTTTGAGATGGAGTCTCGCTCTTTCGCCCAGGCTGGATTGCAATGGCACAATCTCAGGTCACTGCAACCCCTGCCTCCCAGGTTTAAGCGATCCTCATGCCTCCACCTCCTGAGTAGCTGGGACTATAGATGTGTGCCATCATGCCCAGCAAATTTTTGTAGGCGTGGTGGTTTAGTAGAGACACAGTTTTGCCATCTTGGCCAGTCTTGAACTCCTGACCTCAAGCGATCTGCCTGCCATGGCCTCCCAAAGTGCTGGGATTACAGGCATGAACCACCGCATCTGGCCCTGAGCCATTATTTCTTATTTTGTGGCAAATTTGTTAGTTTTACAAAGGTGGTCTAGTCTCCAAGCAAGGAGGATGTTTGTTTTAGTGAGGGCCTGTTACTTTGTTTCAAAATTAAAGTGTAAATTCCTCACAAAGTTAGCTAGACCTACACCCAGGAATGAACAAGGGCAGTTTGGAGGTTAAAGGCAAGATGCAGTTAATTAGGTCGTATCTCTTTCGCTGTCATAATTTTCTCACTTATAATTTTTGCAAAGGTGGTTTCTCCACTGATCTGTGTATTCTCGCCCTAGTTTTGCCTTTTCTGGCATGTTACATGTTGGAATCATACAGAATGCAGCCTTTTCAAATTGACTTCTTGGCTGCTTTTATTTGGTAATATGCATTTAAGTTTCCTATGTGTCTTTTCATGGCTTGATCATTTCTTTTTAGCTCTGATGAATATTTCATTGTCTGGATGTACTACAGTTTGTTCATTTACCTACTGAAGGATATCCTGGTTGCATCCAAGTTTTGTTAATTATGAATGAAGCTGCAGTAAACATCTGTTTGCACGTTTTTGAGTGTACATAATTTTTCAACTTCTTTGGATAAATACCAAGGAATGCAATTGCTGGATCATATGGTAAGAGTATGTTTAGTTTTGTTAGAAATTGTAAAGTGTCTTCCAAAGTGGCTGTACTATTTTACATTTCCACCAGCGGTGAATGAGAGTTTCTGTAGCATATCCTTGCCAGCGTTTTGGTGATCATTTTACATTTCCACCAGCAGTGAATCAGAGTTTCTGTAGCATATCCTTGCCAACGTTTTGGTGACTATTTTACATTTCCACCAGCAGTGAATGAGAGTTTCTGTAGCATATCCTTGCCAGCATTTTGGTGGTCACAGTGTTTTGGATGTTGGTTGTCAGGCCCTTGAGCTCAAGCCAAGCCATCGCATCCCCTGTGACTTGCACGTATACCTCCAGATGGCCTGAAGTAACTGAAGATCCACAAAAGAAGTAAAAATAGACTTAACTGATGACATTCCACCATTGTGATTTGTTCCTGCCCCACCCTAACTGATCAATGTACTTTGTAATCTCCCCCACCCTTAAGAAGGTACTTTGTAATCTCCCCCACCCTTAAGAAGGTACTTTGTAATCTCCCCCACCTTTAAGAAGGTTCTTTGTAATTCTCCTTAGCCTTAAGAATGTACTTTGAGAGATCCACCCCCCGCCCCCCAAAACATTGCTCCTAACTCCACCGCCTATCCCAAAACCTGTAAGAACTAATGATAATCCACCACCCTTTGCTGACTCTCTTTTCAGACTCAGCTCGCCTGCACCCAGGTGATTAAAAGCTTTATTGCTCACGCAAAGCCTGTTTGGTGGTCTCTTCACACGGACGCGCATGAAATTGTGTCTGGAATTGGTGGGTTCTTGGTCTCACTGACTTCAAGAATGAAGCCGTGGACCCTCACGGTGAGTGTTACAGCTCTTAAGGTGGCGCGTCTGGAGTTTGTTCCTTCTGATGTTCGGATGTGTTCGGAGTTTCTTCCTTCTGGTGGGTTTGTGGTCTGGCTGGCTCAGGAGTGAAGCTGCAGACCTTCGCAGTGAGTGTTACAGCTCTTAAGGCGGCACGTCTGGAGTTGTTCATTCCTCCCGGTGGGCTCGTGGTCTCGCTGGCTTCAGGAGTGAAGCTGCAGACCTTCGCGGTGAGTGTTACAACTCGTAAAAGCAGTGTGGACCCAAAGAGTGAGCAGTAGCAAGATTTATTGCAAAGAGCGAAAGAACAAAGCTTCCACAGTGTGGAAGGGGACCCGAGCGGGTTGCCGCTGCTGGCTCCGGCAGCCTGTTTTTATTCTCTTATCTGGCCCCACCCACGTTCTGCTGATTGGTAGAGCCGAGTGGTCTGTTCTGACAGGGTGCTGATTGGTGCGTTTACTATCCCTGAACTAGACATAAAAGTTCTCCACATCCCCATCAGATCAGTTAGATACAGAGTATCGACACAAAGGTTCTCCAAGGCCCCACCAGATCAGCCAGACACAGAGTGTCGATTGGTGCATTCACAAACCTCGAGCTAGACACGGTGCTGATTGGTGTGTTTACAAACCTTGAGCTAGATGCAGAGTGCCGATTGGTGTATTTACAATCCCCGAGCTAGACATAAAGGTTCTCCACATCTCCACCAGACTCAGGAGCCCAGCCGGCTTCACCCAGTGGATCCCTTGGGTGGTTGATGGGACTGGGCGCCGTGGAGCAGGGGGTGGCGCTCGTTGGGGAGGCTCGGGCCGCACAGGAGCCCATGGAGGAGGTGGGAGGCTCAGGCATGGCGTGCTGCAGGTCCCGAGCCCTGCCCCGCGGGAAGGCAGCTAAGGCTCGGTGAGAAATCGAGCACAGCGCCAGTGGGCTGGCACTGTTGGGGGACCCAGTACACCCTCCGCAGCCGCGGGCCCGGGTGCCAAGCCCCTCATTGCCCGGGGCCGGCAGGGCTGGCCGGCTGCTCCGAGTGCAGGGCCCGCCAAGCCCATGCCCACCCGGAACTCCAGCAGGCCCGCAAGTGCCGCGCTCAGACCCGGTTCCCGCTGGCACCTCTCCCTCCACACCTCCCCACAAGCTGAGGGAGCCGGCTCCCGCCTTGGCCAGCCCAGAAAGGGGCTCCCACAGTGCAGCGGTGGGCTGAAGGGCTCCTCAAGTCCTGCCAAAGTGGGAGCCCAGGCAGAGGAGGTGCCGAGAGCGAGCAAGGGCTGTGAGGACTGCCAGCACGCTGTCACCTCTCAAAATTGGCTGTTTTAATTAAGGTGTATAGTGATATCTTGTGTTTTAATTCACATTTTCCTAATTGTCACATGCGTCCGTGTGAAGAGACCACCAAACAGGCTTTGTGTGAGCAACAAGGCTGTTTATTTTACCTGGGTGCAGGCAGGCTGAGTCCCTAAAGAGAGTCAGCAAAGGTTGATGGGATTATCATTAGTTCTTAAAGGTTTTGGGATAGGCGGTGGAGTTAGGAGCAATGTTTTGCAGGCAGGGGGTGGATCTCACAAAGTACATTCTCAAGGGTGGGGAGAATTACAAAGAACCTTTTTAAGGATGGGGGAGATTACAAAGAACCTTCTTAAGGGTGGGGGAGATTACAAAGTACATTGATCAGTTAGGGTGGGGCAGAAACAAATCACAATGGTGGAGTGTCATCAGTTAAGGCTATTTTCACTTCTTTTGTGGATCTTCAGTTGCTTCAGGCCATCTGGAATGTGTATGTGCAGGTCACGGGATATGATGGCTTAGCTTGGGTTAAGAGGCCTGACACTAATGACTAGTGATGATGAACATCTTGTGCTTATTTTTCACCTTTATATTATCTTTGGTGAAATGTCGCTCATTTATTTTGTCCATTTTCCAATTGGATTTTTTTTTCCGATTTTGAGAGTTTTTGATACATTCTAAATACTAGTCCTTTGTCAGTTATGTAGTTTGCAAATATTTTCTCCCAGGCTGTAGTTTGTTTTTTTATCCTTTTAACACAGTCTTTTTCAGAGCAGAAGTTTTAAATTTTGATGAAACCCAGTTTATCATTTTTTCCTTTTTGGGGTTATTCTTTTGGTGTCAAGTATAAGAACTCTTTACCTATTTCTAGGTCCTGAAGATTTGCTCCTGTTTTGTTTTTTGTTTTTGTTTTTATTTTTGATAACTTTATGTTTTACATTTAAGCCCATGATCTATTTTGAATTAACTTTTCCATATGATTTGAAGTTTTAGGTCAAGGTTTATTTATTTATTTTTTGCTTAGGGATATCCAGTTGCTTCAGCATAATTTGTTACAAGACTATTTCTCCTGCATTTAATTACTCAGGTACCTTAGTAAAAAATCAGTTAGGCATATTTGTCAGTCTAGTGTTTTCTTTCTATTCCATGTCTATTAGCTGTCACACTGCCTTGTTACCTGTGGCAATACATTAATCCTTAACATCAGAAAGAGTTACTCCTTTCACTTAATTCATCTATTTCAAAATTGCTTTGGCTATAATAGAACCTTTATTTTCCACTATACATTTTATAATAAGCTTATCTTTATGTACAAAAAACATATCTGGGATTTTGATTGGAATTACATTAAACTAGAGGTCAATTTGGGGAGCATTAATATCTTTTCTGTGCTGAATTGCTTCAATTTTAACATTTAAATTAAAATTAAAATGAAATCAAATCAAGAATTAAGTTCCTCATTCAGTCTCAGTAATCATGTTTCAAGTGCTCAGTAGTCATCTTGGTTTGTGGCTTCTCTATTGGACAGTGTAGCTCTGGACTCCTGTGCATACTAGTCCTTGTTTCTTGAACACCTTCCTTTGATTTAGCTTGGCCTACTTCTTATCCTTTTAGACTCAGCTTAGATGGCACATTTTCATGGAAACCTTTTCTGCCCCATGCCTCATTTCTCAGCCCAAGTGCTCCCATTGAACTCTGTTCATTTCTATTTATGGCAATTATTATGCACTTGCTGCTCTTCATTATATTGTGTGGTGATTAACTACCTTATTACTTGTGTGCTTTCCCACTAAATTATAAGCTGCTTTAAATCAGAAATTGTGAGATCATCTTTATATCCTTAGCATTTGATATTTGGTGTATATACAATAAGTAACTGGGGATATATGGACAGTAGTATCACATCTAGTTATTTATATGGTGACTACTTACTTTCTAGAATTGTAGTCTCTAAACTTTTGGAGCATATATTATTCATGTGTATATATATTATGAATTCTGAATTGTCTTACCATTAGCTAATATCTGAAGCATGATACATTACCTAGTGGGGAGTGTTCATTAATAACAGTAGATACCAATTTACATTCCAAGTAGTCTTCTTGATATTTTTGAAAGTTTTAGTTTGTTTTTAGACTTAATTATATTGCCATGTTTTAAACAAGTATGGTACATATGTCATAACTAATGAACTAATACTGACACAGTGTTGCTAACTAAAGTCCATTCTTACTCACATTTAGCCTAGTCTTTATTCACATTAACTTAGGTCATTAGCCTAATGACCTTTTTCTGTTCCAGGATTCCACCCAGGAGATCACATTATATTTAGTTGTCATGTCACCTTAGCCCTCTAGGCTGTGACAGTTTCTCAGCCTTTCCCTGTTTTTGATGACCTTGACAGTTTCGAAGGTACACATAGTGTTTTGTAGAATGTTCCCCAATTGGGATTTGTCTAATGTCTTTCTCATGAAAAAACTGGGGTTATGAGTTGTTGGGATGAAAACCATAGAGGTAAAGTGCCATTCCCTCCATATCAGGTGTACATTATTGCCATTGTTTTTACCTCATTAATGTGGCTGATGAGCTTGCACTAATAGTTGGAAAAGTATTCTCCACTGTTATCTTTTGCTTCTGCTTGCATTATTAATGTCTTCAGAACATTCTTTATGGGCATCTTTGAAGTTATCTGTCCATTTTAGGGGTTAGTTTAATTAAACTAGATAATATAAATTTAAATCCATTTAACTGACATATCAAACTGTAGCACATATAAATACCATACATCAAAAGCAAATACAGGGGTATAGGTGGAGGTTTCTTCAGTACAGGGGAACAGGAGAACTTCTGTTCTTCCCTCATATTATTTATTGCCTGTATTCTACATGACCTAGACTGTATGTTACACAGTCATGAGGGTATTCTATAAATATTAATAAAAAAATTCTCTTTTTTTAATGTTTTACATATATTTGTGGAGTGAATTTTTTTTTAACTATACTTTAAGTTCTGGGGTACATGCGTACAATGTGCAGGCTTGTTACACAGGTATACATGTGCCATGTTGGTTTGCTGCACCCATCAACTCGTCATTTACATTAGGTATTTCTCTTAATGCTATCCCTCCCCCAGCCCCCCAGCCCCCCAGCCCCCTAGCCCCCAACAGTCCCCTCCCTGTGTCCACGTATTCTCATTGTTCACCTCACACTTTTAAGTGAGAACATGTGTTGTTTGGATTTCTAACCAGAAATTTTTTAGGAATTCTGTTATTTTTCCCCTTACCCTAGTGGATTGCCTTGCTGTGTATAATCTCTGTATCCCTAGGGTACTGACATTTGACTCTGGATACTAATTGTCTAGTAGAGAACTAAAAGAATTTCAAAAGTCGTCATTTTACTGGCTTCCTAAGTTGATTCTTTTTTACATTCTCTAGACTTTTTCAAGTTAGACTTCTGTACATGATATCCTTGCTGTGACAGTTCCCTTCTATTTCCTGACAAACAAGATGGGTTGTATATTGGAATTCCAACCTTGTAGTTAGTTAGAACCTTAGGAATCCTTATAGAAATGCAAATCAAAACCACAGTGAGATACCATCTCACACCAGAGTGTGAGATGGCGATCATTCAAAAGTCAGGAAACAACAGGTGCTGGAGAGGATGTGGAGAAATAGGAACACTTTTACACTGTTGGTAGTGGGACTGTAAACTAGTTCAACCATTGTGGAAGTCAGTGTGGCGATTCCTCAGGGATCTAGAACTAGAAATACCATTTGACCCAGCCATCCCATTACTGGGTATATACCCAAAGGATTATAAATCATGCTGCTATAAAGACACATGCACAGGTATGTTTATTGCGGCACTATTCACAATAGCAAAGACTTGGAACCAACTCAAATGTCCAACAATGATAGACCAGATTAAGAAAATGTGGCACATATACACCATGGAATACTATGCAGCCATAAAAAATGATGAGTTCATGTCCTTTGTAGGGACATGGATGAAACTGGAAACCATCATTCTCAGCAAACTATTGCAAGGACAAAAAACCAAACACCGCATGTTCTCACTCATAGGTGGGAATTGAACAATGAGAACACATGGACACAGGAAGGGGAACAACACACATCGGGGCCTGTTTTGGGGTGGGGGGAGGGGGGACGGATAGGATTAGGAGATATACCTAATGTTAAATGATGAGTTAATGGGTGCCACACACCAACATGGCACATGTATACATATGTAACTAACCTGCACGTTGTGCACATGTACCCTAAAACTTAAAGTATAATTTAAAAAAAAATACAATCATTGCTAGGTTACTTGCCTTAAAATTTCCTATTGGGGGGCTAGGTTAATTGAGAGAACACTTTTAGTCGACTAACAGTTATATTTCCACTAATATAGAATATGAAAGCTTTCACCCATGAACGTTTTTTTGTTGTTGGAATGTTTCCATTTCTTCTGATCCTATAAACATCTTAGTTTCCCCTTGTTTTTGTTTGTTTGTGTGTTTGAGACAAAGTCTCACTCTGTTGCCCAGGCTGGAGTGCAGTGGCACAGTCTTGGCTGACTGCAACCTCTGTCTACCGGGTTCAAGTGATTCTCATGCCCCAGCCTCTTGAGTAGCTAGGATTACAGGCGCCTGCCACCACCCTGGCTAATTTTTGTATTTTTAATAGAGACGGGGTTTCACCATGTTGGCCAGGCTGGTCTCAAACTCACCTCAGGTGATCTACCTGCCTCAGCCTCTCAAAGTGCTGGGATTACAGATGTGAGCCACTGCACCCAGCGAGTTTCCCCATGTTTATGAGTAAATCTTTGAAATGGAAAGATGCATGACCAATGTCATTGGAAAAAATAATTAAAAAATAATATAGACCAGGATCACTATAAGAAACCCAGTGTATAGAGTATGACCTTAAACTGTGATAAAACAGGACTAACAGGAGATTTTTAACTTTAGCTAACTTTTTAGGAATAAACTATTTCATTCTGTAGTTAATTTAAAATACTTCAACTTATAAAAATTTGATTCATGCAGCTTTAAAATTGTTACAGTGTAAGGCTCAAAGTAAATTATTGAAAAATATATACACATATGTAAACAACCGTTTTTTTTTCTTTTTTCTGTTTACTGTTGTTAGCAATTCAATGATATAAGGAAAGTATACTTGCTGAGATCCTAACTGAACAGAACATAGTGTAAAGTTACGCATTTTTATTTAAATAAGTTATTATTTTCCAGCAAAATGTCATACATGTCTTTTAGATTCCTTCAAGTCTGTATCATTCATGTAATTAGTGCCAGCTTCTATAACAAGTAATTCCAAAGTCTTAGTGGCTTAATATGATAAAAATGTATGTCTTGTTCTTAAAACATAGTTTGTAGATGTTCCTGTTGAGGCAGCTCTCCTGGGGGGAATCTCCTCTAAGCAGTGATGCTAGAATCTAAACTTCTTTAACATTTTAGACATGTAGCAATGTGTATGACCTTTTAGATTTCCAGAAATATGTGGGTGCTTTTTAAGGCCCTTATTCGTTAGAGCATCTCATTCACCAGCCTTTCCTCCCAAGTTTTTTGGTTAGTCTGTTGTTTTCCCCCAATATCCCTTGCCCCAGGCAGCACTGACTAACGTTTGCTTTACATATTTTTGTTGAAGTTTCCCAAAAGCCCCCTCAGCACAGGGAGAGTTCTGAGTCAAGCAAGAGAAAGGCAGTCCCTTTGAACTGGTCCTCCAGGAAATCACCAAATAAGTCATAACAACCCCAGTTTTTTTTTCTTTTTATTAAAGAATAAGGCCTATTCAGTTCCCTGTGGTATTGAGTATGTCTACCAGGAGTGTGGGCTGATGTCTTCAAGGCTACTGGTCACCTGGGGAACATGGAAGTAGGTAAGAGTGAGTTAAAAAGCCACAAAACTCTCCTACTGAGATTTAGTTCTTTCTTTCTTGACTAAACATTTACCTGGTTGCTGTAAGCTTTCCATTAGTTTCTGGAGTTTCGAGAAGGTTGGTTCTGACAGTATTTGCCAGTTTATTTGTTGCTTTTTGGAGGGTTAGACCATTGGTGTTCTCTACTCCGCCATATTTGCTACCATCTGATTCTATGATTTTTCTCTGAGGATGGTACTATCCTGATGACATTAGGAAAGGAAAGATAATGACAAGGATTTGTTAAGAACAGGCCAATGAAAAGCGTCCAAATGGAGATGCGCTGTAGGCAGTTGTAAATATGTGACTGTGGTGAAAGGCAGAGGTGGTCAGACTTGAGATTAGGTTTTGAATTTGGCAATGCTGAAGCTCTGGAACATAGAGGTGTATTTGTGGAAGGAATGACAAATGGCTGCTGAAGCCTGAGCTTTGGCAAACAGTCAGTGTAGGCGCCATAAGACTTTTTCTTTTTTAAGTAGGAAAATTATTTTTGGAATTTGGTATAAACATTAATTTCTACTTGTTTCAGTTTCTTTGTCATCTCTTAAAAAAAAAGTACAGATGGTCCCCCACTTAACGATGGTTGGACTTAAGATATTTTTACTTTTACAGGGATGCAAAAGTGAAACACATTTAGTAGAAACTGTGCTTTGCATTGTGGTCTTTTCCTAGGCTAGCGATATACAGTGCGATAGCCTGTTGTGATGCTGGGCAGTGGCTGGGTCCCAATCAGCCACTCAGTCACAGTACTCTACAGTATACTGTGTTGCCAGTGTTTATTTTGCCTGTCTGTAGGCTAATGTGAGTGTTCTGAGCATGTTTAAGGTAGGATAGGCTAAGCTATGATCTTGGGTAGGTTAAGTGTGTTAAATTATTTTCCACTAATGGTATTTTTACCTTACAGTGGGTTTGTCAGGACACTACCCCATCATAAGTCAGCAAGCATCTATATAGTCTATGGGACTCGACTTCACAATTAGCTGCTGTTTGGTTGGGATTACACGAAGAATGATTACAACAGTAAGTTTCTCTGCTGGTTTCTTATTTACTTATTCATTTTATTATACTTTAGGTTCTGGGGTACATGTGCAGAATGTGCAGTTTTGTTACATAGGTATACACGTGCCATGGTGGTTTGCTGCACCCATCAACCCGTCACCTACATTAGGTATTTCTCCTAATGCTATCCCTCCCCTAGCCCCCCTTATCCTCTGACAGGCCCTGGTGTGTGCTGTTCCCCTCCCTGTGTACATGTGTTCTTCTTGTTCAACTCCCACTTATGAGTGAGAACGTGCGGTGTTTGGTTTTCTGTTCTTGTGATAGTTTGCTGAGAATGACAGTTTCCAGCTTCATCCATGCCCCTGTGAAGGACATAAACTCATCCTTTTTTATGGATGCATAGTATTCCATGGTGTGTATGTGCCACATTTTCTTTATCCAGGGTATCATCGATGGACATTTGGGTTGGTTCCAAGTCTTTGCTATTGGGAATAGTGATGCAGTAAACATACATGTGCATGTGTCTTTATAGTAGAATGATTTATAATCTTTTGGGTATATATCCAGTAATGGGATTGCTGTGTCAAATGGTATTTCTAGTTCTAAATCCTTGAGGAATTGCCACACTGTCTTCCACAATGGTTTAGCTAGTTTACACTCCCACCAACAGTGTAGAAGTGTTCCTGTTTCTCCACATCCTCTCCAGCATCTGTTGTTTCCTGACTTTTTAATGATTGCCATTCTAACTGGCATGAGATGGTATCTCATTGTGGTTTTGATTTGCATTTCTCTAATGACCAGTGATGATGAGCATTTCTTCATCGTCTGTTGGCTGCATAAATGTCTTCTTTTGAGAAGTGTGTGTTCATATCCTTTGCCCGCTTTTTGATGGGGTTTTTTTTTCTTGTAAATGTGTTTAAGTTCTTTGTAGATTCTGGATATTAGCTCTTTGTCAGATGGATAGATTGCAAAAGTTTTCTCCCATTCTGTAGGTTGCCTGTTCACTCTGATGATAGTTTCTTTTGCTTTGAAGAAGCTGTTTAGTTTAATTAGATCCCATTTTTCAATCTTGGCTTTTGTTGCCATTGCTTTTGGTGTTATAGACATGAAGTCTTTGCCCATGCCTATGTCCTGAATGGTATTGCCCAGGTTTTCTTCTAGGATTCTTTATGGTTTTAGGTCTTATGTTTAAGTCTTTAATCCATCTTGAATTGATTTTTGTATAAGGTGTAAGGAAAGGGTCCAGTTTCACTTTTCTGTATATGGCTAACCAGTTTACCCAACACCATTTATTAAATAGGGAATCTTTTCCTCATTGCTTGTTTGTGTCAGATTTTTTTTTTCCTTTTCCATTGTGATATATATTTTTTAATTTTATTATTATTATACTTTAAGTTTCAGGGTACATGTGCACAATGTGCAGGTTTGTTACCTATGTATACATGTGCCATGTTGGTGTGCTGCACCCATTAACTCATCATTTAGCATTGGGTATATCTCCTAATGCTATCCCTCCCCCTCCCCCTACCCCCCCTCTCCCCACCCCACAACAGTCCCCAGAGTGTGATGTTCCCCTTCCTGTGTCCATGTGTTCTCTTTATTCAGTTCCCACCTATGAGTGAGAACATGCAGTGTTTGTTTTTTTGTCCTTGCAATAGTTTGCTGAGAATGATGATTTCCAGTTTCATCCATGTCCCTACAAAGGACATGAACTCATCATTTTTTATGGCTGCATAGTATTCCATGGTGTATATGTGCCACATTTTCTTAATCCAGTCTATCGTTGTTGGACATTTGAGTTGGTTCCAAGTCTTTGCTATTGTGAATAGTGCCTCAATAAACATACTTGTGCATGTGTCTTTATAGCAGCATGATTTATAATCCTTTGGGTATATACCCAGTAATGGGATGGCTGGGTCAAATGGTATTTCTAGTTCTAGATCCCTGAGGAATCGCCACACTGACTTCCATGATGGTTGAACTAGTTTACAGTCCCACCAACAGTGTAAAAGTGTTCCTATTTCTCCACATCCTCTCCAGCACCTGTTGTTTCCTGACTTTTTAGTGATCACCATTCTAACTGGTGTGAGATGGTATCTCATTGTGGTTTTGATTTGCATTTCTCTGATGGCCAGTGATGATGAGCATTTTTTCATGTGTTTTTTGGCTGCATAAATGTCTTCTTTTGAGAAGTGTCTGTTCATGTCCTTCGCCCACTTTTTGATGGGGTTGTTTGTTTTTTTCTTGTACATTTGAGTTCATTTTAGATTCTGGGTATTAGCCCTTTGTCAGATGAGTAGGTTGCAAACATTTTCTCCCATTTTGTAGGTTGCCTGTTCACTCTGATGGTAGTTTCTTTTGCTGTGCAGAAGCTCTTTAGTTTTAGTTATATCTCATTTGTCAATTTTGGCTTTTGTTGCCATTGCTTTTGGTGTTTTAGACATGAAGTCGGCCCATGCCTATGTCCTGAATGGTATTGCCTAGGTTTTCTTCTAGGGTTGTTATGGTTTTAGGTCTAACATGTAAGTCTTTAATCCATCTTGAATTAATTTTTGTACAAGGTGTAAGGAAGGGATTCAGATTCAGCTTTCCACATATGGCTAGCCAGTTTTCCCAGCACCATTTATTAAATAGGGAATCCTTTCCCCATTTCTTGTTTTTGTCAGGTTTGTCAAAGATCAGATGGTTGTAGATATGTGGCATTATTTCTGAGGGATCTGTTCTGTTCCATTGATCTATATCTCTGTTTTGGTACCAGTACCATGCTGTTTTGGTTACTGTAGCCTTGTAGTATAGTTTGAAGTCAGGTAGCATGATGCCTCCAGCTTTGTTCTTTTGGCTTAGGATTGACTTGGCGATGCGGGCTCTTTTTTGGTTCCATATGAACTTTAAAGTAGTTTTTTCCAATTCTGTGAAGAAAGTCATTGGTAGCTTGATGGGGATGGCATTGAATCTATAAATTACCTTGGACAGTATGGCCATTTTCACAGTATTGATTCTTCCTACCCATGAGCATGGAATGTTCTTCCATTTGTTTGTATCCTCTTTTATTTCATTGAGCAGTGGTTTGTAGTTCTCCTTGAAGAGGTCCTTCTCGTCCTTTGTAAGTTGGATTCCTAGGTATTTTATTCTCTTTGAAGCAATTGTGAATGGGAGTTCAATCATGACTTGGCTCTCTGTTTGTCTGTTATTGGTGTATAAGAATGCTTGTGATTTTTGTACATTGATTTTGTATCCTGAGACTTTGCTGAAGTTGCTTATTAGCTTAAGGAGATTTTGGGCTGAGACAATGGGGTTTTCTAGATATACAATCATGTCATCTGCAAACAGGGACAATTTGACTTCCTCTTTTCCTAATTGAATACCCTTTATTTCCTTCTCCTGCCTGATTGCCCTGGCCAGAACTTCCAACACTATGTTGAATAGGAGTAGTGAGAGAGGGCATCCCTGTCTTGTGCCAGTTTTCAAAGGAAATGCTTCCAGTTTTTGCCCATTCAGTATGATATTGGCTGTGGGTTTGTCATAGATAGCTCTTATTATTTTGAGATACGTCCCATCAATACCTAATTTACTGAGAGTTTTTAGCATGAAAGGTTGTTGAATTTTGTCAAAGGCTTTTTCTGCATCTATTGAGATAATCATGTGGTTTTTGTCTTTGGTTCTGTTTATATGCTGGATTACAGTTAATGTTGAACTAGCCTTGCATCCCAGGGATGAAGCCGACTTGATCATGGCAGATAAGCTTTTTGATGTGCTGCTGGATTCGGTTTGCCAGTATTTTATTGAGGATTTTTGCATCAGTGTTCATCAAGGACATTGGTCTAAAATTCTCTTTTTTGGTTGTGTCTCTGCCAGGCTTTGGTATCAGGATGATGCTGGCCTCATAAAATGGGTTAGGGAGGATTCTGTCTTTTTCTATTGATTGGAATAGTTTCAGAAGGAATGGTACCAGCTCCTCCTTGTACCTCTGGTAGAATTCGGCTGTGAATCCATCTGGTCCTGGACTTTTTTTGGTTGGTAAGCTATTGATTATTGCCACAATTTCAGAGCCTGTTATTGGTCTATTCAGAGATTCAACTTCTTCCTGGTTTAGTCTTGGGAGGGTGTATGTGTGGAAGAATTTATCCATTTCTTCTAGATTTTCTAGTTTATTTGTGTAGAGGTGTTTATAGTATTCTCTGATGGTAGTTTGTATTTCTGTGGGATCAGTGGTGATATCCCCTTTATCATTTTTTACTATGTCTATTTGATTCTTCTCTCTTTTCTTATTAGTCTTGCTAAGCGGTCTAACAATTTTGTTGATCTTTTCAAAAAACCGGCTCCTGGATTCTTTAATTTTTTGAAGGTCTTTTTGTGTCTCTGTTTCCTTCAGTTCTGCTCTGATTTTAGTTATTTCTTGCCATCTGCTAGCTTTTGAATGTGTTTGCTCTTGCTTCTCTAGCTCTTTTAATTGTGATGTTAGGGTGTCAATTTTGGATCTTTCCTGCTTTCTCTTGTGGGCATTTAGTGCTATAAATTTCCCTCTACACACTGCTTTGAATGTGTCCCAGAGATTCTGATACGTTGTGTCTTTGTTCTCATTGGTTTCAAATAACATCTTTATTTCTGCCTTCATTTCGTTATGTACCCAGTAGTCATTCAGGAGCAGGTTGTTCAGTTTCCATGTAGTTGAGTGGTTTTGAGTGAGCTTCTTAATCCTGAGTTCTAATTTGATTGCACTGTGGTCTGAGAGACAGTTTGTTATAATTTCTGTTCTTTTACATTTGCTGAGGAGTGCTTTAGTTCCAACTATGAGGTCAATTTTGGAATAGGTGTCGTGTGGTGCTGAAAAAAATGTATATTCTGTTGATTTGGGGTGGAGAGTTCTGTAGATGTCTATTAGGTCCGCTTGGTGCAGAGCTGAGTTCAATTCCTGGATATCCTTGTTAACTTTCTGTCTCATTGATCTGTTTAATGTTGACAGTGGGGTGTTAAAGTTTCCCATTATTGTGTGGGAGTCTAAGTCTCTTTGTAGGTCACTAAGGACTTGCATTATGAATCTGGGTGCTCCTGTATTGGGTGCATATATATTTAGGATAGTTAGCTCTTCTTGTTGAATTGATCCCTTTGCCATTATGTCTCTTTGTCTCCTTTGATCTTTGATCTTTGTTGGTTTAAAGTCTGTTTTATCAGAGACTAGGATTGCAACCTCTGCCTTTTTTTGTTTTCCATTTTCTTGGTAGATCTTCCTCCATCCCTTTATTTTGACCCTATGTGTGTCTCTGCACGTGAGATGGGTTTCCTGAATGCAGCACACTGATGGGTCTTTACTCGATCCAATTTGCCAGTCTGTGTCTTTTAATTGGAGCTTTTAGCCCATTTACATTTAAAGTTAATATTGTTATGTGTGAATTTGGTCCTGTCATTATGATGTTAGCTGGTTATTTTGCTCGTTAGTTGATTCAGTTTCTTCCTAGCCTTGATGATCTTTACATTTTGGCATGTTTTTGCAGTGGCTGGTACCAATCTTCCTTTCCATGTTTAGTGCTTCCTTCAGGAGCTCTTGTAGGGCAGGCCTGGTGGTGACAAAATCTCTCAGCATTTGCTTGTCTGTAAAGGATTTTATTTCTCCTTCACTTACAAAGCTTAGTTTGGCTGGATATGAAATTCTGGGTTGAAAATTCCTTTCTTTAAAAATGTTGAATATTGGCCCCCAGTCTCTTCTGGCTTGTAGAGTTTCTGCCGAGAGATCCGCTGTTAGCCTGATGGGTTTCCCTTTGTGAGTAACCGGACCTTTCTCTCTGGCTGCCCTTAACATTTCAACTTTGGTGAATCTAACAATTAGGTGTCTTGGAGTTGCTCTTCTCGAGGAGTATCTTTGTGGCATTCTCTGTATTTCCTGAAGCTGAATGTTGGCCTGCCTTACTAGATTGGGGAAGTTGCCTGGATAATACCCTGCAGAGTGTTTTCCAACTGGGTTCCATTCTCCCCATCACTTTCAGGTACACCAATCAGACGTAGATTTGGTCTTTTCACATATTCCCATATTTCTTGGAGGCTTTGTTCGTTTTTTTCTACTCTTTTTTCGCTAAACTTCCCTTCTTGCTTCATTTCATTCATTTCGTCTTCCATCACTGATGCCCTTTCTTCCAGTTGATCGCGTCAGCTCCTGAGCCTTCTGCATTCTTCACGTAGTTCTCAAGCCTAGGCTTTCAGCTCCATCAGCTCCTTTAAGGACTTCTCTGCATTGGTTATTCTAGGTATCCATTCATCTAATTTTTTTTCAAAGTTTTTAACTTCTTTGCCATTGGTTTGAATTTCCTCCTGTAACTTGGAGTAGTTTGATCATCTGAAGCCTTCTTCTCTCAACTTGTCAAAGTTATTCTCCGTCCAGCTTTGTTCCATTGCTGGTGAGGAGCTGCGTTCCTTTGGAGGAGGAGAGGCGCTCTGCTTTTTAGAGTTTCCAGTGTTTCTGCTCTGTTTTTTCCCCATCTTTGTGGTTTTATCTACTTTTGGTCTTTCATGATGGTGATGTACAGGTGGGTTTTTAGTGTGGATGTCCTGTTTGTTAGTTTTCCTTCTAACAGACAGGACCCTCAGCTGCAGGTCTGTTGGGGTTTGCTAGAGGTCCACACCAGACCCTGTTTGCCTGGGTATCAGCAGCGGTGGCTGCAGAACAGCGGTGGCTGTAGAAAGCAGATATTGGTGATCCGCAAATGCTGCTGCCTGATCGTTCCTCTGGAAGTTTTGTCTCAGAGGAGTACCCGGCCGTGTGAGGTGTCAATCTGCCCCTACTGGGGGGTGCCTCCCAGCTAGGCTGCTCGGCGGTCAGGGACCCACTTTAGGAGGCAGTCTACCCGTTCTCAGATATCCAGCTGCGTGCTGGGAGAGCCACTACTCTCTTCAAAGCTGTCAGACAGGGACATTTAAGTCTGGAGAGGTTACTGTTGTCTTTTTGTTTGTCTGTGCCCTGCCCCCAGAGGTGGAACCTACAGAGGCAGGCAGGCCTCCTTGAGCTGTGGTGGACTCCACCCAGTTCGAGCTTCCCGGCTGCTTTGTTTACCTAATGAAGCCTGGGCAATAGCAGGCACCCCTCCTCCAGCCTTGCTGCTGCCTTGCAGTTTGATCTCAGACTGCTGTGCTAGCAATCAGCGAGACTCCGTGGGTGTAGGACCCTCCGAGCCAGGTGCGGGATATAATCTCCTGGTGTGCCATTTTTAAGCCCATTGGAAAAGCACAGTATTAGGGTGGGAGTGACCTGATTTTCCAAGTGCTGTCTGTCACCCCTTTGACTAGGAAAGGGAACTCCCTGACCCCTTGCGCTTCCTGAGTGAGGCAATGCCTCGCCCTGCTTCGGCTCGTGCCAGTGCACTGCACCCACTGTCCTGCACCCACTGTCTGGCACTCCCTAGTGAGATAAACCCGTTACCTCAGATGGAAATGCAGAAATCCCCCGTCTTCTGCGTCGCTCATGCTGGGAGCTGTAGAGCAGAGCTGTTCCTATTTGGCCATCTTCTGTGTCAGGTTTGTCAAAGATCGGATAGTTGTAGATGCGTGATCAGATAGTTGTAGATGTGTGGTGTTATTTCTGATGCCTCTGTTCTGTTCCATTCGTCTATATATCTGTTTTGGTACCAGTACCATGCTGTTTTGGTTTCTGTCCTTGTAGTATAGTTTGAAGTGAGGTAGTTTGATGTCTCCAGCTTTGTTCTTTTTGCTTAGGATGGTCTTGGCTATGAGGGCTCTTGTTTGGTTCCATATGAAGCTTAAAGTAGTTTTTTCCAATTCTGTGAAAAAAGTCAGTGGTAGCTTGATGGGGATAGCAGTGAATCTATAAATTACTTTGGGCAGTATGGCCATTTTCATGATACTGATTTTTCCTTTCCACGAGCTTGGAATGTTTTTCTATTTGTTTGTGTCCTCTTTTATTTCCTTGCGCGGTGGTTTGTAAGTTGGATTCCGAGGTATTTTATTCTCTTTGTAGCAGTTGTGAATGGGAGTTCATTCATGATTTGGCTCTCTGTTTGTGTGTTATTGGTGTATAGGAATGCTTATGATTTTTGCACATTGATTCTGTATCATGAGACTTTGCTGAAGTTGCTTATCAGCTTAAGGAGATTTTGGGCTGAGACAATGGGGTTTTCTCAATATACAATCATGTCATCTGCAAATAAAGACAATTTGACTTCCCCTCTTCCTATTTGAATACTCTTTATTTCTTTCTCTTGCCTGATTGCTCTGGCCAGAACTTCCAATACAGTGTTGAATGGGAGTGGTGAGAGAGGGCATCCTTGTCTTGTGCTGGTTTTGAAAGGGAATGCTTCCAGCTTTTGCCCATTCATTATGATATTGGCCGTGGGTTTGTCTTAAATAGCTCTTATTATTTTGAGATACATTCCATCGATACCTAGTTTATTGAGAGTTTTTAGCATGAAGGGGTGTTGAATTTTGTCAAAGGCCTTTCTTTGCATCTATTGAGATAATCATATGGTTTTTATCATTGGTTCTGTTTATGTGATGGATTAAGTTTATTGATTTGCATATATTGAACTAGCATTGCATTCCAGGTATAAAGCCGACTTGATCTTGGTGGATAAGCTTTTTGATGTGCTGCTGGATTCGGTTTGCCAGTAGTTTATTGAGGATTTTAACATCGATGTTCATCAGGGATATTGGCCTGAAATTTTCTTTATTTGTTGTGTCTCTGCCAGGTTTTGATATCAGGATGATGCTGGCCTCATAAAATGAGTAGGGAGGATTCCCCCTTCTTCTGTTGTTTGGAATAGTTTCAGAAGCATTGGTACCAGCTCCTCTTTGTACCTCTGGTAGAATTCAGCTGTGAATCTGTTTGGTCCTGGAGTTTTTTTCGTTGGTAGGCTATTGATAACTGCCTCAATTTCAGAAGTTGTTATTGGTCTATTCAGAGATTTGACTTCTTCCTGGTTTAAACTTGGGAGGGTGGATGTGTCCAGGAATGTATCCATTTCTTCTAGATTTTCTAGTTTGTGTTGAGGTGTTTATAGTATTCGCTGATGGTAGTTTGTATTTCTGTGGGATCAGTGGTGATATCCCTTTTATCATTTTTTATTGCACCTATTTGATTCTTTTATCTTTTCTTCTTTAGTAGTCTGTCTAGCGATCTGTTTTGTTGATCTTTTCAAAAAACCAGCTCCTGGCTTCATTGCTTTTTTTTGAAGGATTTTTGTGTCTCTATCTCCTTCAGTTCTGCTCTGATCTTAGTTATTTCTTGTCTTCTGCTAGCTTTTGAATTTGTTTGCTCTTGCTTCTCTAGTTCTTTTAATTTTGATAATAGGGTGTCAATTTTAGATCTTTCCTGCTTTCTCTTGTGGGCATTTAGTGCCATAAATTTCCCTCTACTCACTGCTTTAAATGTGTCCCAGAGATTCTGGTACATTGTGTCTTCGTTCTCATTGGTTTCGAAGAACGTATTTATTTCTACCTTCATTTTGTTATTTACCCAGTAGTCATTCAGGAGCAAGTTGTTCAATTTCCATGTAGTTGTGCGATTTTGAGTGAGTTTCTTAATCCTGAGTTCTAATTTGATTGCACTGTGGTCTGAGAGACTGTTTGTTATGATTTCCACTCTTTTGCATTTACTGAGGAGTGTTTTACTTCCAATTATGTGGTCAATTTTAGAATAATTGCGATGAGGTGCTGTGAAGAATGTATATTCTGTTGATTTGGGGTGGAGAGTTCTGTAGATGTTTATTAGATCCTCTTGGTGCAGAGCTGAGTTCAACTCCTGAATATCCTTGTTAATTTTCTGTTTCATTTATCTGTCTAGTATTGACAGTGGGGTGTTAAAGTCTCCCACTATTATTGTGTGGGAGTCTAAGTCTCTTTGTAGGTCTCTTGAGAACTTGCTTTATGCATTTGGGTGCTCCTGTATTGGGTGCATATATATTTAAGATAGCTCTTCTTGCTGCATTGATCCCTTTACCAGTATGTAATGCACTTCTTTGTCTCTTTTGACCTTTGTTGGTTTAAAGTCTTTTTTGTTTGTTTTAGTTTTTAATGCAGTGAAATCTCGGCTCACTGCAACCTCAGCCTTCGGGTTTCAAGTGATTCTCCTGCCTCAGCCTCCCGAGTAGCCAGGATTACAGGCACCTGCCATCATGCCCAGCTAATTTTTGTGATTTTAGTAGAGACAGGGTTTCACCCTATTGGCCGGGCTGGTCTTGAACTCCTGACCTTGTGATCTGCCTGCCTCGGCCTCCCAAAGTGCTAGGATAACAGGCGTGAGCCACTGCGCCCGGCCTATAGTCTGTTTTATAAGAGATTAAGATTGCAACTCCTTTTTTTTTTTGCTTTCCATTTCCTTGGTAAATATTCTTCCATCCCTTTATTTTGAGCTTATGTGTGTCTTTGCACATGAGATGGATTTCGTGAATACAGCACACTGATGGGTCTTAACTCTTTATCCAATTTGCCAGTCTGTGTCTTTTAACTGGGTCATTTAGCCCATTAACATTTGAGGTTAATATATTTATGTGTGAATTTGATCCTGTCGTTATTATGCTAGCTGGTTATTTTGCCCATTAGTTGATGCAGTTTCTTCATAGTGTTGATGTTCTTTACAATTTGGTATGTTTTTGCAGTGACTGGTACCAATTTTCCTTTCCATGTTCAGTGTTTCCTTCGGGAGCTCTTGTAAAGCAGGCCTGGTGGTGACAAAATCTCTCAGCCTTTGGTTGTCCGTAAGGATTTTATTTCTCCTCCGCTTACGAAGCTTGGTTTGGCTGTATATGAAATTCTGTGTTGAAAATTCTTTTTTTTTTTTTTTTGAGACACAGTCTTGCTCTGTTGCCAGGCTGGAATGCAGTGGCGCGATCTCAGGTCACTGCAACATCCGCCTCCCGGGTTCAAGCGATTCTCCTGCCTCAGCCTCCCAAGTAGCTGGGATTATAGGCATGTACCACCATGCCTGGCTGTTTTTTTTATATTTTAGTAGAGACGAGGTTTCACCATGTTGACCAAGACGGTCTCGATCTCCTCGCCCGCCTCAGCCTCTGAAAGTGCTGGGATCGCAGGCATGAGCCACTGCGCCTGGCCTCTTTTTTTTTTGAGACGGAGTCTCGCTCTGTCACTCAGGCTGGAGTGCAGTGGCGCCATCTCAGCTCACTGCAACCTCCGCCTCCCGGGTTCAAGCGATTCTCCTGCCTCACCCTCCTGACTAGCTGAGACTACAGGCAAGCACCACCAGGCCCAGCTGATTTTTTGTATTTTTAGTAGAAACGTGGTTTCACTGTGTTAGCCAGGATGGTCTTGATCTCCTGACCTTGTGATCCTATCGCCTCAGCCTCACAAAGTGCTGGGATTACAGGCGTGAGCCACCGTGCCCGGCCTGGCCTCCTTTCTTTAAGAATGTTGAATATTGGCCCCTACTGTCTTCTGGCTTGTAGGGTTTCCGCAGAGAGATCTGCTGTTCCTCTCATAGGCTTCCCTTTATAGATAACCTTACCTTTCTCTCTGACCGCCCTGAACATTTTTTCCTTCATTTCAACCTTGATGAATCTGACAATTATGTGTCTTGGGATTGTTCTTGAGGAGTATCTTTGTGGTGTTCTCTGTATTTCCTGAATTTGAATGTTGACCTGTCTTGCTAGGTTGGCAAACTTCTCCTGGATAATATCCTGAAGGGTGTTTTCCAAGTTGGTTCTATTCTCCCCATCACTTTCAGGTATACCAAACGTAGATTTGGTATTTTCACATAGTCCCATATTTCTTGGAGGCTTCGTTCGTTCCTTTTTATTCTTTTTTGTCTAATCTTCTCTTCTCACTGTATTTCATTAAATTGTTCATCAATTTCTGATATCCCTTCTTCTGCTTGATCGATTCAGCTATTGACAGTTGTGTACGTTTCACGAAGTTCTCGTGCTGTGTTTTTCAGCTCCATCAGGTCATTTATGTTCTTCTCTAAACTGGTTATTCTAGTTAGCAATTCATCCAACCTTTTTTCAAGGTTCTTAGCTTCCTTGCATTGGGTTAGAACATGCTCCTTTAGCTCAAAAGAGTTTGTTATTATCTACATTCTGAAGCCTATTTCTGATTCTTGAAACTCATTCTCCATCCAGTTTTGTTCCCTTGCTGGTGAGGAGTTGTGATCCTTTGGAGGAGAAGAGGCTTTCTGGTTTTTGAAATTTTCAGCCTTTTTCTGCTGGTTTCTCCCCATCTTCCTGGGCTATTGTAAATCTGATTTTAAAAGTTTTTATTTAAAATTATTTGATTTAAAAAATGATTTAAAAATAATCCTTAGAAGCTTTGTTTTGATCTATTAGTATTTATGGATGTATGCCACAGAAAGCCTTCTGTGGTTTTATTTGATTTTAAGAATTAAGACAGCATGAATCAAAGCGGTCAAAAGTGAGTGGTATTGTAATTACACCCATCTTTTTAGTGTTGAGATAGATGTCTTTAACTTGCAGGTAAGAAAGTGAGTGATTCTTATTTGTTGAAAAGGACTCAGGGACATCCCTTCCATACTATTTCTTTTCATTAACCACTTAAAACATTTCAGATTTATTATTAAACATCTAGAAATTCATGGCATTTGAGAGCAGAATAAAGAGTAGTGTTTATGATAATTGCCCCCTTTCCCCAGGCATTTATGGTATTTATTTTACACAGACTGTATCTTCTGTATGGGTTGTGCACTTCTGTAGGTGTTTGTGTGGAAATTGAGAGGAGGTAGCCTTTGTGGAAGAAATCAGGAAAAGAAGAATGTTAAATCATTATAGGAGTAGTTCTCAAATTTTAAGTTACACCAGAAGAATCTGGAGGGCTTCTTATAACACAGATTCCTGGCCCCCCAATCCTGTTCTCTCATTCAGTAGATCTCAGACAAAACCTGAGAATGTGCATTTCTAACAAAATCCAGATAATGCTGATACTGACTTATTTCACTCTCAGAAATTTAAACAGCAGAGATAAGGATGAACCAAGAAAACCAGAAGAAAGACTTCACTTCAGGAGGGGAAGGCAGGTTAGAAATGTATGAAGCAGGGAATAAGACCCTGGCAAAATTGGGCCTAGTTCAGGAACTCCTATCCTGCCTCCCAAAAAACATAATCATCAAGCATTCTTTTTAATTTTTTTTAAGTTTTATGTTTACATAGTCTCAAAAATCAGGTAGTATCAAAGCATTAAAAGCATCATTGCCGTGTCTCATCCCTTCCCATTTTTGTGTGTTTGCTTCCCAGAGGCAGTCATTTTATAAAACTAAGTCTTAAGTCTCATGTTCAGATATTCAGATGGATACGCAGACACAGGAAGTATTTGGGCATGGTGGCATGTTAGTTGCTTGTGACTGGTTAAAGCTTGACTGTTTGTGATTGGTTGAAACTGGCTATTCGTTACAAAATTAGCTTGCAGTTTGTTACTTAGGACAGCCTCGGGCTAATGGCCTCCTGCTTATTTAACAGATTGTATGGTGGCAAGGTAATTATTATCTCTAAACTAAAGGTCTATTGGTTCATAGTTTTGTTTTTTTTTTTTTTTTTTTAAGACAGAGTTTCCCTCTTGTTGCCCAGGCTGGAGTGCAATGGCACAATCTTGGCTCACCACAACCTCCGCCTCCCGGATTAAAGCAATTCTCCTGCCTCTACCTCCTGAGTAGCTGAGATTATAGGTGTGTGCCACCACACCCGGCTAATTTTGTATTTTTAGTAGAGACAGGAGTTTCTCCATGTTGATCAGGCTGGTCTTAAACTCCTGACTCTAGGTGATCCACCCCTCTCGGCCTCCCAAAGTGCTGGGATTACAGGCATGAGCCACCGCGCCTGGCCAGTTCATAGTTCTTTTATATAGCTATGACATTTATGCCCCAAGTCATCTTGAGTTGCGTGAATTCATCACACACACAGTGAATAAATAACTAGTGGTGGAGATTTGAAGTGAAACTCATCTACCAGTGTGGGGATGGAGGGATGATAGACTAACATGATTTCTCATAATTTGCATCATACTGAAGCAATATATTAGTATATAAACAAAATTACATAGTGAACTGAAACTATAGGGAAGATGACAAGATAAACCTATTAGGGAACATAGTTTGAAATGATGTGTCATGGCTGTGACAAAACTGTAATGGAAAATAATAAGTTGGAGTTCTTTGAATACAACTCACTCTTTAAAAGATTAAACCCCCAGCACTTTGGGAGGCTGAGGCGGGAGGATCACAAGGTCAGGAGATCGAGACCATCCTGGCTAACATGGTGGAACCCCAACTCTTCTAAAAAAATATAAAAAAATTAGCCGAGTGTGGTGGCGGGCACCTGTAGTCCCAGCTACTTGGGAGGCTGAGGCAGGAGAATGGCGTGAACCCAGGAGGCGGAGCTTGCAGTGAGCCGAGATCGTGCCACTGCACTCCAGTCTGGGCAACAGAGCGAGACTCTGTCTCAAAAAATAAATAAATAAAAATAAATAAATTTCTTGACTTCAGATCAATTAGGGTATCTCAAAGGATTTTCCTACTTTTTTTTTTTTTTTTTTTTGCTTGTTTTTATTTTGGTTACCAGTTAGCATTCCATTAGCATGTTTTTTACGGGTATTTATTTGAAAATCAACATTTGACTTTCAAATGTGGGATTAAAGGGACTTTGCTGCCTTTTTAATAATACTTTTTTTTGTGATCGAAGAATTTAAATGACTAGGTGAGATTTTGTAAAATGGTGTAAAGGAGAAATAAACACCTCCAAATAATCATGTTTATACTAATCCTCACTGAGTCTCCTCATTTTCTTGGAATAAACCTGGGTCTGAATTCTGATATTTAGATTTGCAAGCTCATCCATTCAAATTTGTCCACGTTCTATGTGTTTTTGTGAAATTGAAGAGGTTGATATGCTGATTGCAAGGCTAAATTGGCAATTTGCCTTGTAAAACAAAATTTGTCAGGTGAATTGTGAATACATGTTTTAGCTGGTCAGCACAGTTTACACGTTTTATTCTCTTCCTTTTTTCTTTAATAAATGTATATCAATGCCTGGTATTGCTAGACAGTGAAGGGATGTGGGTGTCTTGGCATGATCCTGTGTCTTGAGGACTTTGCTGTCAACATCAACAGTAAGAAGTCTGCTATAAAAAACTGTGTACAAAGTGCCAAGGGAGCATAGAGGCAAACCTGGGGCAGGGGTACAGGTGTCCTCAACAGTATGACATTTGAACTGAGTCTTGACATCTTATTCCATGAAGTAAATAAGGACATTCCAAATAGAGGGAATATATGGCTGCTGATGCATGGATGGGTGTAGAATATTTGGGAATGTAAACCAGAAACTATCTGAGACAACTCTCAACCAATTAATTTAACAGTTTTTTGTCAAAGTTAAGGACACGCTTGTGACACAGCCTCAGGAGGTCCTGACATCATATGCCCTAGGTGGTTGTGCAACAGCTTGGCTTTATACATTTTAGGGGACATAAGACATCAGTAAATACATGTAAGATGTACATTGGTTCAGTCTGGAAAGTGGGGAGAACTCAAATTGGGGAGGGTGGGAGTTCCAGGTCATAGGGGGATTCAAAGATTTCCTGATGGGCAATTGGTTGAAAGAGTTTGAAGACCTGAAATCAATAAAAGGGAGTGTCTGGGTTAAGATAAGGGGTTGTGGAGAGGAAGGTTCTTGTTATGCAGATGAAGTCTCCTGATAGCAGCTTTTGGAGAGAACAGATTGTAAGACTTACAGAGTCTGTTCTGTTAGTTTTAAGGTTTCTGTTTTAATGTTAATGCTGGTCAGCTGTGCCTGAATTCCAAAGGGAAGAAGGTATGATCAGGCATGTCTGACCACCCTTTCCCATTATGGCCTGAACTAATATTTCAGGTTTACTTTAGAATGCCCTTGGCCAAGAGAAGGGGCCAGTTAGTTGGTGGGGGGCTTAGAATTTTATTTTAGGTTTACAGGAATTATAGGTAGTTTGTAATGATGCTGGTGAAATAAGGAGCCAGATGAAGGACCTTATAGAATAGTAGAAATAATAATTGCCGTTTAAAAGTTATTCATTCAGCATAGAACAATGCATAATGGATCTTATGACTAAACTTAAAATAGATTTTATGTACTTTTTCCACTGAAGTGTCTCGCTCAGGGCATCAAAATACTAATTTGACTGATCTAGGCACTTTCTTTCTTGACAATGCTTGATAAAATTTTACAACTTTCAGTGAGTTTTTTTCTTTTCATGCCAAGGCAGTTAAAGAGGAGTGTGTTAGGATGGATTTACATGTAACCACCTGATATGGTTTGGATGTGTGTCCCCACCCAAATCTCATGTCGAATTGGAGGAGGGGCTTGGTGGGAGGTGTGTAGCACTTTCTCCCTTGGCTCTCTCTCTCCTGCTGCTATGTGGAAAAGGTGCTCGCTTTTTGTTCATCTTCTGCTATGATTGTACATTTCCTGAGGCCTCCCAGTCATGTTTCCTGTTAAGGCTACCAAACTGTGAGTCAATTAAACCTCTTTTCTTCAAAAATTACCCAGTCTCAGGTAGGTTTCTTAATAGAGAAGTGTGAGAACAGACTAATAACACTACCCAATGTGTTTACCAGGCCTTCTGCCTAGACAGAGCCAATTTATCAAGACAGGGGAATTGCCATAGAGAAAGAGTAATTCACACATAGTCGGCTGTACAGGAGATGAGTTTATTATTATTCAAATCAATCTCTCCAAGCATTTGGGATCAGGGTTTTTAAGGAAAATTTGGTGGGTGGGGGACGGTGGGTCAGGAGTACCGATTGGTGGGGTCAGAGATAAAATCATACAGAGTTGAAGCTATCCTCTTGCACTGGGTGGGGGCCCACAGATCAGATGAAGCCAGTTTATCGATCTGGGTGGTGCCAGCTGATCCAAGTGCAGGGGCTGCAAAACAAGCACTGATCTTGATAGAGGCAGGAGGCAGACAAATGCCTAGGTAGATAAGGAAGGGTCCCTGGAGAATCTCTAATCCACCCACAAGTGTGTACACTGGATGTTTTTGTGCAGATAAGGGAATACCTGCACAGGGTCTTGCCTGGGCATGCCCACAGTGAACTAGAGGCCCACATGCACTGGGGGGAATGGGGTGGAGCCACCAGGAATTTGTGCTTTATGCATGGGAGGAGCCTGGTCTCCAGCTCATGTGTGGGAGCCCTGGTATTCACTCTGTGAGGTGGAAGCTTGCTGGCCGGACCCCCTCTTTTTGCCTAATGAATTCTGCCCTCATCACCCTTCAACGTGTTCACATGCCTAATTTTTCCTGGTCATGAGACAAGAACCTGGATTTAGCTGAACTAAGCTTAGAGCAAAAAATCCTGCATCAATCTTAAGTTTCACAATAGTGATATTATCCCCAGGAGTAATTTGGGGGAGGGTCAGAATCTTGTAGCCTCCAGCTGCATGAGTCTGAAATCATAATCTTTTGGCTAATTTGTTAGTCCTACAACAGCAGTCTAGTTCCCAGGCAAGAAGGGGGTTTGTTTTGGGAAAGATGTGTTATCTTTGTTTCAAACTGTAAACTAAATTCTCCCAAAGTTAATTCAACCTGTGCCCAGGATTAAATAAGGACAGCTTGGACGTGAGAAGCAATATGGAGTTGGTTAGGTCAGAACTCTTTCACTGTCTCAGTTATAATTTTGCAATGATGGTTTCAATCCCTTCCTTTGGGTTTTATAACACCTTAATCTTAAGATGTGGGCTAGTGAAGATGGAAAAAGTGTGACAACTGCTCTAACTTCTTCCTGCTAACCGGGGGTGTAATTGGGATAGGTGTTGACTCCAAGGTGAGAGGTTTCATACGCTTGGCTTTTGTGTTTTCTTCATGCCTTTTACATTTTTTATTATGTTACTTTGTAAACTAATTTTTATCCCCTCTTCTTTTAGCCTACAAATAAATATCCTGTTCATTTCTTATATACTTATTCTTATATTCTCCTTTAATGAGTTCTTATATTCTCCTTTAGTGAGTGAGCTATCTTATTTGATATTTTAGTTTGATTACAGATGTGTAGACTCTGGGTAATGTGAAATGTGATTGTGATACACTCTTTCATTTGGTTAATTAGAATAACAAATACAGAAGATAACTTGTAAGATATTAGAATATATTTAAATTTTGTGTTAAAATGTGCCTTTCAGGGCTGGGTGCGGTGGCTCACGCCTGTAATCCCAGCACTTTGGGAGGCAGACAGATCACTTGAGGTCAGGAGTTCAAGACCAGCCTGGCCAACATGTTGAAACCCTGCTTCTACTAAAAATAGGAAAGTTAGCTGGGTATGGTGGCGGGCGCCTGTAATCACAGGTACTTGGGAGGCTGAGGCAGAAGGATCACTTGAACCTAGTGAGCTAAGATCGTGGCGCTGCACTCCAGCCTGGGCAACAAGAGCGAAACTGTCTCAAAAAAAAAAAAAAAAAAAGAGTATTAATATCATGATCCTCTGCTTTGGATCAGTATTACCCCAAATTGAACTGTGAAAGTACTATCAATTTCTGTATATATCAAATATAATTTTTAAAATATTTGATTTGATGTAACTCACTTGATAGATTCCTTTGGAGAGTAAGAATTATGCAGATTGCTATACATATTTTTGGTGACAGCTATAATGTAAATAATTTGTTATAAAACGTACTAATTTTATTTTCTCAATAAATTGGGGATTTTCTAAACCGATTACATCAAAATAGAATTTGAATGCATCATGTCCTTTAATTTATATAATTTTTTAAAATACAGAATTAACCTGCATTACAGATGAGCAGGTAGTTAAAAATCTATTGCTAAATGCAGTTTTTCTGTAGAGTGAAAAGAAAAAGCCTGATTATAAAAAACGTAAAAAAAGAAAAATAAAATTATAGTTTTGAACTCTTCATGCTTTTAATGTCTAGGAGTGGACTTTTTTGTTCTATTAGCTATTACAATTTAGTTGTTGATGATGTAGTAAAATATTTAGAAGAATTTTTTCAAAAGCTTTTTTTGAGTTTTGTGTATTAGCTTTATAAGCTGTTTTTTGTTCCCCATCAATTTTTAAATCAGTAGTGTATATACATTCTTATCTAACTGGATCATTGTCATCCTTAGGTATTACAGTTAAACTTATTTTCTTGCTACTTTGCTAGAACCCATCCTCACCTCCATTGAGGTATAAGTGAGTAAGGTAAGGAGTTGGCTAGTTCCTTTTTTTTTTTTTTTTTTAACGTAACAGCTTTACTGTGGTGTCATTGATGCACAGTGAACCACACATATTAATGTGTATACTTGGGTGAGTTTTGAAATATGTATACATTCATGAAACTGTCGCCACATTCAGGGTAACAAAAATCTGTTACTCCAGAAAGTTTCCTTGTGCCTCACTGAATTCTAATATTACTAAAGAATAAATTAAAGGTTATATATAAAACATAAAATGTACAAATAGTCCATTCACCTAAATGATCAGGAAAATGTATTTTTAAAATTAGTTTTATGAATACATTTTTAGATGAAGTAAATTATGTAATATTACCTTAAGTTCAATGCTATTGTTTCTGGGAACTTTTGGATGAATTTCATAAACAAGAATGTGCTTATTTTCTGTGCTGACTTCTCATTTCTGACATTATGACATTTGATTTGTAAGTGTCAAATATCATGAACATAGAGTTTATAGTAGACAAATGTAAAGAATATTTGTGAACTAGGTTTTCTATAACATTTCCTTACTGCTTCCTTAGCCAAGAACTTTCTATGTTCTTGCTTTTTTTTCTTTTTATCTTTGCTGTGCTGTGTCACAACTAACACCTTTTTTTGCTCATCTCTGGGAGTCACAGGTGAATCTTGAGTTTGGCTTACAGAGGAACCTGGGGAATTTGACTTCACAGAGGCTAAGCTTCATGGCCACCTGAGAAATTCACTTGTTAGTGACACTAGTGTTACTTTCTATTCTTTGCACTCTGTATATCAAAGTGTTATATATTACAAATGTTTGTGGGCTAAGAAATAGCATGTATAATCTATCATCTTTGACTTGAAAATCATAAAACCTCATCAGAATGAGCCCAAGAAACCAAATTTATTATCATTGCCAACGTAGGTTCTTTTTTTTTTTCTATAATATATTCTGTATTAATGACTTGGGCAGATGTGCTTCAAATCCCCAAAGTGTCTTTGAATTTAGTTATTGTAATTCAGGTAACTTTCAGGTTTCTTGTGGAGAGGGGTGTTTTTTGTTTTTGCTCCTCTAGGAGTCATGGTATTTTTAATAAGTTCTCTAGGGAAAGCTTGACCAAATGCTCCCAACTTAGGTTTGTTGGTTCAGTGTTGCTAAAGAGAATCTTACAATAATTGAATAAATTTTGGGGGAAAGTTACCTTTTTCTTTCCTAAATAATAGTTGGCTTTCCTTTGGTTGTTTACATTGAAGAATACAAATAATTTTTCAAAACTATAAAAAATTACTGTCATTTTAGCTGTCCAGGAAGTTGTGAGAATAGTAGCACGGTTTATGCCCATTTTAAAGGGAATTTATAATTTTTATAATTCAAAAGAAAGGCATCAGACTAATTGATTGTGACAGCATTTTTATGATTTAACCTAAAATCTTTTTTTATGCTATTGAGGAAATTCTTTGTATATAAAATATTTAAAAAGTCAAGTTTTTAATGGGATAGATGTCATATAGTTTGGTATTTTCTTGAACTCTATACAGTTGATGAGTACCTTAATAATGCTATTTTCATAAAATGTTTTACACCATTTGGTTTTAGTATTAAAGGAGGCCTATGCTACATGCTTTTCTAAATAAGAATAGCCTTTTGTGAGGCAACTAATTATCTTTATTTACAGAGCTTGACAGTTTGGATTTTCATATATCATTATTACTTTGGGGCCATTTAGTTGAAATTTTGTTTTAGAAAACACAGATGAGCAAATACTAGATACGTGATTACACAAAATAATGAGAACTTAGATTTTCTTTTTTAAAGCTTGTGTTCAAATTACATTAATTACAATCTGCAAAATTGCTTTGATCTCTGCTGTTAAGGACAAATGAAATACTGGAGCTGTAATTTCCTTATCCCCAAGTTTTTCCTATAGCTATTCCTTCCTTTCTTTCCCTTTCATTTAGTTACTTAAATAATATTTATTATAAAATATCAAAACAGTACAGAGTTGAGGTGTTCAGAACAAAATATGAAAAACTATTCTTTAAAAGTTTCTGGCCATCCTTTCAGCCTCTGTTTAAATTTGTACATGTTTTGAAGCATATTCAAATGGCATATATCCATGTTATTTTGCAAGTTGATTATTTTACTTGGGAAGCTTTTCATGTCAGTACATGTTTGACCTTGTTCTTTTTAACTATTGCATGCTCTTTTGTAGTCTAGATGAACTATAGTTAATGTGACCAATCCTTATACCTTTTTCTATATGCATGTATTTTTTAAGGGATGAATGGGTCTAGTAGCTTTTCTGCCTTCATAGTCCTGTTACTCAGAGTCCTGAACTCTCCGAAATCCATTGTTTTCTTGGTCTTGTCCTTCTGTGACTCTTACCACCTTTCCATATTCAAATCCAATTCTCTTCTTCCAACATTGTTCATTATTGGAATCTTAAATTGTGGCCCAGATTTGTTTATTGAACCGGTCAGTCTCAGTCTCAATTTTTGTATGTCAGTTATATAAGGAATTTTATGCCACTTTGTTTCTAGCCTGTGGGGAATTTCAATGATTTACATTATAAATAAAAATATTAATGGTACACAAAGTAAATTATTAAAGAAAGGTTCACCAGCTATGTGCTAAAGTGACAGTACTGAAATCCTACTGTTTTGGTGAGGAAATTACTGTGAAACCTATTTAAAAATGATTTTGGTATGTCTTACTTGGATTTTAAAAATGTATATTGTAAGAAATTATTATGATAAGATGTTTAAGAAATATTTCTAGAAACAGAAGAAAAACTACTGGTAAATCAAGGCTTTATCAAAGAACTGTAAGCGGTCGGTCCCCTTTTGGGGATTGGTTTCGTGGAAGACAATTTTTCTACAGGTTGGAGGGGATGGTTTTGGGATGAAATGGCTCCACCTCAGATCATCAAGCATTATATTCTCATGAGGTGCACATAACCTAGATCCTTTGCATAGGCACTTCACAATAGGGTTCATGCTCCTGTAAGAATCTAATGCCACTGCTGACCTGACAGGAGGTTAGAGCTCAGGTGGTAATGCTTGCCTGCTTCCTAACAGGCTGTGGACTGCACCAGTACCTGGGAAGCTTTTTTGAGAAGAAATTTCAAACCCATAGTTGAAAGTGAGAAGTTATTGAAATAGTTTTAGTTGAATGTTTCTAATTTTAAGTTATATATGAATGTGTGTATGCATGTGTATATATTCATTTTTTTAATTTAGAGAAATCTCAACCATATAAAATGTAGAGGAAATATAATGAACCACTGTGTACCTATCACTTGACTTCAACAGTTGTCAACTCATGGCCAATCAGGTTTCATCTGTACCCCTACTTATTTCTCTTTCTCCCAGATTTTTAAATCACAAACATAAAATTTTTCTTAGATATTTTAATGTAGACTCTTTAAAGTCATGACCGTACTATTATGTCACCTGTCACCTCCAAAATTAGATTTTTTTTTTTTTGAGATGGAGTCTCACTCTCTCACCCAGGCTAGAGTGCAGTGGCACTATCTCGGCTTACTGCAAGCTCCGCCTCCCTAGTAGCTGGGACTACAGGCACCCGCCACCACGCCTGGCTAATTTTTTGTATTTTTAATAGAGACAGGGTTTCACCATGTTAGCCAGGATGATCTCAATCTCCTGACCTCGTGATCTGCCCACCTCTGCCTCCCAAAGTGCTGGGATTACAGGCGTGAGCCACTGCACCTGGCCGAAATAATTCTTAATACCAAACATCCAGTCAGTTTTTAAAGTTTCCTGATTCTTCTTGTTAGCAGCATTTTTTTTTTTTTTTTTTTTAAGACAGAGTCTTGCTATGTCACCAGGCTGGAGTGCAGTGGCACAATCTCGGCTCACTGCAACCTCCAACTCCTGGTTTTAAGCAATTCTCCTGCCTCAGCCTTCTGAGTAGCTGGGATTACAGGCATATGCCACCACACTGGCTAAGTTTTGTATTTTTATTAGAGACAGGGTTTCACCATATTGGCCAGGCTGGTCTCAAACTCCTGACCTCAAGTGATCCACTCAGCTCAGCCTGCCAAAATGCTGGGATTACAGGCATGAGCCACTGTGAGCATTTTTGTTCAAATAAGAAATAAATAAATGTATTATAATTAGTTGATACACCTGTTAAATCTAAAATTCTTTTGTTTAGCTCTTTGAGTTAATTTTAGAGTTACAGAAGAGAGTTGCAAAGATAGTACAGGTTCCCTATACCTTTCTGCAGCTACTTCCCCTGTTAATAGCCTACATAACTATAGTACTATTATAAAAACTAAGAAGCTAACATTAATGCAATATTATATTATTAATTAAACTACAGAGTATATTCAGTTTCACCAGCTTTTATAGGAATTTTTTCTTTCTGTTCCAGGGCCTGATGCAAGATCCTGCATCACATTTAGTCCTAATCAGAGCTCCTTAGTTTACTCTAATCTGTAATAGTTCCTTCCTTCCTTTTTCCTTGTCATTGATGGCCTTAAAACTTTTGAAGGGTACTGATCAGGTATATTATAGAGTGTCCCTTAATTGAACTTTATCTGATGTTTTCTTATGGTTAGATTGAGGTTGTGCATTATTGGCAAGAATACCACCGAGGTGATACATCCTCTCAGTGCCTAATTATTGGGAGGTACATGAGGGCAGTGTGACTTATTACTGGTGATGTTTACCTTGATCATTTCATTGAGGTGGTATCTTTCTGCTTTCTTCACTGTAAAGTTGCCATTTTTCCTTTATTACTTCTGAGACTGGCGTTGTTATGTAGTTTTTCATAGTCTGAATCATGCTGATTGCATTCCCATGGTGACGTTTAACACTTAGGTCTCTTGTGTTTCCTGTAAATTGATAATTAGATGTAGAGGCTTATTAGGTGTATTTTTTTTGTTTTTGGTTTTGTTGTTGTTGTTTTGGTAATATGTACTAATATCAGAAGGCACGTAATATCTGGTTGTTTCTCTTTTTATGTTATTCCTTGAAATGGTTTATTTAGTTTGATTCTAAATGCTGGTAAGAAGAAATCTAATATAGTTCATTTCTATTCTTTAAAAACATCTGTATAATAGATAAATGAGTTCTAAAATTTAAGTAATTTAAGTTAATTTATAATTTGATTGTTTTCTTAATGTTGTTAAACTGACACATTTTTTAGATTTTAATTTTAGGTTTGGGGGTACATGTGAAGGTTTGTTGTGTAGGTAAACTTGTGTCACAGGGGTTTGTTGTACAGATTAGTTCATCACCTAGTCATTAAGCCCAGTATCCAATAGTTATCTTTTCTGTTCCTTCTTCCACCTTATATAGGTGTCTGTTGTTCCCCTCTTTGTGTTCATGAGTTCTCATCATTTAGCTCCCACTTACAAGTGAGAATGTGTGATGTTTGGTTTACTAAAAACTAAGCAGTCCTCTTGCCTTGGCCTCCCAAAGCTCTAGGATTACAGGTGTGAGCCAGTGTGCTCGACCATACCAGTAATTTAATAGTATCAATTTGATTCAGACTATAAGCAAGTTTAATATACAGGTAGAGAATTAGAGAGTACAGTGAAGTCACAGCTGGCCTCATAATATTTAATTGTTCTATCACTGACAAACTGGTACTACAGCTTCTCTGCCTTTTCAAAAACTCTAATGGGAAACAGGATAGCATGAAGGTTAGTTTTTTTCTACTAGGAGACTTTAAGACTGTTCCTGTAGTTCACTGCTGTATTAATTTCCTGTGTCTGCTGTAATAAATTACCACAGCCTGACTTAAAACAATGGTAGTGTATTCTGGAGAGGCCTAATTTAAAGAGTGAGAGGCTCTAGGGAAGAAATCCACATCTTTCAGCTTCTGATGGATCCAGGATTCCCTTGAATTATGGCCATATCACTCCAAACTAATTTTTTCTTCATATCACATTCTCCTCTGTATGCCTAATTTCTCTCATCCCCTCTAAGAATACTCATCCACTCTAAGAATACTTGTGACCACATTTTCAGGACCATCAGGATAATCTCGTCTCAGAATCCTTAATCACACTTGCAAAACCTTAATATACATATAAGGTAACACAGTTTCAGAGATTAGGACTTGACATCTTTTGGGGACACCATTCAGCCCACTGCACCTGCTCTCACCATACTCAAAAGTATCTCTCTTCGACAGCTTTCTGCTACTTGAAGCAGCTGCTTAACTTACCCTGAGGAAGCACTGCACATTCTCTTTGGTTCAAGAGAGCAATCATAGGAATCTTCTAACTTTCGGGATAGCTTTATTCTTAGAAGCCAGAATAACAGTTTGAAACCAAAGGATGCTGTTAGTTAATGTGTAGTGTAGTATTTTTCTGTTCTGAGTCTCTTCCCTCCAGGTAGATATGCTTGGCAGGGTGACTTAGTCGTAAATTCATATTTTACTGCTGCTTCTTCCTGTATCTGGAAACCTCCAAATTGTGGTCCTGAAGTTATTTTTATTTTGGCCATTTTTCTCTCTTGCCAGGAAAGGAATGCTGTTGCAAGTACATGGAGTCAAAGACTAGTCAGTAATGGATGTTGTACAGGGGAAAGGTTGGGTTTTTTTTTGTTTCCTTTTCGTGAGTCTTTCTCCCCAAGATGTTCATTCGTTGATCATTTCTCACACATGAAATGTATTTCTACTTTCCATAAGAAACATTATTCCCATAATTATTACAAATTATACCCTAAGTGAAATGTTCTCTGAAATTATACACAAAGTTATGAAAACTTTCAAAAATGGGAAAGTTATGTATTCACCACTCAGATTTAACAAATATTAATATTTTGAAATATTTAGTTCACTTTTTGAAAATAAATATTAAAAGGTACAGCTAAAATTCATTCCCCCTTCTTACTCCTCAGAGGTAATCAGGATCCTGATGTTGGTTGTTTCCATGCTTGTTTTTATGTTTTGTACATTTGCATATATTTGTAAATGATACATAGATATTTTTAAACTTTTAAAAAAGATTTTTGCTTTATTTTTCAACAATTTAACTATCATATGCTTAGGTATAGTATTTTGTATTCTGCTTGGAACTTGCTAAGCTTCTTGAATTTATTTTTCCTTAAAATATTCATTAAAATTCATAAAAGTTTATAAAAATAAGATACCCGGCCAGGCACTTTAGCTCAGGCCTGTAATCCTAGCACTTTGGGAGGCCGAGGCGGGTGGATCATGAGGTCAGGAGATTGAGACCATCCTGGCTAACACAGTGAAACCCCATCTCTACTAAAAATACAAAAAATTTACCTGGGTGTGATGGCGGGCGCCTGTAGTCCCAGCTGCTGGGGAAGCTGAGGCAGGAGAATTGTGTGAACCCGGAAGGCAGAGCTTGCAGTGAGCCGAGATCACGCCACTGCACTCCAGCCTGGGCGACAGAGCGAGACTCCGTCTCAAAAAAAAAAATAAGATACCCATTAAAATTTATTTTTCTGCTAAGGCAGTTACCTCTTTTCTTGGATTCCACTTAAACTTATGGTAACTCTTTTGGCATTGTTTCACAGATTCTTTTTTTTAAGAGTTTTGTTCTATTTAAAACTGGATAATCTATTGCTGTATTTTCAAGTTCATGAATCTTCCCTTCATCTCCAGTCTACTATTAAGTGACATTTAAAAAATTCCAGATTGTGCATTTTTGAGTTCTAGAATTTATTTGGTTCTTATAATTCCTCATTCTCTGCTGAGATTTATCTGCCCCATTTATGATGACTGTATTTTCTTTTACATACTTATCATTTATAGTACCTGCTTTAAAATCTATTTCTGCTTATTCTAATGTCTGAATAATCTCAGGCACTGGTCTCCATTGATTGCCTCTTAACTGTGTTTGTAATAATTTTTAATTATTTTTTTCCTGGACACTGTAAATGATACATTGTAACGACATTATTCTAGATTTTTCCTCACCCAAACGGAAACTCGGTGGCCATTAAACAATAACACCCTCTCCTACCTCCTCCCAGCCATTAGTATTCTCTATTCTTTCTATGAATTTGCCTATTCTACATATTTCATGTAAGTGGAATCATACAATATGTCTTTTTGTTTGGCTTCTTAGCGTAATGTTTTCAAGGTTTATCCATGTTGTAGTATGGATCAGAACTTCATTCCCTTTTAAGGGTGATAAATATTCCATTGTATGTGTATACCACATTTTATCTGCTTGCTGGTGGACATCTAGGTTATTTTCCAAATGTCGTCTATTGTGTATACAGGTATGTGTTTGAGTTCCTGTTCTCAGTTATTTTGATATATACCTATGAGTGCATTTGTTGGATCATATGGTAATTCTGTGTTTAACTTTCTGAGGAACTGCCAGTCTTTTCTGCAGTGGCTATACCATTTTGTGTTCTTATTATCAATGTATGAGGATTCTAGTTTATTCATAGCCTTGCCAACAACTGTTATTTTTCTGGGGTTTAAAAAATTTATTATAGTAGACATCTTAGGGTGAAGTCAGGCATTGATTTACATTTTTCTAATGGCGAATGATTTTGAGCATCTTTTCATGTACTTGGCCATCTGTATATCTTTGGAGAAATGTCTATTCATGTGCTTTAGTTGTGGTTCTTTATATATTCTGGATAATAAACCCTTTTCAGATATGATTTGCAAATTTTTTCTCATTCTGTAGTTTGTCTTTTTACTATTAAGGGTCCTTTGATGCACAGAAGTATTTAATTTTGATACTGTCCAGTTTATCTATTTTTGTTGTTGCTTGCGCTTTTGGTGTCATATCTAAGAACCTATTGCCAAATCAAAGGTCATAAAGATTTACCTATATATTTTCTTCTAGGATTCTCATGATTTTAGCTCTTATATTTAGGTCTTTGATTTACTTTGAGTTAATTTTTGTATATGGTAGAAGATGGGGTATCTAACTTCACTCTTTTGCATGTGGAAATTCAGTTTTCCCAGCACCAGTTGTTGACTAGATTATTCTTTCCACCACTGAATGGATTTGACATCTTTATCAAAAATCAATTGGCTATATATGTAAGGATTTACTTCTGGACTCCGCATTCTATTGGTGTTATACATCTATTCTAATGCCAGTACCACACTGTTTTGTTCAATGTAGCTTTCTAGTTAAGTTTTGAAATTGGGAGTTGTGAGTCCTCTGTTTTTGCTATTTAGAGCTCCTTAGTTGTCCATTTTTGCAAATGAATAATTTCTTAAAGCCTGCTTTCTAGATTTTATTTTTTGGAGTTTCATCCATGTTGATACATAGACTTGTAGCTTATTTGTTATGACTTCTTTATAATCATCTGAGTAAATTTCAGTGTATTTATTTGACTTTTCTCCTGTTGAAGTACAATTATTTCCAATTTTTTTTTTTTTTTTGCTTTAACAATCAACATTCTAACAATCAACATTCTTGTGCATGGTACTTGTTCACATGTTTGAAAGTTTCTTCAGGATGGTAGGGTGATTTTGCCTTGCCAGGAAACCTTTGGCAGCGTTTGGAGACATTTTAGATTATCAAGACTGGGAGAGGGGTGTTACTGCCATCTGGTGGTCAGAGACAAGAGATGCTGCTAAACATCCTACAGTGCAGACTCTCACCAACCCCTCCCCACCCCTACCCCCACTACACACACAAAATAGTGCCGAGGTTGAAAAACCCTGCCTGCCCTGAAGCGTATAGAAGTGGAATTGATAAAACTTGAAGTGTTTTCATCTTAATAAGTGGATTTCTGTAAATCATGGAAAAATATTTTCTCCATAGGTTTGGAATGTTTGGAATTAAAGTTGCTCTGGCAATGCCGCCATTCCAGCAATTACAAGCAATTTATGTATCTCAAGCCAGATTAGGTAGCAGCATTATCCAGAGTTAGCCAGTTCATTCACTTTAACTTCATGAACTAAAATACTTTGGTACTTTGTCTGCTTAAAAGATTAATTTTAGAGTGAGTCTGTTTCAAAACAGTGGCACTTGTGCAGATGGGGATAGTTGGAATATTAGGCTGAATGTACTTAATGAATAAGCAAAATTAGAACATGAAAAAGTTTTTCTTGACACAGATAGTTGTTAAATATTGAAGGCTTAAAGGTTTAAGAAGTTTCTCTCTAGTATGTTTTAAATTAAAATTGTAATTGAAGACATAGGAATGAACTTAGACTCACTTGAAGATGTATTACATGTCACCGTGGAATACTGTGCTGCCATAAGTAGGATGAAAGCATGTCCTTTGCAGCAACATAGATGCTATGATCCTAGGCAAATTAACACAGGAACAGAAAAATAAAATTTTAAGTGGGAGCTAAACATTGAGCACACATAGATGCAAACTGGGAACAGCTGACAGCATGGACTACTGAAGGGTGAGGTATGGGTTGAAAAACTACCTGTTGGGTACTGTGCTTACTCCCTCCAAACTTGAGCATCATGCAGTTATTCCCATCTAACAAACCTGCACATGTACCCCTTGTATCTAGGGGGTACATGTGCAGGTTTAAAATAAGAATTGGGGGAAAAAAGACCCATGGTTCCTGTTTGAGAATCTGTTGAAAGCTATGGCCCCAGAAATGATGTCTGTACTTGTGTAAATACAATTTTGCATATGGTTTGATGTGGTTTATGCATGCTTCTGAAGCTCATCCGTGGACTCACCACTCTTTACTTATATCCAGGTTAAAAATTTTGCTAAAAGTTGATTAAAACTCTTAAAGTGCTAAAAATAGATATACATGAAATTATCAATGAATTGTATCTTCACAACTATATATCTCCTTAACCAAATGCTTCTGCATTTAGTGATGAGGAAAAATAGGTGACTCAGAATTCAAGTCCTCTAATGTTAAATATTATTTAAACTTTACATCTATAACCTTCATTCTTTATCTTTTTAGGTGTATGCAACAGTGTTATCGCAACAAGCTAATGAAAACAGACAAAATTCAACTGGAAAAGCATGTTTTGGCACCTTCCTCCCAGAAGAAAAACTTAATGACTTTCGTGATGAACAAATTGGACAGTTGCAGGAGCTGATGCAAGAAGCCACAAAACCCAATAGGCAATTTAGTATTTCTGAGTCTACGAAACCAAAATTTTAGTCTATACAACAAAGCTTATTAATAAGACATGCAAAAATTTAGAACCCCTACTTTAACTGTCATTGGTTTTTGAAATATATTTAAGCTTTGAAAACACCTGTTATTAATGAAATATTCTTTTATTTTGGATATTATGAATGCAATATATGGATCAAGATCACTAGTGACAATTGAAAAAACTATTGGGATAATAGCACTTGTATGAAATTCAATTTTGGAACTAAACAGGAAATAATGGATCTAAAATGGACGAATTTCTAGAATGTTGCTGAAAACGTTTTAAAATGCTATTCTCATCCAGCCATATTAGCCTTCTGGCTTTTCTTTAGCTTCATCAAATAAGTATGTTGTGATAATGATAGATGTACAATTCCAACAAGGTTATTTTTTAAATACATTGTCATTCTGAACATTTTATCCCTTCTACTTTAATAATACATACATGATTTTTCTTCTGAATGTCTCTTCTCCCTGCATCACTGTTCATTCACAATGAAAGATTAGGGAGACGCTTTAAAATTCACTGTTTTACTATCATTTGTATAATAAACTATACAAAATATAATACGTTTCCTCCAGTGTTTGTTTGTTAATAACAACCCCTGAAATAATGTGCAGCTACCTTGAGACTCTCATTTATCAACTAATAGTTGAGGACATTACAAATCAACTTAAGTATAAGAAACTTTCGTAAGATCTCAAATTTTAAAAACGGTAACCCCATTTACAACATAAAATGTGGATTTTAAAAAATATTATGCTAAATGACTTGTATCTTTAGTTATTGAAACCTGATTCCCAGTGTGATACAATTAGGTGGTAGAGCCCTCATGAATGGGATTAGTGCCCTTCTTATTAAAAAAAAAAAAAAAAAAAAGCCCCAAGGAGATCTCTTGCCCCTTCTACCATATGAGGATACAGTGAGAAGATGTTAAAGCAGAAAGTGGCCCCTCATGAGACACTGAATCTGCTGGTGCCCTGATCTTGTACTTTGCAGTCTCCAAAACATGAGAAACAGATTTCTCTTTATAAGCTACCCAGTTTATGGTAATTTGTTATAGCAGCCCAAAGAGACTAAGACAGTTAGGGAGGCTTACTCCAAGATTCTGAAATGATCATTTTTTTAGATGTACTTGGAATTTATGTCATCTCTTTAGAAACTGATACATGTTTTCTCTGGGTTGGTGTCTCATGTGTTCTCTCTTTGTATACACCTGCTAGGGCCACCTTAGTCCATTCTTCCATCCCTTTTTTTTTTTTTTTTTTTGAGTCAGTCTGATCTGTTGGTCTTTCTCATTGAGAAAGATAATAATTATTCTGTCTATGTTATAACAGGCTTCAGGGATACAACAATGGATAAGACAAAGCTCCTGCCCTCAAGAAGTTTAAAATCTAGTTGTGCATTCAGGAGCCCTCTTTCATCATGAACAAATACATCTGCAAACTCTTCTTTACAGCATTATCCTTTTCATCATGCCTAATAGAAACCTAATACTTCTGAAGACACTGCTTTGCCGTAGTCTTGTAAAGTGGGCCACAACCCCCACTTTACAAGAGACCCATCTGATTGTCCCTTCCAACCCATCACTATGCCACCCTCACTTAAGAACTCGTTCCTTTGTGGCTTTTTTTCTTTTAGGGTGTACTTCCCTTCTGTTTGTTGGCACTTGACTTAACCTCAAATCTTGCCATTATTTTGGTGACTTAGTATTTATGTCGTTTACTTATCCAGCAGACTGAGAGTTATCTGGCATTATTCACTTTCACTCATTCAACCACTCACTCATGCCATGGCTACACTTAAACCTTCACTCTGTTCAGAACTTTTGCATCTGAAATTATGAATTTCAATATCCTGTGCTTTTGCCACAATCTCTTAACAATATAATCAGTTTCTTACTTCCACTGCACAATTCATTCAACAGCTACTTATTAAAAACCTGCATTTGCCAGATGTCATTCTAGGTACTAGCAATATAGCACTTATCAAAGACAAAAAGTCTACTACCCCCATGGAACTCACATTCTAAAGGAGTGAAATAAAATATGTAGGGTGATAAGTACTATTGAGAAAAATAAAAGCAAGGATAGGGAATAGGGCTATGGTTCCAAAATTATAAACTGAGATTCCCTGGGCACCTCAGAGAACTCGGGTGCTGCAGGATATTTTAACTTTGAGGAAATCACAGTCACGTTTGTGTTTGCTGGACACCACACACATTACTAGTGCAAGGATTTTCAGTTTTACAGTTATATTGCCACATTCTTTTTAATGACAGATCTTTCTGAAGCTGGGCTTTTAGTGGTTGCTGTGATAAAAATGCAAATACCACAGAAGATGAGTGAGTAACAGAAAATGTAGGTAGTGTTGGTCAATATGATTACAGTGTAAGTTGCATAGTGTACAACAGGTGCTAAATTGTTTTGGCATAAATAAGTTGTTTGGACTACTTAATAAAACTAAGTTTCGTTTGCTGTTTTGCCTAGATGCACTGTGCAAATACTGGGACACAAAGTTCGTAAACTAAAAATTTGGGAAATAGGGAGTGGTCTTTAACAGTAAACTGATACATAAACTTATCAGTCCTTTGACTACTTGGTGTCTTCAGTGTCATTCCACTAGTGCTTTTATTTCCATCACAGACTGCCTAGTTTCTGTGATCCTTCACTTCAACCAGCCACTGAGCAGTACCTTCCATGTCTCCTTTTTCTTTACTTCATCTGCTGCTCTAGCCAGGGTAACTACTCACTTGCCAAAATCAATGGGATATTAATCACTGTAAGGTTGATATGTTGGAGATTTGATAGTATTACTCTCTTCTGCTTTTAAACCACTTCTGCTTTTTATACTGCCTAATTCTCCTTTAGATTATAAATTTTCTCCTCCCCACCCCCACTTTTAAAAATATGATGTTCTCTGGGATTTCATCCTCAGGACTCTCACGTTACACATCTGTTGCTTCAAATATTAGCTCTACTCTTAAATCACTAACACCAACCTAAATCTCGTTTTTAAAATTTTTAATTTTTGTGGGTACATAGATATATGTATTTATGGGGTACATGAGATAATTTTAATACAGGCATGCAATGTATAATACATCATGGAACATGGGCTAGCCATCCCCTCAAACATTTATCTTTTGTGTTATAAGCCAGTTATACTTAGTTATTTTTAAATGTACAGTATTGACTATAGTCACCTTGTGCTGTGAAATACTAGGTATTATTCATTCCTTATTTCACTTAACATACTGACCTCCAGTTCCATCCATGTTGTCGCAAATGACAGGATCTCATTCTTTTTTATAACTGAATAGTACTCTATTATATACCACATTTTCTTTATCCATTCATCTGTTGATGGACACTTAGGCTGATTCCATAACTTGGCTATTGTGAAGAATGCTGCAGTTTGAGAGTGCAGATATCTCTTTAGTATACTGACTTTTCTTATTTGTCATCTGTATCCATCAGTGGGATTGCTGGGTCATATGCTAGCTCTATTTTTAGTTTTTTAAAGAACCTCCAAACTGTTCTCCATAGTGGTCATACTAATTTACATTCCCACCCAAACTGCACAGGTTCCATTTTCTCCACATTCTCATCAGCATTTGTTATTGTCTGTCTTTTGGACAAAAGCCATTTTAACTGGGGTGACGTGATATCTCATTGTAGTTTTGATTTGCAGTTCACTGATGATCAGTGATTTTGAGCACCTTTTTATATGGCTGTTTGCCATTTAAATGTCTTTTGAGAAATGTCTACCAGATCTTTTGCCCATTTTTAAATCTGGTTATTAGATTTTTTCATATAGAGTTGTTTGAACTCCTTATATATTCTGGTTATCACTCCCTTGTCAGATGGGTAGTTTGCAAATATTTTCTCCCATTCTCTGGATTGTCTCTTCACTTTGTTGATTATTTCCTTTGCTGTGTAGAAGCTTTTTAAATGTACTATAATCCCATTTGTCCATTTTTGCTTTGGTTGCCTGTGCTTGTGGGGTATTACTCATGTTTCTGTCCAGACCAATGCCCTGGATATTTTCTTCAGTGTTTTCTTATAGTAGTTCCATAATTTGAGGTGTTAGATTTAAGTCTTTAGTCCATTTTGATTTTTGTATATGGTGAGAAATAGGGGTCAAATTTCATTCTTCTGCATATGGATATCCAGTTTTCCCCACTACCATTTATTGAAAAGACTGTCTTTTCTCCAATATATGTCCCTGGCACCTTTGTCAACAATAAGTTCACTATAGATGTGTGGTTTTTTTTTTTTTTTTTTTTTTCATTTCTTTTTTTTTGAACAGAATGTCGCTGTCACCCAGGCTGGAATGCAGTGGCATGATCTTGGCCCACTGCAACCTCCACCTCCCAGGTTCAAGTGATTCTTGTGCTTCAGCCTCCTGAGTAGCTGGGACTACAGGCATGTGCCACCATGCCTGGATAGTTTTTACATTTTTGGTAGAGATGGGGTTCTACCATGTTGATCAGGCTGGTCCCTAACTCCTGGCCTCGAGTGATCCACCCACCTCGGCCTCCCAAAATGCTGGGATTATAGGCATGAGCCATTTCGCCTGGCCAGTAGATGTGTGGATTTATTACTGGATTCTCTATTTCTTTGCGTTGTTCTATGTGTCTGTTTTTATTCCAGTACCATGCTGTTTGGTTACTATAGTTCTGTAGTAGAATGTGAAGTCAGGTAATGTGATTTCTCCAGTTTTCTTCTTTATGCTCATGATAACTTTGGCTATTCTGGGTCTTTTGTGGTTCCACATAAATTTTAGAATTTTTCCTATTTCTGTGAAGAATGGCATTGATAGGGATTGCATTGAATCTGTTAATATGGACATTTTAACGATACTGAGTCTTCCGATCCATGAACATGGAATATCTTTCCATAGTTTGTTTCCTCTTCAATTTTTTTCATTGTTTTATAGTTTTCATCGTAGAGATCATTTACTTCTTGGTTAAAGGGTTAATTCCTAGGTATTTAATTTTATTTGTAACTATCGTAAATGGGATTAAAAAAGTTTTTCAGATTGTTCACTTTTGGCATATAGAGATGTTACTAATTTTTATATGTTGATTTTGTATCTTGCAGTTTTACTGATTTTATCAGTTCTTGTAGTTTTTGATGGAGCCTCTTAATCTCATTTCTGAACTTCAGATCTGTTTGAAATTGACATTTCCAACTCATGTTTAAAATCAAATACACTTCTCTTCCCTTTTCAGTGAACATATGCACAATGATGAGTTAATGGGTGCAGCACACCAACATGGCACGTGTACATATGTAACAAACCTGCATGTAGTGCACATGTACCCTAGAACTTAAAGTATAATAAAAAAATAAAATAAGTAACATATACGCACTTTACCAGTTTAGATTTTTGTAATTTTGCTTCAATTTCACCATTTCCCTAGAGGCCTCTCCCTCACTATTCAGCAATTCTGACAACGCTATATGGTGGATCACAAAATGCTCATAGTTCTCTACCACTCCTTGTACTCATGCCCTTTGCAAGGTAACTTTGCAGTGCCTCCTATTCATCTGTTTTTCAGTTATTCAAATCTGCAGGCCTTGTGACTTGATTTGCTCAAAAGAATGAGAGAGCAATATTATGCAAACTTAGGTTCTAGGCCCTCAGAGCCTTGCATACTTCTGCCGGCACTATTGGACATCTGTCCAACTGCCATGTGAGCAAACTAGGGCTGGCCTACCAGAGGATCAGATCATGTGGAGCAAAGATGAGTCATCATCCTAGACCAGCCAGCTCTCAGCCAGCCACGTTTATATGAGTGAGTTCAGCCATGACAGCTAATCCCAGTCCAAATTGCCAATTACAAGCTAAATTAATGGCAGTTCTTTTAAATCAGTATATTCTGGGGCGGCTTATTATATAGTTAGGGCTGATACACTGTACTGCTTTACTGTCTCAAAATCACTCATTCCCCCTTTTCCGAGTATTAGTCTGAAGACACTTTGGACTTAGAATTTCTTTCTGTAGCAATCTATATGTGGCTTTCTTGTCTCCAGCCTGTTTTTTAGTATGTTATTTGCAGCCAGTCACCTTAGTGATATGCAGATCCTATCATATTTCCCTGCTTAACATTTGGAGTGGAGGAGGGTGTCTGGATTGTACTTAATGGTAGTGATACATGGCACAATTGGCTTCTTACTATTGTACTTGGTGGTTGAGAGGAATCTGATACAGCTTATTGAAAATAAATTGGAAATATGTATTAAGAACTTTAAGAACAATGGTACTTTTTGAACCCATAAATTTTATTTCTAAGATTCTATCCTAAAGAAAAGATATTCAGGAATGTGCACAAAATTTTTCATATAATCATGTTATTAAAAATGATATTTGAGTGAATTTGGAACAGCAGAACTCCCCCAAATACTTAAAAGGTTAAGTGAGTTGTGATGACATATATAATGAAGTAGTTTAAATGTAGGTTTATGAAGAATTTTTAACGACATGGAACATTTCCTGACATTGATAAGTGAGAAAATGATGCTATGAAATATATGGGATTTTAAATAAAATGTTAGATTTTCTTTTAGTAATGTGGCAAACAATGCTAATTTGAGTAGTTCTGCTGAAAATGAAAACTTTTAGGTAGAGTAGAAAAAGTATTTTTTAGAAGCTTCTAGGAGCTGGCAATATCCTAAGAGATTACTTAAGGCCAATATTGCTAAGTGAAACTGGTAAAGCCTCTTTTACCCTAAGATGAATTTCTACTTTGGTTTTGATGGTCCTTTGGGACACAGTGGGCAGAAGACAAAGCACAGAACCCACGTAAGTTGGAGAGTCATAAGAAACGGTTTTTCCAGAAAGACAGGACCCTAAAGACTATACCCTCAGGGTTAGAGCGAGCCAGAAGAAAACTTGCTCCAGTACTTGTGCAGAATTGCAGGCTATCCTGGATTCAAGTCATCTGTGTGCTAAAATAAAACTTAAGCTATAAATTTAATATATGGTCCCAAAATGAGTACCTGACAAATGTAAACAAGTTTTTGAGGATACTCGGGTCACAGATAATTTCAAGGAAAGTGAATCCTCAAGTTTCAGTAAACAAGCAGACTCCACATGGAAAGCTAACACCATGACTAAGAGGCAGCAGAGACAGACCACCAGAAAACTCATATTGGAATTAACATAATATAATATGTATAATATAAAACGTGTTCACAGGTTTAAACTTAAAAGTTATTTGGAAATATCTGCAAGAAACAAGGCATTATAAAAAGTAACCTGGCATATTTGAAAAAGAACCAAATAGAAGTTATAGAAGTAGAAAACAGAATAACTAAAATTAAAAAACCCTAATGGACAAGTTTAAAAGACTAGATGGACTTGAAATGATGAGAATTAGTGACTGCAATATAGAACCAAAAGAAATTATCCAGAATTCCACATGAAAAGCAAACTTGAGAATATGAGAGGTGGTTAAAACACCAGAGTCTAATGTATATCTAACAGTTTCAGATAGATACTGAGGCAGAACCAATATTTGAAGCTATAATTCCTGAGACTTTTTCAAATCAATGAAACACATTAGTCTATGTATTTATCCTAAGCAGGATAGATATAAAATCCTCATTCTTAGACATACCATACTGAAGCAGCAGAATGCCAATAACTTGTAAAAGCAGCCAAAACAAAAGTCACAAAGGAACCTCAGCTAGTACAGGACAAGTCCCTGGATGGCTTTGGTGACCCAGCTGTTCTCCACTTTCTCACTTGTAGTTCTTGTAAAAATGTGCCAGGAATACAACATCCTAATAAGGAATTGTCCAGAACAGCCCAGGCTCTGTTCCTGTCCCTCCTGGAACAGGGTGTCCTTCACTTTAACCCAGCAGACCATGTCACCTCCTAGGGGGTACGGCTTTCAAAACCCAGGGGCCCTCAGCGATAGTGCAAGTGGAGTATGCACAGATGAGTCCAAATCTGCCCTAGGCAGCTTTCCTCAGCCTTTGGAGACTTGTTTGTCATGAATCCTGGGCTACTGTTTTTCCTTACTGCCTACCTACAATTAATAAGACGACTTCATGAAACGTGTTTGTGAATGTCCTGTCTCACCAGACTCTTGGAAGTAGTAGAGATTGCAGTGCAAGATGCAGTGGGCTAAAGTGGTAAGCAGTGCACCGTGAATCTTCCTCACAACTAAATCTTAAGCTGACTTCTCAACGATAATGGAAATCAGAAACCAGTTGAATGACTAATGTGTTGAGAGAAATAAATTCCATTTTAAAATTATATACCTAGCAAGTGTATTTCAGGAATGAAGGTAGAAAAAAGATAGTGTCAGACAACAAAATATGAGCAAGGTTGCCATCTGCGGATTCTCACTGAAGGAAATTATAAAGGATGTGCTTTGAAAAGGCTTTCGATAAAATTCAACACCTCTTCATGTTAAACGTTCCCAATAAAGTAGGTATTGAAGGAACATACCTCAAAATTATAAGAGCCATCTATGACAAGCCTACAGCCAACATCATACTGAATGGGCAAAAGCATAATCTCTCTCTCACTACTCCTATTCAACATAGTATTGGAGTCCTGGCCAGAGCAACCAGGCAAGAGAAAGAAAGGGCATCTAAATAGGAAGGAGGAAGTCTATTTCTGTTTGTAGACAACATGATTCTGTATCTAGAAAACACTATAATCTCAGCCCAAAAGCTTTTTAAGCTGAAGCAACTTCAGCAAAATCTCAGGATACATAACATACAAAAATCAGTAGCATTCCTATAACCAACTACAGTCAAGCCAAGAGTGAAATCAGGAATGCAATCCTATTCACAGTTGCCACAAAAAGAATAAAATACCTAGGAATACAGTGAATCAGGGAGGTGAAAGATCTCTACATGGAGAACTGTAAAACACTGCTCAGAGAAATCAGAGATGATATAAACAAATGGAAAAAAATTCCATCCTCATAGATAGGAAGAATCAATTTTATTAAAATGACCTTATAGCAGCCCAAAGCAGTTTGTACGTTCAATGCTATTCCTATTACACTACCAATGACATCCTCACAGAACTAGGAAAAACTATTTTAAAATTCATACGGAACCAAAAAAGAGCCCAAATAGTCAAGGCACTCCCGTGCAAAAAGAACAAAGCTGGAGGCATTACACTACCCGACTTCAAACTACACTACATGACTACAGTAGCCAAAACGCATGATACGAGTACAAAAACAGACATATAGACCAGTGGAACAGAATAGAGAGCCTAGAAATTAAGCTAAACAGCTACAACCATCTGATCTTCCACAAAGACAGAAGCAAGCAATGGAGAAAGGACTCCCTATAAATGAATGGTGCTGAGATAACTGGATAGCCATATGCAGAAGATTGAAACTGGACTCCTTATACCATATACAAAAATCAACTCAAGATGGACTAAAAACTTAAATGGAAAGCCCAAAACTATAAAAGCCCTAGAAAACAACATAGGCAGTATTATTCAGGACATAGGTACGGATAAAGATTTCACGACGAAGACACCAAAAACACATGCAACAAAAGCAAAAATTTACAAATGGGATTTAATTCCAACTAAAGAGCTGCACAAACAGGGAGCCTACAGAATGGGAGAAAGTATTTGCAAACTATGTATTTGACAAAAGTTCTAATATCCACTATCTGGAAGGAACTTAAATCTACAAGAAAGATACAACCCCATTAAGATGTGGACAAAAGACATGAGCAGACACTCTTCCAAAGAAGATGTACCTTGCGGCCAACAAACATATAAGAAAAGCTTAACATCATGGATCATTAGAGAAATGGAAATCAAAACCACAATGAGAAACCATCTCACACCAGTCAGAAGGGCTACTATTAAAAAGTCAAAAAGGCCGGGCGCGGTGGCTCATGCTTGTAATCCCAGCACTTTGGGAGGCCGAGGCGGGCGGATCACGAGGTCAGGAGATCGAGACCATGGTGAAACCCCGTCTCTACTAAAAAATACAAAAAATTAGCCGGGCGTGGTGGCGGGCGCCTGTAGTCCTAGCTACTCGGAGAGGCTGAGGCAGGAGAATGGCATGAACCCGGGAGGCAGAGCTTGCAGTGAGCCGAGATTGTGCCACTGTACTCCAGCCTGGGCGACAGAGCGAGACTCTGTCTCAAAAAAAAAAAAAAAAGTCAAAAAATAACATGCTGGTGAGGTTATGGAGAAAAAGAAATGCTTATACACTGTTGGTGGAAGTGTAAAAAGAAAATCTGGTACATATACACCGTGGAATACTATTCAGCCATAAAAGAGAATGAGATCATGTCCTTTGCAGGAATGTTGATGGAGCTGGAAGCCACCATTATCCTTAGCAAAATAATGCAGAAACAGAAAACCATATGCCACATATTCTCATTTATAAGTGGAAGCTAAGTGATGAGAACACATGGACATGTGGAAGGGAACAACAGACACTGGGGCCTGTTGGAGGGTGGGGAGTCGGAGGAGGGAGAGGATCAGGAAAAACAACTAATGAGTACTAGGCTTAATACCTGACAAAATAATCTGTACGACAAACCTTTATGACACAAGTTTACCTATGTAACCTGCACATATACCTCTGAACTTAAAGTTTCTTTTTAATAAAAAAGGATGTGCTTTATTTGTGTAATGAGAAGAAATGAAAGACCAATTAGATTGTAAAAATGGATGACTCTGAAGGAGCTGTTATTATATTGAATATTGATGTTTCATAGGGTTAAAAATGAGAGATTTAAAAACATACAAGAATAATACAGTAATTGGTATGGTAATGATTGAAGGAAGTGCTCTAAGTTTAGATGGTGTGATAAGTGAATAAAATGTACTGATTAACTTAATTGTAAATATACATGTGATTTCTAGTGTAACTACTACAAATGACTGCTATATAGAAATGAATATATAACTTTCAAGCTAGTACAATGGAAAAATGAAATAGGAAAAATAATTATAAAATAAGAAATAGAAAAAACCGTACAAGGAACAGAGTAAGTAGAAAAAAAAGATATTAACAGATGTAAGTATAGATGTAATTTCTAGTGTAACCACTTGAAATGATTGTTACATAGAAATGAATATATAACTTCAAACTAGTAGGGTGGAAAAATGAAATAGAAAAAAATTATAAGAGAAATAGAAGGAACAGAGTAAGTAGAAAAAAATGAGACAATAGACATAACCAAAATGTCAGTAATTACATTAAATGTAAATGGACCGAGTTATCCAGTTAAAGGCAGATTGTTAACTGATTAAAAAATGAAACCAATTACATACTGCTATAAAAGACAACACCTAAACCATAAAATACAAACATTTGGAAAGTAAGGTGATGGGTAAAAGTTATACAAACCAAAAGGAAGCTGGTGTAGATATATTAGTATTGGAAAAAAGAAATTGCTAGGGAAAGAGTCATATAATCAAAATTTCAGTCCACTAGGAAGGTAATTCAAAATTGACATTACCGGCCAGGTGCAGTGGCTCACGCCTGTAATCCCAGGACTTTGGGAGGCCAAGGTGGGTGGATTGCTTGAGGTCAGGAGTTTGAGACAAGCCTGACCAACATGGTGAAACTCCGTCTCTGCTAAAAATACAAAAATTTGTTGGGTGTGGTAATGCATGCCTGTAATCCCAGCTACTTGGGAGGCTGACTGAAGCAGGAGAGTTGCTTGAACCCAGGAGGCGGAGGTTGCAGTGAGCTGAGATCGTGCCACTGCACTCCACCCTGGGTGACAGAGCAAGACTTTTGTCTCAAAAAAGTTTGGCATTACCTGGTAAGTAAATGATTAAGCAGCCTCATATTTGAGGATTTTAATGCAATTCAAGGTAACCAGTGTGTCAAAGAAATGCTCATCTAACCTAAAATGTAAGTGGAACTGGACAGTGGTGAAAATACTTAAAATGTAGTGTTGCAGCTAAAACAGCACTTGGAAGAAATTGATAGATTTAAATGTGTCTAGCAGAAGGAAAGATTAAATGTTAATGAAAGAAGCATATATATATTTTTATTAATTTTTTTTTTTTGAGACGGAGTCTCGCTCTGTCACCCAGGCTGGAGTGCAGTGGCGCAATCTCGGCTCACTGCAAGCTCCGCCTCCCGGGTTCACGCCATTCTCCTGCCTCAGCCTCTCCGAGTAGCTGGGACTACAGGCGCCCACCACCTCGCCCGGCTAATTTTTTTGTATTTTTAGTAGAGACGGGGTTTCACCGTGTTAGCCAGGATGGTCTCGATCTCCTGACCTCGTGATCCGCCCGCCTCGGCCTCCCAAAGTGCTGGGATTACAGGCGTGAACCACCGCGCCCGGCCAAGAAGCATATATCTTAAGTTATAGAAAAACAACACAAAATAAGCTGAAAGAAACTAGAAGACAATAAAGACTAGAGCAGAATTTTATTTTAAGGTTTTATCTTTGAAAAAGATTTCTAACAGTGATAAACCTCTGGCAAAGTTAAGGAAAAAAGCAGGCACACATATCCTGTATCTAGAATGAAGAAGAGGACATAAATATTTCTATTATGATGTTAAATATATTATTATGAATAACTTAAAACCAATAAGTTTGTAACATGTAGAAGAAATTGATGAATTTTAAAACATAGCTTACCAAAATATACAATAGTTCAATAACCATCAAAATAATTGAATCAATAATTTACAATATTCCCAGAAAGAAAATTCCATGCCTAAACAACTTACTTGGTGAGTACTAACAAGTATTCAAAAAGTAATTCCAAACTTAAGCCTTTTCAGAAAAGAGAGGTACTCCTTAACTGTATGGGCCCAGCAAATACCTGAAACCAAATGAATTATGAGAAAGGAAAATTACTGGCCAATTTCACTTAGGAACAGAGATTCAAAATTCTAAACTAAGTATTAGCAAGACAAATTCAGCAAGGGATGATTCATCAGGAACTAGTTGGGTTTATGCCAGAAATCCAAAGTTGTTTTTACATAAAATCAATTACTATGATCACATAAATTAAAGGAAATTTAATTATGATCATTTCATTAGATGGAGAAAAAGCATTTGCTAAACATTCAGTATCCATTCATGATAAAAATGCTTTTAGCAAACCAGGTATAAAGGGCACTTTATCAATGAAAGGGTTTCTACTGAACATCAGCAGCAAACATGATGAATCGTTGAAAGCTTTGTCTTTAAGATTGACAAAAAGACAAGGATATCTGTCATTTCTTCTTCTGAATTCAAAATTGATAGTCTCAGATAATATAATTGTATATGTAGAAAATCTAGAAGAATCCACAAATTTCCACAAATTCAGATGAATAAGAGAAGTTTGCTGGATGCAATAATTGCTATCAATTGAATTTATGTGTAGCAGCAAAAAGCAGCATGAAATTTTGTAAGTATTTTATCAACAAATATTAAATACTTAGAAACCAATTTAGAAAAAGATGTTAAAAATTATCTGGAGGGAAAACCCCCATTCTCCCTGGGACAGGGCACCTGGGGGAAGGGGCGGCTGGGGGCACAGATCCAGCAGACCTAAGCGTTCCTGCCTGCTGGCTCTGAAGAGACCAGCAGTTCTCCGAGCACAGCGCTTGAGCTCTGCTAAGGGACAGAATGCCTCCTCAAGTGGGTCCCTGACCCCCGTGCCTCCTGACGGGGAGACACCTCCCAGCAGTGGTCGACAGACAGGAGAGCTCCTCCTGGCATCTGGCAGGTGCCCCTCTGAGACAAAGCTTACAGACGAAGGAACAGGCAGCAATCTGTGCTGTTCTGCAGCCTCTGCTGGTGATACCCAGGCAAACAGGTCCTGGAGTGGACCTCCAGTGACCTCCAACAGACCTGCAGCAGAGGGGCCTGACTGATAGAAGGAAAACTAACAGAAAGGATGAGAGCATCAACATCAACAAAAAGGACGTCCACACAAAAACCCCATCCGAAGGCCACCAACATCAAAGAACAAAGGCACATAAATCCAGGAAGATGGGGAGAAACCAGCGCAAAAAGGCTGAAAATTCCAAAAACCAGAATGCTGCTTCTCCTCCAAAGGATCACAACTCCTCAACAGCAAGGGAACATAACCTGATGGAGAAAGAGTTTGACGAATTGACAGAAGTAGGCTTCTGTCCAAGCTAAAGGAGCATGTTCTAACCCAATGCAAGCAAGCTAAGAACCTTGAAAAAAGGTTAGACAAACTGCTAACTAGAATAACCAGTTTAGAGAAGAACATAAATGACCTGATGGAGCTGAAAAACAGCACGAGAACTTTGTGCAGCATACACAACTGTCAATAGCCGAATCGATCGAGCGGAAGAAAGAGAATCCTAAGCAAAAAGAACACAGCTGGAGGCATCACGCTACCTGACTTCAAACTATACTACAAGGCTACAGTAACCAAAACAGCATGGTACTTGTACCAACACAGATACATAGAACAATGGAACAGAACAGAGGCCTCAGAAATAACACCACACATCTACAGCCATCTGATCTTTGACAAACCTGACAAAAACAACCAACGGGGAAAGGATTCCCTATTTAATAAATGGTGCTGGGAAAACTGGCTAGCCATATTCAAAAAACTGAAACTGGACCCCTTCATTACACCTTATACAAAAATTAACTCAAGATGGATGAAAGACTTAAACCTAAGACCTAAAAGCATAAAAAGCCTAGAAGAAAACTTAGGCAATACCATTCAGGACATAGGCATGGGCAAAGACTTCATGAGTAAAACACCAAAAGCAATGGCAACAAAAGCCAAAATTGACAATTAGGATCTAATTAAACTAAAAATTTATTTTGCTGTGCAGAAGCCCATCATCAATGTGAACAGACAACCTACAGAATGGGGAAAAATTTTTGCAATCTATCCATCTGAAAAGGGCTAATATCCAGAATCTACAAAGAACTTAAACAAATTTATAAGAAAAAAAACAACCCCATCAAAAAAATGGGCAAAGGATATGAACACACACTTCTCAAAAGAAGACATTTATGTGGCCAACATATGAAAAAAAGCTCATCATCACTGGTCATTAGGGAAATGCAAGTCAAGACCACAATGAGATACCATCTCACTCCAGTTAGAATGGCGATCATTAAAAAGTCAGGAAACAACAGATGCTGGAAAGGATGTGGAGAAATGGGAACACTTTTACACTGTTGGTGGGAGTATAAACTAGTTCAACTATTGTGGAAGACAGTGGCAATTGCTCAAGGATCTAGAACCAGAAATACCATTCCACACAGCAATCCCATTACTAGGTATATACCCAAAGGATTATAAATCATTCTACTCTAAAGACACATGCACACATATGTTTACTGCAGCACTGTTCACAATAGCAAAGACTTGGAAACAGCCCAAATGCCCATCAATGATACACCGGATAAACAAAATGTGGCACATATATACCATGGAATACTACGTAGCTGTAAAAAAGGATGAGTTAATGTCCTTTGCAGGGACATAGATGAAGCTGGAAACCATCATTCTCACCAAACTAACACAAGAACAGAAAACCAAACACTGCATGCTCTCACTCATAAGTGGGAGTTGAACAATGAGAACACGTGGACATAGGGAGGGGAACATCACACACTGGGGGCATGTCAGATGGTGGGGGGCTATGGGAGGGATAGGATTAGCAGAAATACCTAATATAGATCACAGGTTGATGGGTGCAGCAAACTACCATGGCACATGTATACCTATGTAACAAACCTGCATGTTCTGCGCATGTACCCCAGAACTTAAAGTATAATTTTAAAAAATTAAAAATAATAATTGGAATTAACTATACTAAAAAAAATTTTCTGGAGGAAATTGTAAACTTTTTACTTAAAGACACTAAAGAAGTCATAAAGGAAGTGGCACTCCACAGTCAAGGATTAGAATATTTAATATTGTAAATACCTTGTTTCCAAATGGTCTGTAGTTTCAACACAGTCTTCATCTAATTTCTAAATGTTTTTATTTTTAATTGACAAGCTTATTTTAAAATTTATATGGAATTGTAAAGGGCCAAGGATAACCAAGTCACCCTTAAGGACAATATAATCAGACTTACCCTACCAGATGTCAAATATAGCTTTATTTATTAAGATATTATAGCATTTTATTATAGGGTGCCTTGACTTAATGGCAATGATGTACTGCAGTATAATGGAGAAATGACTACTTTTCAATAAACTGTTCTGGAAAGTGGTATTTTTCTAGGAAAAAAAAACTTTGGTATCTCAAATTGGTTATAGGTTTCTTAAAGATCAAAATATGAAAGGCAGTATTACAACACTGCAAGAAAATAATATACAGTATCTTCAAAATATTGGAGTAGGAGAGAACTTTTAAAATAAGACGAGTTCTAAAGAACAAAATGAATAAGTCTGATTAACATAAAGCTTATTATTAAAAGTAGTAAAGAATGCAGACACAAGCCTCAGAGTATAAAAAGATCGTTGCTACACATATTAATGGCCAACAACATCTGAAGAACTCCTATAAATCAATGAAAAAGGGGTAAATTCCAATAGAAAATGGGCAAAGATATTGAATAGTAAGTTCACAAATAAGGAAATTTACATGGTCAGTTAACAGAAAAAATTCCTTAGCCTCATTTGTAATAGGGAAATTTAAATATAAATTACAATAAGATTACATTACACAACTTCCAGGTTTAATAAAATAAAGTCTGACAATAACAAGTGTTAACAAAGATAAGGAAACAATAAAAACTCTTATCCTGCTGGTGGGAGTATAGATTAGTATAATGTCTTTGGAATACATTTTGATATTCTCTAGTAAATTTGAAGATTATTATGCATAATACTATTGCATTTTTCATGTTATTGATTCATGGTATTACACTGTAGTATGATGGTTGAGTACAGACGCTTCTGCCAACTACATGGATTTGAATTCCATTTTCCTAGCTTTTTGACCTTGAACATGTGACTTGATTCATAAAAGTAAAGTTTGTCTCCTCACCCCAAAACCAATTTTTGCTTTCATAGTGTTGTGAGCATTAAACGATTTAGTCTCTGTGAAATGTTCAGAACAGTACCTGAATGTAATAAACACTACAAAGCATTTATTATTGTTATTGCTGTTACTATTACTTTACAACCCACAAAACCAATTCTAGACAATTTTGTGCATGTGTGAATTAGGATACTATACAAGAATGTTCATACAAGAATTATTTTAGCAGCTTCAGTTTTCTAGGGTTTTTATGGTTTTAGGTCTTATGTTTAAGTCTTTAATCCATCTTGAGTTAATTTTTGTATAAGGTATAAGGAAGGGGTCCAGTTTCAGTTTTCCGCATATGGCTAGCCAGTGTTCCTAACACCATTTATTAGATAGGGAATCCCTTACCCATTGCTTGTTTTTGTCAAACCAGAAACAATGCTAATGTCCCTCAATAGCAGAATGGAAAAAAAGTTATGATATAGTCATATAGCAGCAAACCTGAATGAACTATTATTTTCATATACACTGAAGAAAGAAGTCAAATAAATATGGTGTGAATGTATCAGTACAAAATTGAAAAACAGGCAAAACAAAACAATATTGTGAGGAATGCAGGTATTCATGGTAAAACATTAAAGAAAGCAAGCAAATTACTATCACAAAAATTAAATAGTGGTTAATTCCACTAACAAGGTTGTGACTGGAAATGGGCACATGGGGTCTTCTCGGATCCTGGGGGGCAATGTTTCATATTCTAAGCTGTGTTACGTTTATATGAGTATTTATAATTATTCTTCAAATTGTATGTTTATGTCATTGACTTCCATTTTTAAGCTACTAAAAACTTCTGGAGTGGAAAAGATAATTGTTCAAAGTGTGGGCATGGGAAAGAGAGACAAAGTGTAATCTCTAAATGGACAGTCCAAAGGCATTTGGAGACATTTGCTCAAGATCAAGGAAAGAAAGAGAGGACATGATATGGAACCCCTCCTCCTTCTCCCAGTGCATATTGAGCCTTATAAATGAGAGTGTTTTACCATTGAGTACAATGGTGGATTTTTAAAAAATACAAATTACTGGGTGCCCACCCTGAAGAAACTGTGTAGGATAGAGCCTAGGCATTGGTAGTTTTTTTTGTTTTTTGTTTTTGAGATGGAGTCTCGCTCTGTTGCCCAGGCTGGAGTGCAGTGGTACAATCTCGGCTCACTGCAACCTCCACCTCCTGGGTTCATGCCATTCTCCTGCCTCAGCCTCCTGAGTAGCTGGGACTACAGGCGCCTGCCACCATACTCGGCTAATTTTTTGTATTTTTAGTAGAGATGGGGTTTCACTGTGTTAGCCAGGATGGTCTCGATCTCCTGACCTCGTGATCTGCCCGCCTCGGCCTCCCAAAGTGCTGGGGTTACAGGCGTGAGCCACTGCGTTTGTAGTTTTAAAAAAAGCTCTCTAGGAAATTCTGATGGGTTTCTGGGCTTGACTTTCACTGCTATATTAAAAACAAACCAGATAAATAATAAGAGCTATCTATGACAAACCCACAGCCAATATCATACTGAATGGGCAAAAACTGGAAGCATTCCCTCTGAAAACTGGCACAAGACAGGGATGCCCTCTCTCACCACTCCTATTCAACATAGTGCTGGAAGTTCTGGCCAGAGCAATCAGGCAGGAGAAGGAAATAAAGGGTATTCAATTAGGAAAAGAGGAAGTCAAATTGTCCCTGTTTGCAGATGACATGATTGTATATCTAGAAAACCCCATTGTCTCAGCCCAAAATCTCCTTAAGCTGATTAGCAACTTCAGCAAAGTCTCAGGATACAAAATCAATGTACAACAATCACAAGCATTCTTGTACACCAATCACAGACAAACAGAGAGCCAAATCATGAGTGAACTCCCATTCACAATTGCTTCAAAGAGAATAAAATACCTAGGAATCCAACTTACAAGGGATGTGAAGGACCTCTTCAAGGAGAACTACAAACCACTGCTCAATGAAATAAAAGAGGATACAAACAAATGGAAGAACATTCCATGCTCATGGGTTGGAAGAATCAATATCGTGAAAATGGCCATACTGCCCAAGGTAATTTATAGATTCAATGCCATCCCCATCAAGCTACCAATGACTTTCTTCACAGAATCGGAAAAAACTACTTTAAAGTTCATATGGAACCAAAAAAGAGCCCACATCGCCAAGTCAATCCTAAGCCAAAAGAACAAAGCTGGAGGCATTACGCTACCTGACTTCAAACTATACTACAAGGCTACAGTAACCAAAACAGCATGGTACTGGTACCACAACAGAGACATAGATTAATGGAACAGAACAGAGCCCTCAGAAATGATGCCACATATCTACAACTATCTGGTCTTTGACAAACCTGACAAAAACAAGAAATGGGGAAAGGATTCCCTATTTAATAAATGGTGCTGGGAAAACTGGCTAGCCATATGTAGAAAGCTGAAACTGGATCCCTTCCTTACACCTTATACAAAAATTAATTCAAGATGGATTAAAGACTTAGATGTTAGACCTAAAACCATTAAAATCCTACAAGAAAACCTAGGCAATACCATTCAGGACATAGGCATGGGCAAGGACATCATGTCTAAAACACCAAAAGCAATGGCAACAAAAGCCAAAAGTGACAAATGGGATCTCATTAAACTAAAGAGCTTCTGCACAGCAAAAGAAACTACCATCAGAGTGAACAGGCAACCTACAGAATGGGAGAAAATTTTTGCAACCTATTCGTCTGACAAAGGGCTAATATCCAGAATCTACAATGAACTCCAACAAATTTACAAGAAAAAACAAACAAAGGACATGAACAGACATTCTCAAAAAAGACATTTATGCGCCAAAAAACATGAAGAATGTCATCATCAAGGCCATCAGAGAATCAAAATAAATCATGCTGCTATAAAGACACATGCACATGTATGTTTATTGCAGCACTATTCACAATAGCAAAGAGTTGGAACCAACCCAAATGTCCAACAACGATAGACTGGATTAAGAAAATGTGGCACATATACACCATGGAATACTATGCAGCCATAAAAAATGATGAGATCGTGTCCTTTGTAGGGACATGGATGAAACTGGAAAACATCATTCTCAGTAAACTATCGCAAGGACAAAAACCAAACACTGCATGTTCTCACTCATAGGTGGGAATTGAACAATGAGAACTCATGGACACAGGAAGGGGAACATCACACACTGGGGACTGTTGTGGGGTTGGGGGAGGGGGGAGGGACAGCATTAGGAGATATACCTAATGCTAAATGATGAGTTAATCGGTGCAGGAAATCAACATGGCACATGGATACATATGTAACAAACCTGCACATTGTGCACATGTACCCTAAAACCTAAAGTATAATGAAAAAAAATAAAAAATAAAAAAAATCACTCTATTTTAGATGTAAAAATAATAATTACAATGCTTTTTCCACATTACAATAACTTGGAATAAAGAGTTTATTTAAACTTGAAAAAAAAAACAAAAAACAAACCAAACCAACAACATACCTTGAGTGAGTAAAACTAAAAAAATAGGAAAATAATTATTTCAATTAAGGATCAACCACAGGTTCTTTCATTTATAGTGATTAGCTCCCTTTCAATGTAATCCATCTCCCCCCAATTTTGACTTATTCATAACACTTCAAGAATTTGGTTAATATGTAATGTAGGAATATATCTGCTTAACAGGGAAAATTGACCTAATGGATACTTTTGTATTTGTATTTGTTGCTATCATTTTTTATAAAGGTCCTTATTTTCTAGCTCTTGGCATTTTATGTTGATGTGTTTCAAAAAATTGGTTTTACAATGAACAACACTTGAGGGTTGTTTGCATTTTCCTTTTGTTAAGAGACCTGATAGAGGAAAGACTACAGGACCTTTGTTGTATCAACTTTATTCCTATAAAATTATGGAATTTCAAGAGGCTAATAAATGTATCTAGTTTAACCACATTTTTTGCCCTTTTATTTTCAGAACTTATTTGATCAAGGAATGCATTTTGACTCTTGAGATTAATGAATTTGAAATATAAATTCACTTATTCCAACTAGTTGAGTATTTTAGGCATCTTTAAGTCTGACTTACAGAAACATGCAGAAGTGCTGGGGTCCGTTGGCAGTTATGGGCTTTAGGAAATGTATTATTTTTGTACAAATTGTAAGATTAGCTTATAATGTTTTAGCAAAGAAATAATAGAGTTCAATGCTAGATACCTGAAATAGTACACCCTTTTCAGGATTTCAAAATATATCAGTGTGAAAGCTGAAACGAGCTGAATGTTGAATAACTGTTGCTAAGCAACATTAAGAGAATAACTATCTGCATATAATGGCACATCTAATGAATGCTGCCACTCACATTAGATGACTGAAAGGAGAACAAAGCACCAGGCTACAAGAATAGTAAAATTTTACATTTAAAATGTATATCATAATGAACTTGTAAGACAAGCTCACTCAATAGCAATTTGATTTTAAAATATGACTAAACAAAAAGATTATGGTAAAAACATTTGAATGAATGGGATTTGGAATAGATAATATTTTAAACCAACTAATCTAAAGTAGGGAGAAATGCAACATTGTAACACTTCAATAAAATAGTATAGTGAATATCTTCAAAATATTGCAGTTGTTCTCAAAGCTTAGCTTTATGAAACATGTGAGGGTACCTTTGTGTCTTCTAGACCCAAAGACACATCTCACATTGTTTAACTCTGTTGCCCCAATCTCAGTCTTTTTTTAAAAGAGAATTTGTATTTTAATTATTTTTATGTACAGAAAACTCAACAGTGTGTATTTAACCATTTGGTGGCAAGTTCTTTAGCCTTTGGCTTCTCCAGCTTGGCAATGCGAGCCAGACTTGGGACCCAGGACGCTGCCTCCCCAGTGATGGGGAATCTCATCATATCTGTCGTTATAATTGATCCTGATAGCTTCCAACAGTTTAGCCAGAGCTCCTTTGTTGTCCAAGTTAACCTGTGTGAAGGCGACAGTGGTGCAGGTCTTCCTGTGGACTAGATGCCCCAGTCTTGCCTTTCCCTTGATAATGCAGTAAGGGGCCCCCATGTTATGACACAGGGCAGGCAGGAAGACACCAGCTCGATAGGATCCATGTCCTGTGCAGTCACCACCAGCTGAGCCTTCTTGTTCTCCACCAAGGTGGTGATGGTGTTAATTCCTGCTTGAAGGACAGGTGATCTCTTAGCAGAGACATATCCTTTGCCAGCAGCTTTCTTCTTAGCCCAGGCCAACAGCCTCTGATTCTTCTCTTGCTTTTTCTCTGGTCAGTGGCCAGCTTAAGAAGCTGAGTAGCTGTTTGGCGGTCCAAGGCCTGGGTGAACTGGTTAATCACCGGAGGCGCTTTCAGCCACGTATAGAGGATAGCTCTCTGGTGCTGCAAACTGATACAATGGGGCCATTTCATAAAGTAGGTGAGCTCCCTTTTAAGCTGGATGTCCTGTCCAATGCCAAAATTTTTAATTCTTTTCTCAAACAGGGGATTCACCACTTTCTTGGCCACCTGCTTCTTCCCATTAGCCTTTCTTTTTGGCATCTTGGGTGGCAGGAGGAGAGAGCCCAATCTCAGTCTTTCTATAGAGAATGCAAGTTCCGTAAGGCAGAAAGTTTGTTTTGTCCTCTGATGTTTGACCAATACTTATAAAGTGCCAGCCACATTGTAGGGACTCCATAAATATTAGTTGAATAAAATATCTAAAAATAGTATAGTAGTCATTGTTCATTCTGGAACAAACCATCAATTTGAATATGGAAAGTTTAATATAAAAAGTATTAAGTAGGGACGTAACTGTAAAACTGTTATAAAGTTGTAAAGAGAACTCAAAGGAATACCCTAGGGATAAGGCAGAGTACCCACAGAAGAAGAAACTTGGAAAGAGAGGCCCTTCCCAAGGTTGGGATTCAGAGCCTAGTAGATAGCAGAGGCATTTGCTGTGTTGCCCAGGCTAGAGCTAGTGTATAGTTGCTAAGCAAGCAGGAAACTACCCTCTGGCAGGTGTGATGGTGCTGGCAGGCAGGCAGGCTTACGAAGGAATTGGGAGTTTGGGGATTCTGCTCATTGGTAAGGCAGTGTACAGACGGATATGCAGTGTGGATATCTGAGCGTCTTAACAACCTTATGCAATGCAAGCAGGTTGAGGATGGTAACAGGCACACAGAGGGTATGAGGCCTAAGGACATGTGTGGCTTAGAGTGCACAGTGTTTGTGTCTAGAGTTACACAATAAGCAACTCGGGTACGGATGGGCAGAGGCTGATAGCCAGGTAGGCACAAAGAGGGAGTCAGGGCATCCGGAGTTTACTTGTGAGCAGAGTGCCCTATAGCATGAGATGTTCATTGATCATGTCCTGAGTGCCAGGTGAGGTGATCACCAGTCCAGGCCAGGCTACAAGCTTGGCAAAAGACTATACCTCCTGGATATGCAGGTAGGTGGAGTATGCTGGTGTCCCAACACACATGCTGCTGGCATCTGTGCCGCAGGAACAAAGGAGAAGCAAAAATGGCAGCATACTAGATAAATCCCTGCTTTTGCAATGATCCTCCAGCACTCTCCACTGATAAAGCTAGATATTTTCTCACTACAAAGGAAAAGTATTTAAATCTCCATCATCACAGAGCTGGTAAGGCAGAATCACTTTGGAGAAGAGAGGCAATAAACTGACATCAAGCACATGTAGTTAACATAGAATGTATGCCACATACTGAGATTTACATTGGTTATTATTAGATTACATATAGTATATAGCTATTCATCTATTATATAGATCATGTTACATAAATTATTTAAACCTCAATTTCCCTATGATTTGCTATTTGTTTTATAGATGAATAATCTGAAGCTTAGAGGAATGAAGTAACTTACTAGGTGTCAAATAGCTGATAAGAGCAAGAAATGGGATTTCAACCTTTTTAGTTTTCCTAGCACCTATGCCTTTAACCACTATACCATTACACTTCCTCCCAGAGGAAAATGTTATTGAATTGCTAAAGGTAACCTGCTGGCTCAGCACCTATTGGTTGTGTCCCCATCAAGTGACATTTTAGACACTTGCTTTTCAGTGGTCTTACCCACTTGAAGGTTCTCATGTTGCTCGTAGGGTGCCAAGCATTCCTTTAGGTACCTCTGTGTCAGTTCCTCATAGACGAGCACCCCATACTGGTCATCAAATAGTGATGCCAATAGGGTAGTCCCACTAGAGTCCCCTGTGTAGGGAGACAGTGCAGGCATGACAGTCAACACTAGATGATAGTAACTCTTCCAAAAGGAGACTGCAAGACAAATTTCCTGAGATCACGTAAATGGGCCGTAACTCTGGACACAGTTCATGGTACCTTTCAAATTCAGTAATGAAAAGAAACACCTGCGGCGGGCACAGTGGCTCACGGCTATAATCCCAGCACTTTGGGAGGCCGAGGCAGGCGGATCACAAGGTCAGGAGATCAAGACCAACCTGGTGAACACTGTGAAACCCCGTCTCTACTAAAAACACAAAAAAATTAGGCGGGCATGGTGGTGGGCGCCTGTAGTCCCAGCTACTTGGGAGGCTGAGGCAGGAGAATGGCATGAACCCGGGGGGTGGAGCTTGCAGTGAGCGGAGATGCACCACTGCACTCCAGCCTGGGCAACAGAGTGAGACTCCATCTGCAAAAAAAAAAAAAAAAAAAAAAAAAAGAAACACCTGCTTACTCAAAGTACCACACCAAACATCCTCACATTTTGTTCTTAGGATTTTGGTCTTATATCTTTCTTACTCCATTCCCCCTCTGGGTACTCCATCAACTCCTTTGGCTCTCTGAACCATGTATTTGATGATATCCAGATCTCTCCCTAGGTTACATCTCTCTCATGAGCTCCATACCTCTGAATCCAAGCATTCCTTAGATATCTACCCCTAGCTATCCTAAAACCCAAAGACCATAGTTCAAAACTCCACTCATTCAATTGCCCTAAACCTGATCACCCTGTCTGGGCTTCTTTTTATGAACAATCACCTAGCTGTCATTACCAGAAACTGAGTGTCATCTTTGAGGTATTTCTCTTCCTTACCTCTGCATGAAATACATTCCTTTTGTTCCCTCCCCACCTTTATTCAACCTATCACCAAGTCTATTCTATTTAATAACTCTTACATTCACTCAGTTTTTTCTATCCACACTTTCACTTTAGTTCAACCTATTATCTCATCTGGATTTCTCCAATATCTTCCTAACTTCCTCTAGTATTGACCCCTCCAGTCTGTTCTCTAGAGTGCCATGAGGGTAATTGTTCTCAAATTCAAATCTGATTATGTCACTTACTTGCTTTAAAAACCCTTCAATGCTATCTTGTTCAAGGTAAGTCCAAACTCCTCAATGCATATTGTTACATGCTTTACGATCTAGCTTGAGTTTACCTTTTGAATCGCTTGGAGTTGCCAAAAGAAACAACCATAGACAAATTAAACAGTTTGATTGAACTAAGAAGGCCTCACAAATCAGGCTGTCCCAAAACCAAAATAGGTTCAGAGAGACTTCAGCACAGCTCTGTGGTAGAAGATGATTTATGGACAGGAAAAGGAAAGTGACATACAGAAAATGGAAGTTGAGGTACAGAAACAGCTGGATTGATTACATCTTCGTGTTTGCTTTATTTAAACATGGTTTGAACAGCTGGCTGCCTTCAATTGGCCAAAACTTCTTGATTGAAACAAGATTAGGTTATAATCTGTTTACACCTCTGGTTTACAGTATTTCTCTGTATGGAGAAACCTTTAAGCTGAACTTAAAATACGTGAGAAGGCAGTTTTAGGCTGAACTTGAGTCCAGTCAGAAGACTGAAACTACTCTCAAAAGACAGAAACCACACCAGTCATTTTCATTGAGAGAAGATGAAAAGTTGTTTATTAGTTATTAAGAACTGATAAAGCAAAAGAGAACAATAAGATGTCATAGAGGTAGCAATTGCAGGAAGAAGCTATCAATTCTAGGGCTGAGGGAATAACGGGAAGAGGTTAAAATTGTTAAACTTCAAAAGAAGTGTGCCCCAAGCAGCTGAAATTCAGGCCTCTGAGGAGAGGGGCAGTGGACAGCTGGTGTGTCTTAGGTGGAGTGAGTATGATGCAGCTAGTTTTGCAAATGTTAGAAACTGTAAATTTGCTTCAGCTGCTGCTACTAGAATGGGCCGCAGCTTCTAGAGTGAAAAGAGGCTGGAGGACACTGATAGGAATAGGAATAAGAAGCAAACTGGAAGTAACAAGGCTTTTCCTTCTCCAATCCAGTAGTTTTCCTCTAGTATCCCCTATTGGCAGAGCCTAGGAAACCATCTGGCAAAGCAGGAATGTAGTTTGTAGAGTCCTAACACCAGCATCACAAAGCTGAGTTAGAAGAGTGGGTTGGAAGCTAAAGGACAATAACTCAGAAACTGGCAAAATCCATCCCCTTAGCTATTCAGCACGCTCGCATCCTTCTATGTGTATTTGTCTTACAAACAACAAAAACAACTCTATGTTTTCACTTAGAAATCCTTTGTACAAATGAAGATGTTCTCATCCTTTTCTCAAAATGAGGAGCCTAAAGTTACAATAAGAGCATCCACATCCATAAATGATTTATCTCTGGGCTATGATAACTACTCCCAAAATTCAGTCATAGCTCCATCTGAATATTTGGTCACCTAAAGAGGAAATTGTAAACTTACCTGCCAACAAAATTTGTGAAAATTAATAAGGGGAAGCATATGAAAGAAAAATTTGTATTTACATGTACAGAGATGAACACTCACTTATACAATCAACAGAAAATATATATATTAGTCATTACTTCTATAACTAGTCCCAAGGTAATAGTTTATAACTTTCTTCTTTCACTACCAATCCCTTGTCTCTTTTGTTCTCAGCCACAACTTCACCAGATCAAAGCTATCTTTACTGTTGTTTTTAACCTGGTGATGTTTGATGTCTCAAACTCTCATTCTGAAGGACCTGAATCTTCAGCGGACCTGCCCTTTTGAGGTGGAAATATTTCTGAGTTCCAAACATAGTCCTCCCAGCTTCGGTGTAGGCAGCAACCCCATTTCCTCTTAGTAAACAGAGTCAGTCATCTCAGCCAGTGGATTAACCCCATCTTTGCCTGTTGGATCAGTAGCATGAAGAACCCCAAATGGCCAGGTGGTAGCCCTAACTTCTAACTCAACAGAACCATCATCGTGTCCCCTGGTAGGAACATTTTTCCCTTGGAACCATGTCTTCTAAATTGGCAAATTTCAAAGCAAAAATTCTGCAAGTATTACTAATAGTGAGGGGAATGATATGCAATTCTGTATGTTGATTTCTTGGTCCATCTATCCTGACTTTGGGAGAGACAGCAGCAAATATTGGTTACTAATTCAAACTATAAACTTCATCCTGTAAAATAGAACCGCATACTTTCAGGGCATCGTCTCTAAACTGGCATCATAACTGAGTCTTCACTAGGTTTTTCTAGCATTCTGCTAGATCAACTGCTTCTAGGTGATTGGTGCTGGGAGATTAATCAACTCCATGGGCATGAGCCCATTGTGCACTTCTTTTGCTCTGAAATGAGTTCACTGGTTACCAGCAACATTTGTATAATCACGTAATGATGAGTGAGGCAATGCATAGGTTCACAAATTGTGACGCTGGCCGTGTATTATCAGCAGGGAAGCCCAATTCATATCCAGAATACATACCTATTCCAATGAGGATAAATCCCTGCCTATTCCTCATAAAGAAGAGACTGATGGAATCAATTTGCTACCAGATATCTATCTAGTCCCCTAGCGGGTACTGGCACATCAAAGGGCTCAGCATTGATCTCTGATGTTGATAGATCAGGCTCAACAACAGTGGTATCCGGCCGGGCGCGGTGGCTCACGCTTGTAATCCCAGCACTTTGGGAGGCTGAGGCGGGCGGATCACGAGGTCAGGAGATCGAGACCACAATGAAACCCCGTCTCTACTCAAAATACGAAAAAAAATTAGCCAGGCGTGGTGGCGGGCGCCTGTAGTCCCAGCTACTCGGGAGGCTGAGGAAAGAGAATGGCGTGAACCCGGGAGGCGGAGCTTGCAGTGAGCCGAGATTGCACCACTGCACTCCAGCCTGGGCGACAGAGCGAGACTCCGTCTCAAAAAACAAACAAACAAACAAACAAAAAAAAACAAAAAAACAACAGTGGTATCCATGTCAGCCTTGGTGTGGGAAAGTCCATGTTATTCAGCCCATGCATAGCATCCTGCCACCATATCCCTGCTGCCGTGGCCACTTTGTACATAGGCCCATTAAGCACTAGGGTGGTTGGAGAAAGAAGCTGCAAGATATTCACAAACCACGTCAATTTATTCACCTGATTACTGGGAATCTCTTCTGCCATAGATGTTTGTTTGTTTTGAGACAGAGTCTCGTTCTGTCACCCAGGCTGGAGTGCAGTGGCATGATCTTGGCTCACTGCAACCTCTGCTTCCTGGGTTCAAGTGATTCTCCTGCCTCAACCTCTCAAGTAGCTGGGACTACAGGTGGTGCCACCGTGCCCGGCTAATTTTTTGTATTTTTAGTAGTTACAGGATTTCAACATGTTAGCCAGGATGGTCTCTATCTCCCTGACCTCATGATCCACCCGCCTCGGCCTCCCAAAGTGCTGGGATTACAGGTATGAGCCACCACACCCGGCCTGTAGATGTTTTTATTAGGTTGTTTGTGTGTTTGTTTTGTGTGTTTGTTTTTTAGTACAGAAGAGGTCTCACTGTTGCCCAGGCTAGTCTCGAACTCCTGAGCTCAAGCAATTCTCTTAGCCCCCAAAATACTGAGATAGGCATGAGCCACTGTGCCAGGCCTATAAAAAAACCTTTAATTGTAAATTGACAAGTTATAATTGCAGGTAATTATGGAGTTCTAAGTGATTTTTTTTTTTTTTTTTTGAGAGATGGAGTCACTCTGTAGCCCAGGCTGGATTGCAGTGGTGCGATCTCGGCTCACTGCAACCTCTGCCTCCTGGGTTCAAGCGATTCTCCTGCCTCAGCCTCCTGAGTAGCTGGGATTACAGGCGTGTGCCGTCACGCCTGGCTAATTTTTTTGTATTTTTAGTAGAGACGGGGTTTCACCATGCTGCTCAGGCGGGTCTCAAACTCCTGACCTGGTGATCCACCTGCCTCAGCCTTCCAAAGTGCTGAGATTACAGGCATGAGCCACCATGCCTGGCCCAAAGTGATATTTATGAATATAATATAGAATAATTAAATCAAGCTAATTAATATGTTCATTACCTTTAATACTTATTTTTTGTGGTGAGAACATTTGAAATTAACTCTCAGTGATTTTGAAATGTACAATAGGTTATTTTGCTATATTCACTCTGTAATGCAATATATCTAAAGGAAAGAGAAATATTTCTTCTAATTGAGGCTTTGTTTTCTTTGACCATCATCTTCCTCATTCCTCCTGCACCACCCCCCAACCTTCACCCCTGGTAACTACCATTCTATTCTGTGCTTCTTTGCATTTGAGTGTTGTATATTCTACATATAATGAGAAATGCAATCTTCATCTGTGTCTGGTTTGTTTAGCATAATGTTTTTTACTTCCATCCATATTGCCACAAGTGACAAATTTTTTAACTAAATAGTATTCCATCATGTGTAATACCGTATTTTCTTTATCTATTCCTCTGTTGATGGACACTTAGGCTGACTCCATAACTTTCCCACTGTGAATAGTGCTGCAGTGAATATGGGAATGCAGACATCTCTTCAATATACTGATTTCAAGTATTTTGAGTAAATATTCTAAAGTGGGATTGCTGAATCATATGTAATTCTATGTGTAGTTTTTTGAGAAACCTCTATACAGTTTTCCATAATGGCTGTACTAATTTATATTTATATATGTAAATATGTAATTTACATATGTAATTCTATGTTTAGTTTTTTGAGAAACCTCTAGACAGTTTTCTATAATGGCCGTACTAATTTATATTTCCACCAACAGTGTCCAAGCGCTCCCATTTCTGTACATTCTCATTAATACTCATTATCTTTCATCTTTTGAATAGCCATTCTGACACATGTATGGGGATAGCTCATTGTGGTTTTAATTTGCATTTCTCTAATTATGAAAAAATGCTCAATATTTCTAATATCTGTTGGCCATTTGTAGATTTTCTTTGGATAAATGTCTGTTCAGTTCCCTTACCTATTTTTGAATCAGATTTGTTTTCTTTGTATAGAATTGACTCTCATATTTTACATACTGACCCCTAATCAGCTGCATGGCTTTCTCCTGATCTTTAGGTTGTCTCTTCACTCTGTTGTTTCCTTTGTTGTGTGGAGGATTTTTATTTTGAGGTAATCCTGTTTGTCTCTTTTTGCTTTTATTGAGTGTGCTTTTGGGGTCAAATCTAAAAAAATCATTGCCCAGACCAGTATCTTGTAGTTTTTCCAGAATGTTTTCCCCTAGTAGTTTTATAGTGTCAGGTCTTATTTTCTTTAATCCACTTTGAGGTGATTTTTACATATGGTGTGAGATAAGGGTCTAATTTCATTCTTCTGCATCTGGATATCCAATTTTTTTCAACAGCATTCATTAAAGACTGTCTTTTTCCTGTATTCATGGCACCTTTGTTGAAAATCAGTTCTCCACATGCGCATGGGTTCATTTCCAGGCTCTGTATTTTTTTCCCATTAGTCAATGAGTCTATTTTTATGCCAGTACCATGCTGCTTTATAATATAAAGTCAGGCGGTGTGATGCCTCCAGTTTTTTTTTCTTCCCTTATGATTGCCTTGGCTATTTGGGGTTTTTGTGGTTCCATATGAATTTTAGGATTGTTTTTTTCTTTTCCATGTAAAATGGCATTGAAATTTTGATAGGGATTGCATTAAATCTGTATATCACTTCGGGTATTATGGACATTTAAACAATGTCAATTCTTCCAATCCATAAACATGGGATATCTTTCCATTTATTTGTGTCTTTTTCAATTTATTTTATTAACATTTTACAGTTTTTAGTGTGCAGGTCTCTATCTCCTTGATTAATTTATTTCTAAATTATTTTTATGGCTACTGTAAATAGGATTGTTCTCTTTTGGAATGTTCATTGTTAGTATACATAAAGATCTCTAATTTTTGTATGTTGATTTTGTATTCTACAACTTTACTATATTCTTAAATTTAACAGTTTTTGGTGAAATCTTTGTAGTTTTTCTATATATAAGTTCTTGTCATCAAACAATAATAATATCACTACTTCCTTTCCTATTTAGATGCCTTTTATTTCTTTCTTTTGTCTAATTGCTTTGGCAAGGACTTCCCACTCTACATTGAATAGAAATAACCAGAGTAGGCATTCTTGTCTTTTCGAGATCTTAGAGAAAAGGGTTTCAGTTTTTCACTGTTGAGTATATGTGGGCTTATCATATATGACCTTTATTGTGTTGAGGTATATTCCTTCTATATCTAATGTATTGAGAGTGTCCAATGATAAAAGATGTTGAATTTTTTTGAAAGTCACTGATTTTATTGATTCTATTTTTTTAAATTATACTTTAAGCTTTAGGGTACATGTGCACAACATGGAGGTTTGATACATAGGTATATCTGTGCCATGTTGGTTTGCTGCACCCATCAACTCATCATTTACATTAGGTATTTCTCCTAATGCTATCCCTCCCCCAGCTCCCCCGCAACAGGCCCCAGTGTGTGATGGTCCCTGCCCTGTGTCCAAGTGATCTCATTGTTCAATTCCCACCTATGAGTGAGAACATACCGGTGTTTGGTTTTCTGTCCTTTTGACAGTTTGCTGAGAATGAAGCTTTCCAGCTTCATCCATGCCCCTGCAAAGGACATGAACTCATCCATTTTTATGGCTGCATAGTATTCTATGGTATATATGTGCCACATTTTCTTAATCCAGTCTATCATTGATGGACATTTGGGTTGGTTCCAAGTCTTTGCTAGTGTGAATGGTGCCGCAATAAACATACATGTACATGTGTCTTTATAGTAGCATGATTTATAATCCTTTGGGTATATACCCAGTAATAGGATTGCTGGGTCAAATGGTAATTCTAGTACTAGATACTTGAGGAATCACCACACTGCCTTCCACAATGGTTGAACTAATTTACACTCCCACCAACAGTGTAAAAGTGTTCCTATTTCTCCACATTCTCTCCAGCATCTGTTGTTTCCTGACTTTTTAATGATTGCCATTCTAACTGGCATGACATGGTATCTCATTGTGGTTTTGATTTGCATTTCTCTGATGACAAGTGATGATGAGCATTTTTTGATGTGTCTGTTGACTGCATAGATGTTTTCTTTTGAGAAGTCTCTTCATATCCTTTGCCCACTTTTTGATGGAGTTGTTTGCTTTTTTCTTGTAAATTTGTTTGAGTTATTCGTAGATTCTGGATATTAGCCCTTTGTCAGATGGGTAGATTGCAAAAATTTTCTCCCATTCTGTAGGTTGCGTGTTCACTCTGATGGTAGTTTCTTTTGCTGTGAAGAACTCTGTAGTTTAATTACATTCCATTTGTCAATTTTGGCTTTTGTTGCCATTGCTTTTGGTGTTTTAGTCATGAAGTCCTTCCCCATGCCTATGCCCTGAATGGTATTGCCTAGGTTTTCTTCTAGGGTTTTTATGGTTTTAGGTCTAACATTTAAGTATTTGTTCCATCTTGAATTCATTTTTGTACAAGGTGTAAGGAAGGGATCCAGTTTCAGCTTTCTACATATGGCTAGCCAGTTTTCCCAGCACCATTTATTAAATAGGGAATCCTTTCCCCATTTCTTGTTTTTGTCAGGTTTGTCAAAGATCAGCTGGTTGTAGATGTGTGGTGTTATTTCTAGGCCTCTGTTCTGTTCCATTGGTCTATATCTCTGTTTTGGTACCAGTACCATGCTATTTGGGTTACTGTAGCCTTGTATTATAGTTTGAAGTCAGGTAGCGTGATGCCTCCAGCTTTGTTCTTTTTGCTTAGGATTGTCTTGGCAATGCAGGCTCTTTTTTGGTTCCATACGAACTTTAAAGTAGTTTTTTCCAATTCTGTGAAGAAAGTCATTGGTAGCTTGATGGGGATGGCATTGCATCTATAAATTACTTTGGGCAGTATGGGCATTTTCACGATATTGATTCTTTCTATCCATGAGCATGGAATATTCTTCCATTTGTTTGTGTCCTCTTTTATTTTATTGAGCAGTGGTTTGTAGTTCTCCTTGAAGAGGCCCTTCACTTCCTTGTAAGTTGGATTCCTAGGTATTTTATTATCTTTGTAGCAATTGTGAATGAGAGTTCACTCATGATTTGGCTCTCTGTCTGTTAATGGTGTATAGGAATGCTTATGATTTTTGCCCATTGATTTTGTATCCTAAGACTTTGCTGATGTTGTTTATCTGCTTAAGGAGATTTTGGACTGAGACAATAGGGTTTACTAAATATACAATCATGTCATCTGCAAACAGGGACAATTTGACTCCCTCATTTCCTAATTGAATACCCTTTATTTCTTTCTCTTGCCTGATTGCCCTGGCCAGAACTTCCAACACTATGTTGAATAGGAGTGGTGAGAGAGGGCATCCCTGTCTTGTGTCGGTTTTCAAAGGGAATGCTTCCAGTTTTTGCCCATTCAGTATGATATTGGCTGTGGGTTTGTCATAAATAGTTCTTATTATTTTGAGATACGTTCCATCAATACCTAGCTTATTGAGAGTTTTTAGTATAAAGCGCTGTTGAATTTTGTCAAAGGCTTTTTCTGCATCTATTGAGATAATCATGTGGTTTTTGTCATTGGTTCTGTTTATGTGATGGATTACATTTACTGATTTTCATATGTTGAATCAGCCTTGCATCCCAGGGATGAAGCCAACTTGATCATGGTGTATAAGCTTTTTGATGTGCTGCTGGATTCAGTTTGCCAGTATTGAGGATTTTCCCATCAATGTTCATCAGGGATATTGGTCTAAAATTCTCTTTGTTTTTTCTCTGCCAGGCTTTGGTATCAGGATGATGTTGTCCTCATAAAATGAATTAGGGAGGATTTCCTCTTTTTCTGTTGATTGGAATAGTTTCAGAAGGAATGGTACCAGCTCCTCTTTGTACCTCTGATAGAATTCGGCTGTGAATCTGTCTGGTCTTGGACTTTTTTTGGTTGGTAGGCTATTAATTATTGCCTTAATTTCAGAGCCTGTTATTGGTCTATTCAGAGATCCCACTTCTTCCTGGTTTAGTCTTGGGAGGGTGTATGTGTCCAGGAATTTATCCATTTCTTCTAGATTTTCTAGTTTATTTGCATAGAGGTGTTTATAGTATTCTCTGATGGTAGTTTGTATTTCTGTGGGATTGGTGGTAATATCCCCTTTGTCATTTTTTTTATGTCTATTTGAGTCTTCTCTCTTTTCGTCTTTATTAATCTTGCTAGTGGTCTATCAATTTTGTTGATCTTTTCAAAAAACCAGATCCTAGATTCACTGATTTTTTTGTGTCTCTACCTCCTTCAGTTCTGCTCTGATCTTAGTTATTTCTTGCCTTCTGCTAGGTTTTGAACTCGTTTGCTGTTGGTTCTCCAGTTCTTTTAATTGTGATGTTGGGGTGTCAATTTTAGATCTTTCCTGCTTTCTCTTGTGGGCATTTAGTGCTATAAATTTCACTCTACACACTGCTTTACATGTGTCCCAGAGATTCTGGTACGTTGTATTTTTGTTCTCATTGGTTTCAAAGAACATCTTTATTTCTGTTTCATTTTGTTATTTACCCAGTAGTCATTCAGGAACAAGTTGTTCAGTTTCCATGTAGTTGTGTGGTTTAGAGTGAGTTTCTCAATCCTGAGTTCTAATTTGATTGCACTGTGGTCTGAGAGACAGTTTGTTGTGATTTATATTCTTTTACATTTGCTGAGGAGTGCTTTACTCCCAATTATGTGGTCAATTTTAGAATAAGTGTGATGCCGTGCTAAGAAGAACGTATATTCTGTTGATTTGGGGTGGAGAGTTTTGTGGATGTCTATTAGGTCTGCTTGTTGCAGAGCTGAGTTCAGGTCCTGGATATCCTTGTTAACCATCTGTCTCATTGATCTAATATTGACAGTGGGGTGTTAAAAAGTCTCCCGTTATTATTTTGTGGGAGTCTAAGTCTCTTTGTAAGTCTCTAAGGACTTGCTTTATGAATCTGGGTGCTCCTGTATTGAGTGCATATATATTTAGGATAGTTAGCTCTTCTTGTTGAATTGATCCCTTTACCATAATGTAATGGTCTTCTTTGTCTCTTTTGATCTTTGTTGGCTTAAAGTCTATTTTTTCAGAGACTAGGATTGCAACTCCTGCTTTTTTTTGCTTTCCATTTGCTTGGTAGAACTTCCTCCATCCCTGTATTTTGAGCCTATGTGTGTCTTTGCATGTGACATGGGTCTCCTGAATACAGCACACTGATGGGTCTTGACTCTTTATCCCATTTGCCAGTCTGTGTCTTTTAATTGGGGCATTTAACCCATTTACATTTAAGGTTAATATTGTTATGTGGGAATTTGATGCTGTCATTATGATGTTCACTGGTTATTTTGCCCATTAATTGATGCAGTTTCTTCATAGCATCGATGGTCTTTACAATTTTGCATGTTTTTGCAGTGGCTGGTATCAGTTGTTTCTTTCCATGTTTAGTGCTTCCTTCAGGAGCTCTTGTAAGGCAGGCCTGGTGGTGACAAAAATCTGTCAGCATTTGCTTGTCTGTAAAAGATGTTATTTCTCCTTCACTTATGAAGCTTAGTTTGGTTGGATATGAAATTCTGGGTTGAAAATTCTTTTCTTTAAGAATACATATGTAACAAACCTGCATATTGTGCACATGTACCCTAAAACCTAAAGTATAATAATAATAATAATAATAATAATAATAAAGAATGTTGAATATTGGCCCCCACTCTCTTCTGGATTGTTGGGTTTCTGCTGAGAAATCCGCTGTTAGTCTGATGGGCTTCCCTTTGTGGGTAACTTTGCCTTTCTCTCTGGTTGCACTTAACACTTCTTCCTTCATTTCAACCTTGGCGAATCTGACAATTGTGTGTCTTGGGGTTGCTCTTCTCAAGGAGTATCCTTGTGGTGTTCTCTGTATTTCCTGAATTTGAATGTTGGCCTGCCTTGCTAGGTTGGGTAAGTTCTTGTGGATAATATCGTGCAGAGTGTTTTCCAACTTGGTTCCATTCTAACCCTTCACTTTCATGTACACCAATCAAACATAGATCTTGTCTTTTCACATAGTCCCATATTTCTTGGAGGCTTTGTTCGTTTCTTTTTACTCTTTTTTCTCTAAACTTCTCTTCTCGTTTCATTTCATTCATTTCATCTTCAATCACTGATACCCTTTCTTCCACTTGATCGAATTGGCTATTGAAGTTTGTGCATGTGTCACAAAGCTCTCGTATCATGGTTTTCAGCTCCATCAGGTCATTTAAGATCTTCTCTACACTGTTTATTCTAGTTAGCCATTCGTCTCATCTTTTTTCAAGGTTTTTAGCTTCCTTGGGATGGGTTCGAACATCCTCCTTTAGCTCAGAGAAGTTTGTTATTACCAACCTTCTGAAGCCTACTTCTGTCAGCTTGTGAAAGTCATTCTCCATTCAGTTTTATTCTGTTGCTGGTGAGGAGCTGTGATCCTTTGGAGGAGAAGAGGCACCCTAATTTTTAGAATTTTCAGCTTTTCTGCTCTGGTTTCTCCCCATCTTTGTGGTTTTATCTACCTTTGGTCTTTGATGTTGGTGACCTACAGATGGGATTTTGGTGTAGATGATCTTTTTGTTGATGTTGATGCTATTGCTTTCTGTTTGTTAGTTTTCCTTCTAACAGGTCCTTCAGCTGCAGGTCTGTTGGAGTGTGCTGGAGTTCCACTCCAGACCTTGTTTGCCTGGGTATCACCAGCAGAGGATGCAGAACAGCAAATATTGCAGAACAGAAAATATTGCTGCCTGATCCTTCCTCTGGAAGCTTTGTCCCAGACAAGCAGCCACCTATATGAGGTGTCTGTTGGCCCCTACTGGGAGGTGTCTCCCAGTTAGGCTACACAGTGGTCAGGGATCCACTTGAGGAGGCAGTCTGTCCATTCTCAGAGCTTAAACGCCATGCTGGGAGAACCACTGCTCTCTTCAGAGCTGTCAGACAGGGACGTTTAAGTCTGCAAAAGTTGTCTGCTGCCTTTTGTTCAGCTATGTCCTGCCCACAGAGGTGGAGTCTACAGGCAGTTGGCATTGTTGAGCTGGGATGGCCTCCACCCTGTTCGAGCTTCCTGGCAGCTTTATTTACTCAAGTCTCAGCAATTGTGGACGTCCCTCCCCCAGCCAGGCTGCAGTCTCACAGATTCATCTCAGAGTGCTGCACTAGCAGTGAGCAAGGCTCCATGGGCGTGGGAGCCACCAAGCCAGGCACGGGAGAGAATCACCTTGTCTGCCAGTTGCTAAGACCTTGAGAAAAGCACAGTATTTGGGCAGGAGTGTCCCGTTTTTCCAGGTAGTGGGTGACGGCTTCCCTTGGCTAGGAAAGCGAAATCCCCTGACCCCTTGCACTTCCCGGGTGAGGCAACACCCTGCCCTGCTTTGGCTCGCCCTCTGTGGGCTGCACCGACTGTCCAACCAGTCCCAATGAGATGAACCAGGTACCTCAGTTGGAAATGCAGAAATCACCTGTCTTCTGCGTTGATCACGCTGGGAGCTGCAGACCAGAGCTATTCCTATTCAGCCGTCTTGGAATGCCCTCAAAGATGCTGAATTTTGTCAAATGTTCTTTCTACAACTAATGAGATGACCATATGGTTTTTGTCTTTTATTCTGTTAACATGATGTATTACACTTACAGATTTGTGTATGTTGAAACATCATTGCATCCCTGGGGTAAATCCGCCTTGATCATGGTAAATTATCTTTTAATATGTTGTTGAAATTAGTTAGCTAATATTTTATTGAGGATTTTTACATTGATGTATATTGAAGACATTGGCCTGCAGTTTTTTTGAATGTGTTTTTTTCCTTTTAGTGTCTTTCTCTGGTTTCGTTATCAGGGTAATACTGGCCTCATAAAAAGAGTTTGGAAGTATTCCTGCCTTTTCCATTTTTTGCAAGGATTTGTGAAGAGTTGGTATCAGTTTTTAAGTGTTTGGTTGATTCTGCAGTAAAGCCATCAGGTTCTGGGATTTTCTATGATGGAAGACTTTTAATTACTGATTCAATCTGCTGCTTATTATTCATCTGTTTAGATTTTCTATTTCTTCCTGGTTCAGCCATGGCATATGTGTCTAGAAATTTATTCATTTTCTGAGTTATCCAATTTATTGGTATGTAATTGTTCATCATAATCTCTCATGATCCTTTTTGTTTTTGTGTTATTAGTTGTAATGTCTTTTTCAGTTCCAAGTTTGAGTTCTCACTTTTTCTTAGTCAATTATCTTTTCAAAAAAAATTTATTTTCACTGATCTTTTGTATTGTTCTTCCAGTCTCTTTCATTTGTGCTCTAATCTCTTTGTTTCCTTCTGCTGACATTGGGCTTAGTTCTCTTTTATTTCCTTGAAGCATAACATTGTTTATTTGATATCTTTTTCAATGTGTTTATTGCTATAAATTTTTTGCTTAGCACTGTTTTAATATGTTGTGTTTACATTTTTCTTATTGATTTCCGGTTTCTTAACATTGTGGTCAGAAAAGGTGCTTGATATTTTTAACTTTCTTAAATTTGCTAAGGCTTGTCTTTTGGCTTAACATATGATCTATCCTGGAGAATGTTCCATGTGCAGTTGAGAACAATGTGTATTCTGTTCCCGTTGGAGGGGATGTTCTGTATTATCACTGTTAGGTCCATTTGGTCTAAAGCATTTTTCAAGTCTGATGTTTTCTTTCTGTCTGGATGTGTCAATTATTGAAGTCACATACTATTATTGTGCTATAATCTCTCTCTCACACTTCATATCCGTTAATAGTTTCTTTGTATATTTAGGTGTTCTGATGTTATGTACATATACATTTGCAATTATTGTATCTTCCTGATGAATTGACCCCCTTGCAGAATGTTGTCTTTATCTTTTTACGGTTTTTTATTTGAAGTCCAGTTTGTCTGTTAAGTATAGCTACCTGTGTTCTTTTGTGGTTTCTATTTGTATAAAATCTTTTTTCATCCCTTTACTTTCAGTTTATGTGTCCTTAAAACTGATAATCAGTTCCTTGAATGCAGTATATAGTTGGTTCTTGTTTGTCTATTCAGTCATTATGACTTTTTATTGGATAATTTTATCTATTTACATTCAAGATAATTATTGATAGGTAAGAACTTATCACTGCCATTTTGTTCATTGTTTTCTGGTTGTTTTGTAGACTTTTTTTTTTTCCTCTTTTGCTGACTTTGTAGTATGGTTGTTTTTTGGAGTGGCACACTTTAAATCCTTTATATTTTTGTTTTGTGTATCTAATAAAGATTTTTGCTTTATGGTTGACATGCTTTGGATATTTTTTGATAAGCCATCAGTTGAAATATAAATATTTTCACACTGTGCCCATTCTGAGAGTTCTACCCTCATACTTCTCCAGACCTTGCTGTGACTAATCTTCTAATCTTGTTCTTTCCAAGTCCCTGATCATCAGGCCCAAGTGTTAACAAATCCCCATAAATCAATATAGATACATTCTTTTGTCCATCTTCTGATGCAAAGTGATCAATCAAATGAACTGCTTGAAGTTTTGCCCATTGAGATAAATTTCTATTACTACTGCCCTTCATTACCAATCCTCTCAAGAGGGATTATAATGCTACAGCTATTCACTTCTGGTGGGTACTAATATACTGTATAGAGACATCTATAAACCAGTACTGACTTTTTTCCTTCTTAGTCATAGGAACTCCCATGGGGCCATAAGTGTGGATTGATTAAAAAAAAAAAGAGGGAATGCAACAGAAGTGTCAAAGAAATCTGAGCCATCTAGTTTTAGAACTTGAAAATAGATGGCTGCTGTACATACTCAAATTATGGCTCAGCAAATAAGGTAACACCCAGTTTTTTATAGACATCCCAGGTTGCATGCTCACTTGATATAGTTAGCATTTAGTCTATATCATTGCCTCATAGAAAAGATTGTTTCTCAAAATGAGGACAGTTATCTGCTGAAGGGAGTGTGACTTTGCTTCAACCCTAGAAGCCTATGCTGTGATTTTTCTTATTTTGTCTGTCAGAGACTCCATACACCATTTCTATTTGCTACAGCCATTTTATATCTCATTGGATCTGCTAATCATAAGTCCCAAGTGGAAGAATAGCTTGAGCTGCAGTCTTGACTTGCTACAGAGCCCTTTATTGCTTTGGACCACACTCAAAGGTGGCACCCGTATGCAATACCCTTAAAAAAACATTTTAGACAACAAATTTAATAGTTTATTTGACCAAAGATTATTTCATGAATCTGGTAGAACTCAGGAGAGGTTCAGAGGGCACCACCACAGCAGCATGGGCAGTGAGGTTTATGTGGAGGGAAGACAAAGACATTGATTGGTTTCACATGGAAACAGTCTCAGAGGTTAGTTGGCAGTTTCTGATTGGCAAAGTCTCTTGTTTCATTTTACTGTTTACATTGGGCTTTGGTCTGCTCACATAGAAACCTAAAGCATGGTGGCTGTCCCAGCCAAGTGACCTATTAGAATTTTTTTAAAAACAGTTATTGGATAAAAGTAGAAGCCTCATATCATCCCTTCCCCTTTCAAACTTGAACTTTATGGTGAAGTTTGTACCATTAGTGCAGCATGCTTTCTTTCTCAGCCCTAGCACTTTGCATATACTGCTCCATATATCTAGAATACAGTTTTATCCCTTTTCTGGCCCTTGCGTGCTTTTTGACCTTAGATATTGCCCGCTAAGCAGTCTTTCCTGTCTTCCAAATCTGGGTTAAGTCTCCCTTTTTTGTGCTCCCACAGCCCACTTGACTCATTCTTATCACAGCATTTAGCACATTATGTTGAAATTGCTTGGTAAATTGTTTATATCAGTATTTCTCAGCCCTTTTTATTATCACTCATCTGAAGAATCTTTTTAGACATTTTGTTCCTAATCACCATTCCCCTCCTCCTTGAAAATGTAATGACCTGTATATGCTATATATTTTTGTACTGCATGTCTGTGTCTCATATGTTTTTTAAAAAGATTTTCTTCCACCTCCACCAACAGCCAACTTTTATCCGCTCTGTGGGTGATATTACTTTCCCCTTTTCCAATGCCCCTTCTTGGGAATGCCTGGTCTATAAGCACTCCCGAGGCATATGTTGTGTCTTGTTCTTTGTTGACTTACCAGAGCTTAGCATCGTACTTATCTAGTAAAGACTCAATAAAAACTTTAACAAATGAGTTAGTAGATGAATGAATCAACCTTTAAAGGAGACCAAAGATCACAGATGAAAGCAGATTGGTATTCCTACCTTTTACCTTTGATTCCCCTTACAGAATTTGTTAGCCTATGATTTTTATGCCTTTAATTTTTTATACTTTTTCTTCTAAACTTTTTGAAGGGTAGGACCATTCCTCATCCATTTGTCAACCTCTTAGAGAAACATAAACCACAGTGCTTTGCACACAGAAGGTATTCAATGAATATTTGTTGAAATACTGCAAGTGAATAAGTTAAGACTTTCCAGAAAATCACCAGTATTCAATTAAACCCTAAGGATGGGGTCAAAAAAGAAAGGTTATTTCACTGAAACTTTGCTTCAAGGGCTATAAGAGATTTTTCTTTTTTTTTTTTTTTTTTTTTTGAGACAGAGTCTCACTCTGTCGCCCAGACTGGAGTGCAGTGGCACGATCTTGGCTCACTGCAAGCTCCACCTCCCAGGTTCATGCCATTCTGCTGCCTCAGCCTCCCAAGTAGCTGGAACAACAGGTGCCCACCACCACGCCCAGCTAATTTTTTGTAGTTTTAGTAGAGACGGGGTCTCACCGTGTTGGCCAGGATGGTCCTGATCTCCTGACCTTGTGATCCGCCCACCTCAGCCTCCCAGAGTGCTGGGATTATAGGCGTGAGCCACCGCGCCCAGCCTGTAAGAGACTTTTCTATAAACCATTGCCTATTTGTTTGTTTCTTCTTCTATGCTCTCTTAGTATTATTTATTTGTGTTTACTATGTATCAAGCTACCAGATAGACTGAGAAATCTCCTAAGGCAAGAACCATTTTTTACCCAGTCTTGTATCTCCTGTGCCACACATGGTTTCAGACATCAAAGGAAGTAGTAGAGTAGTAGAGGCATATCCATATTTGAGTTCTCTCTTTGCCTTTGACCAGTTGTGATCTTTGGCAAATTACTTAAATTATTGGTCTCTGTTTTATCATATGATAAATGGAAATAATAGTAACTATCTCAAAGGAGTAAACATCCCACTTCTAAAGTAGAGTGTACATCCATACTCCTGGGTCTCTGGTCTATGCCAGACTAGGATAATAAAAGGGGCCCTTTGGTAATACAGAGAAGAATACACATTCTGTTAGCCAGGAAATGCAATTGATTATACTAGGAGGGGACAATCTTAGAATTAAAAATGTTTGTTATAAATGCTTTATCATCTAACCCACAAAGGACTGATTTCCTCCTGAGTCTGATTTTCCTACATTCAGAATCTGAGGATTCAGCTCAAGCTTTTTTCCTTTTTCATTTTCCCCCCTCCTTTGTCCATACTGATCCTCTCTCATTAAGCAAACTGGTGGGTCACTCACAGTTCCCTCCCCATTCCTATTTTTTTCTGTACTTTGTTTATCCTATTTTTTCCTGCTTAGAGGGCCTTTCACCTGATCCCATTTCCCCCCTCAGTCTCTGACCCCCAACCTCTACTCCCTACTCTAACCCCATTTCCAGCTTGGCCAAAGGGCAAAGCAGAGAACTCAGAATGACCAGCTCTGTGGGAACAGAGTCAGGAAAGAAGTGGAACGCTACGGGAAGAGAAAAGAGATTAAAAGATGAATTGGCAATGTTTGAATGAAGAAAAGAAAAAGGTGGGACTTATGTTTGCTCATATAAGAACTTAGTATGGACTGACAGGTGACTAAGAGACAAATAGAAACTGTTTTTTCTTCTTTCTTGGATGCTGTGAATGAGCTTAATTCTCAGATACTAAGGTTTGTCGTTTGTAATGGATTCTTCCTGCTCTTACATATGTTAAGGGCATAGGGTGATGAATACTAAATGAGATAACATCAGTTAGGAATTGTGGTCAGTTTAAAAAAGATAAGTAGGCATTCATTTTTATCTTGCATAATAAGAAAAGGAGGGCTGGGTGCAGTGGCTCACACCTGTAATCCCAGCACTTTGGGATGCCAAGGCGGGCAGATCAGGAGGTCAGGAGATTGAGACCATCCTGGCTAACACGGTGAAACCCCATCTCTACTAGAAAAAAAATACAAAAAAGTTAGCCAGGCCTAGTGGTGGGCACCTGTAGTCCCAGCTACTTGGGAGGCTGAGGGAGGAGAATGGCGTGAACCCAGGAGGCAGAGCTTGCAGTGAGCCGAGATCGCACCATTGCACTCCAGCCTGGGTGACACAGCAAGATGCCATATCAAAAAAAAAAAAAAAAAAAAAAAAGGAGAAGTGGGCGGTAAAGACCTGGTATGGCTGCTTCATGTTGTCATTAGAGTCCTAGGCTGACTGTGGCTTCCTTATGCTACCATGATTCAGCGGGAGAGGGTCCATTAACATAGTCATGTTTCAGGCAACAGAAAGGAGGGTAGATCAAGGACTGAGTCCACATCCCTTCTAAGGAGTTTTCCCAGAAGCCCTGTATCCAGCTGCTCCTGGCCTGATCTGAGCCACACACCCACATCCACAAAGGAGGCTGAGGAGTACAGTCTTTTAGCTGAATTCGCTGTCATTTCTAACACAAAAAGGGTTAAGTCCTGGGTTCTGTTAAATGAGAAGCAATTGTCTGTCTGCTACCACAATGCATTGAGCCAGACACAGGTAAGTGCTCAGTTGAAATTAATACTTAATTATTGGGTACTTAATGCTTATTGAATAAATGAGCAAATGGATGGAAACATTTCCCTACACACATCAGAATTAGAAATAGCCGGTAGTTCCTTATTTCATTTGAAAGCTTATAGGCTTTGCTTACATATTTGTGGCCACTCAATTTGAATCCTAAGTTCAGAAGACATAAAGGAGGCAGCTGAACACTGAAAAGAGCCTTGCTACTTGCTGCAGTATTGCATTTCTCTATCTGAGGGCAGGCAAAGCAATAGAATGAAAGACTTAGGACTCTATTCTAGCCACTGTCCTTTATTTTCCTGCTTCACCCATATAATCATCTTTCTGTAAGCAAATAAGTCCACTGAGTTTCAGTTCTGTCTCCGTTTCTGTTTCCTCTGGTACTTTGTTCAAACCATTTTCCCCCTGTATAGAAAGTCTTCTGCCTTCCTCCTCTCCTCTCCATTGATGCCTCTTCATTTTTAGAGATCTGCAGCTTCAGGGTCCTTACCATGGGCCAACTCATTCTGCTTTCTCTGTCTCCATCTGTCTCCATGCTGATCTCTGTCTCCTTCCCCGGAATTTTTCTAACACTGCCAAACACATTGAAAGAGACTAATTCTTATACACAAGCTTCTTGTGTGTCTTTTTGTAGATTTCACAATGTCTCAATACCTATCAGATGGTCCATAAACATATTTTGGCCAATTATCCCATTGACTATTAAAGCCTAAGCCTTGTTGATGTGATAACTGGTAGCCAGTGAGAGTCAGGGTGAAGCATTTTTACTTTGGCAAGATGCATAGGGACTGCTCCATTGCACTGGTTTTCTTCCCTCCTATGTTGTGTAAGGCAGGCGCTTGTGAAACATTTTTTTCTTCCAAAGCTTCCTTGTTTTTGACTGTTTTAATGTTCACGAGGCCAGAGAGGTCTCCCAAATTATCCAAACATCTTACGGCAATGGGGTCCCAAGAAAGAGCTAACCATGGGCCTAAGTTTCCTTTCTTCTTCCAGTGGTTGTCTGACTGTCTGATTGAAAACCTCAGGTATATGATCAAAGAATCATAAACAAGTTGTAGGCAGCTTTGTGGGAGTTTGAATTTCAGGCAGAAGCCTTTAGAAAAAGTCTTGAACCTTACAGTGTGTAGGTGAATGGCTTTCATTTCAGACCTGGGTTTTATATAGGAGTTAAAGCCAAACTGAAGTAAAATGTTCAGAACAACCCCTTCAATGCAATAGACAAAAGGTTCTAATTTTATTGACCAGGGTTCTTAATGCAGAAAGAGTCCCCTCTACCCAATGAAAAGATGCATATTTAAAGGAATTGATTGGCCCACAGAATTTAAGTAGTCAGGAGCAAAGAGTCGGGAAAAGTATCCCACCATACCTGAGTTGGTTATAGCGGAAAAAAATCCCTACTGCAATCACTTGCTGCTTGTACTTATAATGCTAGAGACTGGACAATAGACACTGGAGTTGCCCCAGAAAAGCCAAATACTTTTGTCATGCCCACTAAAAGATCTGATGGCTTTTCCTGTGGGCTTCATTACCTGGTCACCTGGTGCTCACTTCTGCCTCCAAGTCTCATGCAGGTGGATCTGCTTGGCAGACCCTAAGTGCATGGTCACTAGAGTGGGTTCCTAGTTTGGACTGTTAGTCAAACTTTCAAGGAACAAACTTACCACCACAACATTTAACTAGCTCTTTGAAAGGATACAGAAGAGACAGCATCCAGAGCAACAGTGTCTCAGAAGCCTTGGGTGCAGTTTCTGATGTCCCCAAGCACATACATTGGGGAATGTTTTGGTCACAACAAATGACAAGCTGAAGTGAATGTGGATCACATCAGCATAGGAAAGTCATAGAGTTTAGGATCCCTGAAGCCTGAAGTCTCTGCTAATCCTTAGCATTCCAAAGGCTGCATGCCATGCTTCCATTCTTTAGTGCAGCTACAGTCCATAAATTACAGTTTACACAATGAACCATCTTGACAACTAAGTACAGTACTTAGGAATGTCTTAGAAAGGCTTATTTAGCCACAGTGGATATGTCAAGAAGTTCAACTACAGATCAAACTATGTTCAAGCATCCGTGAAACTAAGAGTGACAGTCCAGCTGTTAATTCTTATCTTTCACCAGGTCACATGTGGAATTCTGGCTGAAAGGGAGTCTGGGAATTGCAGTTTTGAGCTTTTCTGACATCAGTGGTCCAGGAAGTCAAATAAGGAGGTTAGAAGAGATGCTGTGTGGACCAAAACACCGACCACTTAAAAGCAAAAACAAGGTAACCTAAAAATTCCCCAGACTTGGTATCTGGCGATGGGCCACTAAAACTACCTGCCCTAAGTTGTGACTTTGGACAAATTACCTGCACACTTTCGTTTTCAGCTTCCTTAGCTGCCACCAGAGAGATTCAGACTGTATTGCTTTAGCAGTTAGTTCAGCTGTAACATTATATAATTCCATAATTTGGGGGCAAATCTATTCTAAATCTCTGAGCTTTAGCACTACAGAAGACACATGACCAGATAGGCTATGTGTAATTGATACCTTTGAATTAAAATATCATGCCATGTCAGACTAGCTCTTATCTTTGTGCTATTTCCAGATTTGTGAAGTATTTTACTCACTCTTGTTCCAATAGGACTTGTATAGAAGTCAGTTGGTTTTAATTCACATTTATAATATTCAGTTTTATAAGCCTAAATTCTCTAAGCATATTTTATTTTGAACACATTTGATTTCTGGAAAAATTTTATTAATAGCATTACATACAAAACAATTGTGTTGGATGGCATTTTATCAACTCGAGGCAAAAGTGAAACTGCCTGTGTTGTCTGCTTGGGCTGCCATAACAGTGAAGTTAACAGAGTACAGAGTTGTTGATTAAATAGCAGACATTTCTTTTCTCCCAGTTCTGGAGGCTGGATGTCCAAGATCAATTTTACCTTAATTACTTCCTTAAAGCCCCTATCTCCAAAGACAGTCACATTGGGGGTTAGAGCTTTAATTTTTAAACTTGGGTGGGGGACACAATTCAGTCCACAGCACTGCCTCAATGGGACCTAAAAGCATGATGAACAGAAGAACCAGATCATTACACCCTGAGTCAAAATCCGTAAAGGGCCTGGGCATGGTGGTTCACGTCTGTAATCCCAGCACTTTGGGAGACTGAGGTGGGAGGATTGCTTGAGCCCACAAGTTTGAGACCATCCTGGGCAACAAGGTGAGGCCTCATCTCTACAAAAACTTTAAAAGTTAGCCAGCCGTGGTGGCATGGGCCTGTAGTACCAGATGCTTGCATGGCTGAGGCCGGAGGATCCCTTGAATTTGAGGCAGCAGTGAGCTATGATGGCCTGGAGGACAGAATGAGACCCTGTCTCTTAAAAAAAAAAAAATCCCTAAAGGAACTGTGGTACACAAGTAAAAACAAAACAAAACAAAAATCGGTGATTGAATATCAATGATGTAACCATTTATTTGCTACTTTGGGATCTATCTGGCTTACCTTTCTTCATCAACTTGTTTCCTAAGTCCTTGCCATAGGAATATCCTTACCTACTTAGAATGATATAAAGATTCAGAAAGATGTTGAAGGGGCATAATTATTACAGAAGGAGGACTGGGAAAGTTGATTTAAGTAACTTAGAAATGAAAAATCCTCTCATTGACAAGTGGTATTCACCTCACTGCAGCATGCTCACCAAAAATCTCAGTTCAGTGTATTTTTATAACCTTAATGAACTGAAACCTAATTGTAACAATTCATTTGGTCCAGATTACAAGGATAACTAAGAAGAGATTAAGAACATAAAACTCTTGGGAGGCCGAGGCGGGTGGATCAAGAGGTCAGGAGTTAGAGACCAGTCTGGACAACATGGTGAAACTCCATCTCTACTGAAAAAACACGAATTAGTTGGGTGTGGTGGCACACACCTGTACTCCCAGCTACTCAGGAGGCTGAGACAGGAGAATCGCTTGAACCCAGGAGTCAGAGGTTGTGGTGAGCCAAGATTGCACCACTGCAATCCAGCCTGGGTGACAGAGCGAGACTCCATCTCGTGGGGCAGGGGCGGAACATAAATATCCTTGGCAAATCATTTTGAGTATTTCTTAGGGGCTGTTTATCTTTCTTTGAAGATGAGTTCAATTTTGGAAAATAGTAAAGTTTGGCAAATACAGTAGATTAATTGGACAGTATATATAGATTATGCAACATGTTAATAACTGGACTGACTTCCTGTGCAGTTGAAACTAGTTCTTTTGAGGACACAGTTGGTGAAGCTCATCCACTGAGAGTTTTATGTTCTGAGTTTTGTTTTCACTGTTCTTCATGGGCCACTCTCTGTTTTTGTTGTTGTTTTGAGACAGTGTCTTGCTCTGTCGCCCAGGCTGTAGTGCAGTGGTGTGATCTCGGCTCACTGTGGCCTCCACCTTCTAGGTTCAAGTAATTCTTTTGCCTCACCTCCTGAGTAGCTGGGACAATAGGTATGCGCCACCAAGCCCAGCTAATTTTTGGTATTTTTAGTAGAGACGGGGATTCGCCATGTTGGCCAGGCCAGTCTCCAATTCCTGGGCTCAAGTGATCCACCCACCTTGACCTCCCAAATTGCTGGGATTCCAGGCCTGAGCCACTGTGCCCGGCCTCAGCTCTCAGTTTTGAAACTAATAACCTACGTTATAGATCTTGATTTAGTTCTCAGAATGACCTCCAGTTCTTTTGGCTTTTTCCCCTTAGTTTTATAGCAATGCTAGAGACCAGTATATGCTATACTTTTGCCTGAAAAGGTCTGAGAGACTTTATTGACTGGGGAATGGAGAGAATATAGAGAGGCCAGAAGAACAGGGGCTCAAAAGAGCTCTTTGGAACTTTATCAACCCCTGGGGAAAATGAATATATATGATTCCTTTCATTTGTGGACCTCAGTGACATGAAAACAAATTGCCAAGCCTTCTTGAGGTCCACAGGTCTTCATTTCACACTTACAATGTGCTCAAGGATTCAACTGTGATGACTTCATAAAGTCTGGGGCTAATCAAATATTTATTATTTTATGACATTGGTTCTAAACTCGTTTTCTCACAAAAATGATCCTAACATATAAAAGATTGCAGGTTTAAATTTAAGTCGTGTTTTGTTCCTGATGAATTAAAAAAAGGACTGAGAGGGGGTATTTCAGGATTGGGTAAAATAAAGAGTAGGATGAATAGCAGGAAGTGAAAGAGGCTAAATAAAGATGGGGAAAGACTTCAAAATACCGACTAAGAACCTGAGGTTTTACCTGGGAGCACGATGGTAGAGAGGAAGGATTTATGGAGAGAACATTCCTTTGCTAATTTAAGGGTTGTCCTAAACGACAGGGGAAAGACAAAAAGGGATGAAAATTAGTAGAGAAGTCTATTAGTAGAGAGGGAGGAATGAATCAGCAGAGCACAGAGGAATAGAAGCTATCTGAAGACTTTAAATTGAACAGGTAGTTTCACCATTTGACTTTAAGCATTCCAGAAAACTGGGATTCTGCTTTTCTTGAAAGAGCAGATTATGCCAGTAAATAGCCTAGTGATTCAAAAGGTGGTCTGCTGACTGTTATCACCTGGAACTTGGTAGAAATGCATGATCTCGGACCCCGCATTTTAAGGGTCTCAGGTGGTTTCCATGCACATTAAGTTTAGGAAGCACTAGGACTGCAATTGGGAAGATGGATTATGATGTTAGAAGGACTGAGTCAAGTCCTACCTGTCATAGTCTTTCTTCTAAAGGTGCCACTGTGGGCAAGTTACTTCATATCATTAAGCCTCAATTTTCTTATTTGCAACACAATGGAAGTGTAATACCTACCTCAAAGAGTTATTAGGATGAAATGAGGTAGAACTTGTGAAGCTCTTAACATGGTGCTTGGCAAATAAAAAGTAGTCAATAAATGCTAACAATTGATGTCCCTGACAACGTCGATGTTCCTAGCAAAGGCCTAGGAAGAGTTTAAACTTATGTTGAGCTTTACATTTTTAATTTTCAAAATAATTTTCCTAAAGAAGACGGATGGAAGAAAGGAAGGAAGGAAAGTAGAAGAATGGGGAGGGAAAGGAAAGAAGAAAGAAAAGTCTAATTCCCTAAAGAAATAGGCTTGTTAAAGACACTCCCCAGATAGCTGGATTGTTCCTTTCCATTTGTGGAAATAATTGGCATTGTTCCCTTGGAGTTCTGCATAAAAAACATATGAATCAATCTGCCACAGATTGACACCACCTAAATGAACTCATTTAGCTCTCATTTAGTCCAAATGACCCTCTGCTAGTCAGCTAATCAATCTGACAGAAATGCAATGGTCCTCTTCCGGTCTTACTAGCAGCAAAAGCACCAATGCATCTCACCATAGGAACCTGTCATTTGGCACTAGTGACTGTTTTGGATCCTATTATTTCTAGAAGACATTTAATAATAAAAATATTTATTTAGGGTGAACAGTTTAGGGAGAATTGTACCTTATCTAAGCCAGGTGTTTTTGTTTTTTGTTTTTGAGACCAAGTCTGTCTCCTAGGCTAGAGTGCAGTGGCACAAGCTCGGCTCACTGCAACCTCCACCTCCCCGGTTCAAGCAATTCTCCTGCCTCAGCCTCCTGAGTAGCTAGGATTACAGACATGTGCTACCATGCCTGGCTAATTTTCTATTTTCAGTAGAGATGGGGTATCACCATGTTGGCCAGGCTGGTCTCGAACTCCAAACCTCAGGGGATCCACCCATCTCAGCCTCTCAAAGTGCTGGGATTACAGGCATGAGCCTAAGCCCGATGTTTTTGAAGGAGTCTATCATTTGACAACAGTTACCTGTTTCAAGCAGTCAGACAAATACTTTAAGATAATTCCCTGTAATATTGGAAGTCAGAGCTCTATGATTGTTTTCCTCAATGCCAATATAGGAGGTTATCCCTGTGGATTTGAATGTAGTTGATAATCTGATCTAACTTGCCATGCCAGCAAAATATCACGGTGAATTCCTTTCCTAATACTGTTCCCTCTGTCTCTGAAAGCCCTTATTCCTTTCATTGTATAGAATTCTTACTTGTTCCTTAGATTAAGTGTCACCTCCGTCAAGACTTCCTCAAATGCCTTAGGCATTAAGTTCAATTGTGTTTACTTTTATAGTGTCTGGTACCTACTTCTGTCTTTTACCATGCATCTCTCTGGATAGTCCTGGCTGCTGGTATGTCTGCCCCCTGCCCCCGACCCCGCTTCCCTGGGATTGTGAGTCCCTCAACAGCAGAAACCAGATTATTCATCTCTGTATTCCTAGCACTTAGCCTAGGGAGCCAGCAGTGGACACCTAATAAGTGGTTGCTGACTAATTCAACAAATGAATTAATGGCAGGGTTATTGCTTGGATGGTGTTTTAGTTTCCTAGAGCTACTGTAACTAAGTACCAGCAGCTGGGTGGCTTACACAACAGAAATATATTCTCCTATGGTTCTAGAGTCAGCAGAGTCATGCTCCCTCTGAATTCTCTAGGTGATATGGACAGGAGACAGGGAAATACTAAGTAGAAGAGGGTGGTTCCTCAGCAAAGGCCTCCCCTCAGGCCTGGATACCCATGGCCCTAAGTGAGGACGGCATGCCGGTTTTTGTGCTGAAAAGGTTGCCTTTTGGCCTGCCATGCCGTCTATCCTGTCCCCATATAAACCTCAAACCCCAGGCTCCAGAAGCAACAGATGAGGAGACAAGCAGACAAACAGCAGAACAGCACGGCAGAAAGAGAAGAGAAGGAATGTCTGAACACCGAGAGGAGTTGGACTTGGGGCGGTCAGAGAGGAGTTCAGCCGCTGGACGGCCAAACTCCAGGGAAAGATCATCTTCCTACTCAATCCCCCCTTCCAGCTCCCTATCCATCCTGCTAAGAGCCACCTCCACCACTCAATAAAACCCCTGCATTCATCCTTCAAGTCGTGTGTGACCCTATTCTTCTGGGACACTGGACAAGGGCCCAGGTACCAAGGGGGCACTGAGCTGGTTAACACTTAAGCTGTCTGCAGATGGCAGACCTAAAACAGCACTGTAACACTGGGGCTTCAGGAGTTGCAGGCACCCACCCCTAGATGCTGCCATGGGGCAGGAGCCCGGAAGTGTCCACCCTGGTTCCTGCACCTGCCTGTGTGCATGCTTCCTGTCCTGTAAGGGGTTTGAGCTTGCAGTGGCTGAACAGAGAATCACACCCCTGTCGCACGTCTTATTAGGGGGGCCAGGGAACTCTCCTATCTCAAAGGGGAAAATCTATCCCTTTTTTTTTTCTCCAGATGGAGTCTTGCTCTGTCACCCATGCTGGAGTACAGTGGCACTATCTCAGCTCGCTGCAACCTCCACCTCCCGGGTTCAAGCGATTCTTCTGCCGCCTCAGCCTCCCTGGTAGCTGGGATTACAGGCGCCCACCACCACATAACTTTTTGTATTTTTAGTAGAGATGGGGTTTCACTATGTTGGCCAGGCTGGTCTTGAACTTCTGACCTCAGGTGATCCATCCACCTCAGTCTCCCAAAGTGCTGGGATTGCCTTGTCTCAGCTTCTGGTAGCCTGAGGTGTTTTTTGGCTTGTGGCAGCAAATCTTCAATCTCTACCTCAGTCCTCACATAGCTGTCTCCCTTCTCTATCCAAATTTTTATCTTCTGAGGACACCAGCCATACTGATTAAGGACCCACCCTACTCCAGTATGATCATGTATTAACTAATTCCATCTGTAATGATGTCATTCCCAAATAAGCTCACATTCTGAGATACTGAAGGTTATGGCTTCATCTTTCTGGGGGTACACTTCAACCTAAAACATATAGTAAGGATCTTAGGGGAAATCCCACAGCAGGCATGATCTATGCCTTCCACTCTTTGTACAATTGAATCCTGATTTAGAATAAATAGTAGCCAGAAATGGAACATTTCTAGGGAAAAGAGGTGAAAGTACTGTAGCAGGAAATTCATTAATCTCTGAAGTGGTATAAATGTATTTCTCACCTAGAGCTCCCCTCTAATATTAAATGAATGAAAATTAATTAAACCGAAGTCTTTATAATTGTCAGTGGAATGAAATACTATTTACTCTTTACACAGGTTTGACCTAGATATTAGATTCACAAATATTCGCTGCTATTTCATGTTAACTAAAATTTTTTTGATAATTTACCAAACTGTTGGCAGCTCAAATTCTAATAACTTTGGTATATAACAAGAGAAAAGCAGGTTAATTAATTCTTGAAGAGAGCATGGGAATATATTGAAAAGAAAGATGAAGCTGGATGCAGTGGTGCACACCTGTAGACCCAGCTACTTCAGAGGCTGAGGCAGGAGGATTGCTTCAGCCCAGGAGGTCAAGGCTACAAATGAGCTGTGGTCCTGCCACTGCACTCTAGCCTGGGTGTCAGAGCAAGACCTTGACTCAAAATAAAAAATAAAAAGATAAAAGGATAATGAGATGTTGATAGCCTAAGATGTTAGCAGTATGAGTGTTGGCATCAATGGCAGATGACACCCCCTGGGGCAGACATCAGCCCCTTTGACATTGAACATTGACAGCCTAGCTCTAGGTAGGAGCAACAGAGGAGCTTGCAGACCTTGGCAGTGTAACTGCCATGAGGGTCCTAGTGAAATGGGAGAGTTCTCTGGCCCCTGTCACAGGAGGTGTGACAGGGGTGTGGTTTTCTGTTCAGCAGCTGCAAGCTTAAACCCCTTACCAGAGAGGTGGCACACAGGCAGGTGCAGGAACTGGGGTGAGTGCTTTTGAGCTTCAGCCCCACAGCAGTGTCTACGGGTGGGTGTCTCTGACTCCCAAAGCCCAAGTGGACACATGTTACAGTTCATTCTTTTAGCCTCGCTGTCCAGGGATGGCTTAAGGGTTAACCATCTCAGTGGACCCTCTGTCTTTTTGCAAAGGCAGGGGGCCAGTGTGACAGCTTTCTGTATCCTGAGCTCTTGTCTAGCATGTTGGAAGAATTGAGAAACACACAGACTTGAAGCATGAATGTGGGAGTTTTATTGAGTGGTGGAGGTGGCTCTCAGCAGGATGAATGGGGAGCTGGACAGGGGATGTAGTGGGAAGATTATCTTCCCCTGGAGTTTGGCCGTCCGGTGGCTGATTCTCTAACTGTCCCCACCTGAACTCCTCCAGACATTCCTTCTCTTTCTCTGTGCTGTTCTACTGTTTGTCTCCTTGTCTGCTGCTTCTGGAGTCTGGGGTTTGGGGTTTATATGGGTACAGGATAGGGGCCATGGCAGGCCAAAAGGCAACTTTATGAGCACAAAAACAAGAATACTCCTCACCTAGGGCCATGGGTATCCAGGCTTGAGGGTAGGGCCTTTGCTGGGGAATCATCCTCTTCTGTAAAACACCACCATACTAAACTAGACCACAGGGGAAGAAATGGCAGACACCAATGGGTAGCAAAGAAGTGCTCACATAACACACATCAGGAAAGCAAGAGAGAAATGTGAAGAAAAAAGAATGAGAAAAGGGAAGAGAGGCTTCTGGGAAAATCATGGGTGCCTAATATTAGGGATGATCTCAACAATAGGGTGTAAATGTAATAGAGGTGGCCTTGAGAAGGGCAAGGTTTTGAAGATGTTGGAAGACCTGGCTAAGAAGCCTGTTAGAGGGTGATAATGAGTAAACAAACTTTTTGTCTAGATAATGGGAAGGGTGTAGGGAATATCTAGCATGGCTCTGATAGGGGTTAGGGGTCTGAAGAGCTGGGTGTAGAAAAGGGAATGGCTAGGGAAGGTTGCAAGGATGTGGCAGGAGGGCTGTGGATATGCTGACCCAAATGTCCATGTAGGCCAGAGGCAGGGCCATGTGTACTGCTGTGCAGGTGTAGCCCTGCACTAAACAGCAAGCTGAGCAGGTTGATGGGGTCTGGAATCCAGTCTGGATGCCTCACACTAAGCTGTGGGCCCTGTCTCAAGACAGCATCCCCTTGGAAAAAGCAGGGAGGCTTTTTAAAATTCAAAAAGCACCATGTGGGCTAATATAGCTTTGACCAATAGCATTTTTTTCTGGTCACTTTTTGGCCCCTTAGGCACCGATACTGCTTCCATCTTCCCCTCCCATATTTGAAAACAGCTCTCGTTTACCCTCACCCATTCTGTAAAGCCTGTAAGCCTGTGCTTATTTTTTTTCCTCTTTTTTTAAGAGAGGTATTCTCACTCTGTCACTCAGGCTGGAGTGCAGTGGTGTAACCATGGCTCACTGAAGCCTCAGCCTCCTGGGCTCAAGCAGTCCTCCTGCCTCTGCCTCCTAAGGAACTGGATCTAAGTGTGCCACCGTGCCCAGCTAATTTTTGTTTTATTCTAGGTGGGGTCTCATTATGTTGCCCAGGCTGGTCTCAAGTTCCTGGGCTGTTGCGGGAAGTCAGGGACCCTGAACGGAGGGACTGGCTGGAGCCGCGGCAGAGGAACATAAATTGTGAAGATTTCATGGACATTTATCAGTTCCCAAATAATACTTTCATAATTTCTTATGCCTGTCTTTAATCTCTTAATCCTGTTATCTTCATAAGCTGAGGATGTACGTCACCTCAGGACCACTGTGATAATTGTGTTAACTGTACAAATTGATTGTAGAACATGTGTGTTTGAACAATATGAAATCAGTGCACCTTGGAAAAAACAGGATAATAGCAATTTTTAGGGAACAAAGACAATCCTAAGGTCTGACTGCCTGTGGGGTTGGGCAAAAAAAGCCATATTTTTCTTCTTGCAGAGAGCCTATAAATGGACGTGCAAGTAGGAGAGATATTGCTAAATTCTTTCCTAGCAAGGAATATTAATATTAATACCCCGGGAAAGGAATGCATTCCTGGGGAGAGGTCTCTAAACAGCCGCTCTGGGAATGTCTGTCTTAATGCTGTTGAGATAAAGACTGAGATATGCGCTGGTCTCCTGCAGTACCCTCAGGCTGACTAGGGTGGGGAAAAACTCCACCTTGGTAAATTTGTGGTCAGACCAGTTCTCTGCTCTCAAACCCTGTTTTCTGTTGTTTAAGATGTTTATCAAGATGATACATGCACCACTGAACATAGACCCTTATCATTAGTTCTGCTTTTGCCTTTTGCCTTGTGATCGTTGTTGGACCCTTATTGGTAGTTCTGCTTTTGCCCTTTCTTCTGTTCCCTCAGAAGCATGTGATCTTTGTTAGACCCTTATCAGTAGTTCTGCTTTTTGCCCTTTGAAGCACGTGATCTTTGTACCTATTCCCTGTTCTTACACCCCCTCTCCTTTTGCAACCCTTAATAAAACTTGCTGGTTTTGAGGCTTGGACGGGCATCGCGGTCCTACCAATATGTGATGTCACCCCTGGTGGCACAGCTGTAAAATTCCTCTCTTTGTACTGTCTCTCTTTATTTCTCAGCTGGCCAACACTTATGGAAAATAGAAACTACATTGAAATATTGAAGGCAAATTCCCCCAATACTGGGCTCAAGTGATCTTCCTGCCTTGGCCTCTCACAATGCTGGGATTACAGACATGAGACACTGCACCCAAGTTGATTTTCTCAGTCAGCTTTGATGGAGGTACTTGACATAAACTTAAGAAGGCCTTTGTGCTGTATCTCCATCTCACGCTTTCCTATCAGTTACTGCCAAATACTTTCCTGCCTTAATATCCAGGCCTTGTCTTCATTGATTAGAATTTTCTCAGTGTAAACTTGCATGTTGCAGGGCTTAGTTACTCTCCATTCTGAAGAAGCTCTGCATAACATGCACAAACAGCTGGCTTACAGGCTTCAATGAGAAGGAATGGTGTTTGAAATCTGTCTCATTTCTTGGGCTAAAACTTTCTCTTTTGAGTCTTGGACCCATTGGAGCATTTGTAAAGCTATGAACCATCTCTCCACAAAAGTACACATAATTACACTTACATACCGTCAGTAGTTTCCAGATTCTGGAAAACTCTTTCATAGCACTCCCTAAGAAGTTAAGTCCCACCTCTAGAGACCATTTGAGGCAGTTGTAGACTGTGATATGTTGTTTGTTGTTATTAATTTTCCTTTTGTAGAACTCACAGTTTTGAATATAAACAAAAACTTGATGTCACCAAATGTCTATGACACCTAGAGACATTTGTGCTTACTGTCTCTAGGTGCATAGTAGAGTATTCTTAAAATACTCTACTATGATTTCTCTCTAATCTGTCTCCTGGTCACCAACTGTATTCCCTGAAGTCAGTTTTTTAACTGGTTTATTATAAATGGCCTCCTCGATTTTTATCCTCATTCTTACCCTCCTTCATCCCATGTTCCACTCTAGCTTCCACAGTGATTTTTGTAAAATAAAATTCATGTTATTCCTTGCTTAAAAACCATTCAAAGACTGTTGCTTATAGGATGTGGTTATATATTTATGACCACTAATCCTTCATAAATCAGTATGTAAAACTAATCTGTGTATAAAATCTGTTGTTGCTCCGACTGAGACTACTTGAGCTCTATCAGAGAGAATGTGGGCTGAAAAGGTCTTGGAATTCAATGTAGATTGGGGAAGAGCTCGATGTGACAAAAACATCAAGCCAGGACAACAGAATGGTCATGTGTTTCCTAGAACTGCAGTACCATTGTCTTGGTAGTACAAACAGCAATGAGCAGCAAACAGTTGTACCGAAAGAGCAACACAGTGTTGACAGATGACAACATTTAGGTGCAAGAGTTTATGGGGAAGGTAGGTGGTGGAAACATGGTGAAGGGGATGGAGAAGTGTGACAGTGAAGAAAGAGAGTCACTAAAGGGTATGTTGATGAGGGGTTACTGATGTGGGCAGCTGGACTCTTGTCTGCTGGGGCCTCCAAAAAGAGGTTTGATTGGTATTTGATTGATTACATTTGATTGGTGTACCTGAAAGTGATGGGGAGAATGGAACCAAGTTAGAAAACACTCTTCAGGATATTATCCAGGAGAACTTACTCAACCTAGCAAGACAGGCTGATATTCAAATTCAGGAAATACAGAGACCACCACAGAGATACTCCTCATGAAGAGTAACCCCAAGACACATAATTGTCAGATTCACCAAGGTTGAAATGAAGGAAAAAATGTTAAGGGCAGCCAGAGACAAAGGTCGGGTTACCCACAAAAGGAAGGCCATCAGACTAACAGCGGATCTCTATGCAGAAATCCTACAATCCAGAAGAGAGTAGGGGCCAATATTCAACATTCTTAAGGAATTTTCAACCTAGAATTTCATATCCAGCCAAATTAAGCTTCACAAGCAAAGGAGAAATAAAATCATTTATAGACAAGCAAATGCTGAGAGATTTTTGTCACCACCAGGACTTCCTTACAAGAACTCCTGAAGGAAGCACTAAATATGGAAAGGAAAAACTGGTATCAACAACGGCAAAGCATCATAATGACAGGATCAAATTCACACATAACAATATTAATGTTAAATGTAAACAGGCTAAATGCCTTAATTAAAAGACACAGACTGACAAAATTGGATAAAGAGTCAAGAACCATCAGTGTGCTGTATTCAGGAGACCCATCTCATGTGCAAAGACATACATACGCTCAAAATAAAGGGATGGAAGAATATTTACCAAGCAAATGGAAAGCAAGAACAGCAGGGGTTTCAATCCTAGTCTCTGATAAAACAGACTTTAAACTAACAAAGATCAAAAAAGACAAAGAAGGGCATTACATAATGGTAAAGGGATCAATGCAACAAGAAGAGCCAACCATCCTAAAATATATATGCAACCAATACAGGAGCACCCAGATTCATAAAGCAAGTACTTCAAAACCCACAAAGAAACCCAGACTGCCACACAATAATAGTGGGAGACTTTAACACCCCACTGTCAATATTAGACAGATCAACAAAACAGAAAATTAACAAGGATATTCAGGACTTGAACTCAGCTCTGGACCAAGCGGACCTAATAGACATCTACAGAACTCTCCACCCCAAATCAACAGAATATGCATTCTTCTCAGCACCACATAGCACCTACTCTAAAATCGACCACATAATTGGAAGTAAGACACTCCTCAGCCAATGCAGAAGAACAGAAATCATAACAAACAGTCTCTCAGACTAGAGTGCAATCTAATTAGAACTCAAGGTTAAGAAACTCACTCAAAACCACACAACCACATGGAAACTGAACAACCTGCTCCCAAATGACTGCTGGGTAAATAAGGAAATTAAGCCAGAAATAAATAAGTTATTTGAAACCAATGAGAACAAAGACACAACGTACCAGAATCTCTGGGACACAGCTAAAGCAGTGTGTAGAGGGAAATTTATAGCACTAAATACCCACAGGAGAAAGCAGGAAAGATCTAAAATTGACACCCTAACATCACAATTAAAAGAACTAGAGAAGCAAGAGCAAACAAATTCAAAAGCTTGCAGAAGGCAAGAAATAACTAAGATCAGAGCAGAACTGAAGAATACAGAAACATGAAAAACTCTTCAAAAAAAAAAAAAATTGGCTGGGCGTGGTGGCTCACGCCTGTAATCCCAGCACTTTGGGAGGCTGAGGCGGGCGGATCACGAGGTCAGGAGATCGAGACCATCCTGGCTAACACGGTGAAACCCCATCTCTACTAAAAAATACAAAATAGCCAGGCATGGTGGCGGGCGCCTGTAGTCCCAGCTACTTGGGAGGCTGAGGCAGGAGAATGGCTTGAACCTGGGAGGTGGAGCTTGCAGTGAGCCAAGATTGTGCCACTGCATTCCAGCCTGGGCAAGGGCAAGACTCTGTCTCAAAAAAAAAAAAAAAAAAAAAAACAATGATTACAGAAACTTTTTCTTCTTTTATTCTTTCTGTATTTTTTTTTTTTTTTGAGACCCAGTGTCACTCTATTGCCCAGGCTAGAGTGAAGTGGCACAATCTCACTCACTGCAACCTCCGCCTCCCAGGTTCCAGCAATTCTCCTGCCTCAGCATTCCAAGTAGCTGGGACTACAGGCACGCACCACCACGCCTAGCTAATTTTTTGTATTTTTAGTGGAGATGAGGTTTCACCATGTTAGCCAGGATGGTCTCGATCTCCTAACCTTGTGATCCACCTGCCTCAGTCTCTCAAAGTGCTAGGATTACAGGCATGAGCCACTGTGTCTGGCTGGAGCTGGTTGTTTGAAAAGATTAACAAAACAGACTACTAGCCAGACAAATAAAGAAGAAAAGAGAATAATCAAATAGACACAAAAATGATAAAGGGGATATCACCACTGATTGCACAGAAATCCAAACTGCCATCAGAGAACACTATAAATACATATGTGTAAATAAACTGGAAAATCTAGAAGAAATAGATACATTTCTGGACACATACACCCACCCAAGACTAAACCAAGAAGAGGTTGAATCCCTGAATAGACCAATAACAGGCTCTGAAATTGAGGCAATAATAGCTTACCAACCAAAAAAAGCCCAGGACCAGACGGATTCACAGCTGAATTCTACCAGAAGTACGAAAAGGAGCTGGGACCATTCCTTCTGAAACTATTCCAAACAATAGAAAAAGAGAGACTCCTTCCTAACTCACTTTATGATGCCGGCATCATCCTGATACCAACACCTGGCAGAGACACAACAAAAAAAGAAAATTTCAGGCCAATATCCCTGATGAAGATGGATATGAAAATCCTCAATAAAATACTGGCAAACTGAATCCAGCAGCACATCAAAATGCTTATTATCTACCATGCTCAAGTCAGCTTCACCCCTGGGATGCAAGCCTGGTTCAACATATGCAAATCAATAAACATAATCCATCACAAACAGAACCAATGACAAAAACCACATGATTATCTCAATAGATGCAGAAAAGACCACTGACAAAATTCAACATCTCTTCATGCTAAAAACTCTCAAACTAGGTATTGATGGAACTTCTCAAAATAATAAGAGCTATTTATGACAAACCCACAGCCAATATCATATTGAATGGGCAAAAGCTGGAAGCATTCCTTTTGAAAACCTGCACAAGACAAGGATGTTCTCTCTCACCACTCCTATTCAACATAGTATTGGAAGTTCTGGCCAGGGCAATCAGGCAAGAGAAATAAATAAAGGGTATTCAAATAGGCAGAGAGGAAGTCAAATTGTCTGTTTGCAGATGACATGATTGTATATTAAGAAAACCCCATGTGCCAGGCGCAGTGGCTCACGCCTGTAATCCCAGCATTTTGGGAGGCCAAGGCTGGCGGATCACAAGGTCAGAAGATTGAGACCACCCTGGCTAACACAGTGAAACCCTGTCTCTATTAAAAATACAAAAAAAATTAGCTGGGCCTGGTGGTGGGTGCCTGTAGTCCCAGCTACTCGGGAGGCTGAGGCAAGAGAATGGCATGAATCCATGAGCGAGCTGAGATCGCGCCACTGCACTCCAGCCTGGGCAACACAGCGAGACTCCATCTCAAAAAAAAAAAAAAAAAAAGAAAGAAAGAAAACCCCATCATCTCAGCCCAAAATCCCCTTAAGCTGATAAGCAACTTCAGCAAAGTCTCAGGATACAAAATCAATGTGCAAAAATCACAAGCATTCCTATACACCAATAATAGCCAAATCATGAGTGAACTCCCATTCACAACTGCTACAAAGAGAATAAAATACCTAGGAATACAGCTTACAAGGGATGTGAAGGACCTCTTCAAAGAGGACTACAAATCACTGCTCAAGGAAATAAGAGAGGACACAAATGGAAGAACATTCCACACTCATGGATAGGAAGAATCGGCCAGGAGAGATGGCTCACACCTGTAATCCCAGCACTTTGGGAGGCCGAGGTTGGCAGATCATGAAGTCAGGAGTTTGAGATCAGCCTGACCAACATTGTGAAACCCTGTCTCTACTAAAAATATAAAAATTAGCTGGCCATGGTGGTATGTGCCTGTAATCCTAGCTACTCAGAAGGCTGAGGCAGGAGAATCACTTGAACCTGGGAGGCGGAGGTTGCAGTGAGCCGAGATTGCGCCACTGCACTCCAGCCTAGGCAACAGAGTGAGATTCAAAAAAAGGATAGGAAGAATCAATATCCTGAAAATGCCCATACTGCCCAAAGTAATTTGTAGGTTCAATGTTATCCCTATCAAGCTACCATTGACTTTCTTCACAGAATTAGAAAAAAGCTACTTTAAATTTCACATGGAACCAAAAAAGAGCCTGTATAGCCAAGACAATCCTAAGCAAAAAGAACAAAGCTGGAGGCATCATGCTACCTGAATTCAAAGTACAGTACAAGCCTACAGTAACCGAAACAGCATGGTACTGGTACCAAAACAGATATATAGACCAATGGAACATAACAGAGGCCTCAAAAATAACGCCACACATCTACAACCATCTGATCTTTGACAAACCTGACAAAAACAACCAATGAGGAAAGGATTCCCTATTTAATAAATGGTGCTGGGAAAACTGGCTAGCCATATGTGGAAAACTGAAACTGGACCCCTTCCTCACACCTTATTCAAAAATTAACTCAAGATAGATTAACAACTTAAACATGCCGGGCGTGGTGGCTCATGCCTGTAATCCCAGCACTTTGGGAGGCTGAGGCAGGTGGATCACGAGGTCAGGAGTCCAAGATCAGCCTGGCCAACGTGGTAAAACCCCGTCTCTACTAAAAATGCAAAAATTAGCTGGGCATGGTGGGGGGCACCTGTAGTCCCAGCTTCTTGGGAAGCTAAGGCAGGAGAATTGCTTGAACCTGGGAAGTGGAGGTTGCAATGAACTGAGGTCGCACCACTGCACTCCAGCCTGGGTGACAGAGACTCCATCTGAAAAAAAAAAAAAAAAAAGACTTAAACGTGAGACATAAAACCATAAAAACCCTAGAAGAAAACCTAGGTAATACCATTCAAGACATAGGCATGAGCAAAGACTTCATGACTGAAACACCAAAAGCAATGGCAACAAAACCCAAAATTGACAAATGGGATCTAGAAAGAGCTTCTGCACAGCAAAAGACGCTATCATCAGAGTGAATAGGCAACCTACAGAATGGGAGAAATTTTGGCAATCCATCTATCTGACAAAGGGCTAATATTCAGAAACTACAAAGAACTTAAACAAATTTACAGGAAAAAAACAACCCCATCAAAAAGTGGGCGAAGGATATGAACGGACACTTCTCAAAAGACATTTATGCAGCCACAAACATGAAATAAAGCTCATCACCACTGGTCATTAGAGAAATGCAAATCAAAACCGCAATGAGATACCATCTCACGCCAGTTAAAATGGGCATCAAAAAGGAAAGAACAGATGCTGGAGAGGGTATGGAGAAATAGGAATGCTTTTACACTGTTGATGGGAGTGTAAATCAGTTCAACCATTGTGGAAGACAGTGTGGCAATTCCTCAAGGATCTAGAACCAGAAATACCCCATTTGACCCAGCAATCCCATTACTGGGATTATAACCCAAAGGACTACAAATCATTCTACTATAAAGACACATGCACACATACGTTTACTGCAGCACTGTTCACAATAGCAAAGACTTGGAACCAACACAAATGCCCATCAATGATACACTGGATGAAGAAAATGTGGCACATATACACCATGGAATACTATGCAGCCACATAAAAGGGTGAGTTTATGTCCTTTTCATGGACATGGATGAAGCTGGAAACCATCATTCTCAGCAAACTAACATAGAAACAGAAAACCTAACGCCCCCATGTTCTCACTCATAAGTGGGAGTTGAACAATGAGAACACATGGACACAGGGAGGAGAACATCACACACCAAGGCCTGTTGCGGGGTGGGGGGCTAGGCAAGGGATAGCATTAGGAGAAACACCAAATATAGATGACAGGTTGATAGGTGCAGCAAACCACCATGACACATGTATACCTATTAACAAGCCTCCACATTATACATATGTATCCCTGAACTTAAAGTATAATTTTAAAAAAATAAGGAAACATTGGACTTGAACTATACTTTAGACCAAATGTGCCTAACAGATGTATACAGAACATTCTATGCAACATCAACAGAATACACATTTTTCTCAAGGGCACCTGGAACTTTCTGCAAGATAAATCATATAGTAAGAAGCAAAATGAGCTGGGCCTGGTGGCTCACACCTGTAATCCCAGCACTTTGGGAGGCCAAGGTGGGCAGATCACCTGAGGCCAGGAGTTTGAGACCAGCCTGGCAAACATGGTAAAACCCTGTCTGTACTAAAAATATGAAAATTAGCTGGGCAGGGTTGTGCATATCTACTACTACACAGGAGGCTGAGGTGGAAGATCGCTGGAACCTGGGAGGCAGAAGCTGTAGTATGCTGAGATCATGCCATTGCACTCCAGTCTGGGCAACAGAGTGAGACTCCGTCTCAAATACAAAAGAAACAAAACATGTCTGAACAAAATCTTCTGAATATGATAGTATCAAGTTACAAAATCCATAACATAAGAAATCTTGGAAAACTCACAAGTATGTGGAAATTAAACAACAGGCTACTAAATAACTAATGTGCCAAAGAAGAAAAAAAGAAATAAAAAAAATTTTGAGCCAGACAAAAATGGAAACACAACATATCAAACCTATGGGATGCAGCAAAATCAGTTCTGAGAGGCAAATTTATAGCAATAAATTTCTATCTCAAAAAAGAAGAAAAATCTACAACAGATGACCTAACATTATACTTCAAGAAACTAGAAAACAATCTAAGCCCAAAGTCAGTAGAGGGAAGAAAATAAACATCAGAGAAGGAATAAAATATATAGAAAGACAATTAAAAAAAAATCAATGAAATCAAGAGTTGGTTTTTTTTTTGGAGACGGAGTCTCGCTCTGTTGCCCAGGCTGGAGTGCGGTGGTGCGATCTTGGCTCACTGCAAGCCTGCCTCCTGGGTTCACACCATTCTCCTGCCTCAGGCTCCCCAGTAGCTGGGACTACAGGTGCTCACCACCATGCCTCACTAATTGTTTTGTATTTTTAGCAGAGACGGGGTTTCACCATGTTAGCCAGGATAGTCTCGATCTCCTGACCTCGTGATCCACCCGCCTTGGCCCCCCAAAGTGCTGGGATTACAGGCGTGAGCCATCATGCCCAGCCAAGAATTGTTTTTTTTTAACTTAATTTTATTTATCTTATTTGTTTATTTTTGAGACAGAGTCTCACTCTGTCGCCCAGGCTGGAATGCAGTGGTGTGATCTCAGGTCACTGCAAGCTCCATTTCCCGGGTTCACGCCATTCTCCTTCCTCAGCCTCCCCAGTAGCTGGGACTACAGGCACCCGTCACCACGCCTGGCTAATTTTTTGTATTTTTAGTAGAGACGGGGTTTCACCGTGTTAGCCAGGATGGTCTCGATCTCCTGACCTCGTGATCTGCCCGCCTCAGCCTCCCAAAGTGCTGGGATTACAGGCATGAGCCACTGTGCCCAGCCAAGAGTTAGTTTTAAAAACTTAAATTATTAAATTGTTGTATTCACACATTGTCATTGCAGATATTTATGGGGGTACAATTTGATGCATCAATACATATATGTTATATAATGAACAAATCAGGATACTTAGCATATCTGTCACCTCATTTATTTATCATTTCTTTGTGATGAGGACATCCAAAAGCCTCTTTTTTCACTTTTTTGTAATATACAATGTCATACTGTTAACTATCATCACCTTACTGTGCAATATAACACCAGAACTTATTCCTCTTATATAAGTGTAATTTTGTACCCATTGATCAAACTGTCTCCCCTCCTTCCAATATTGGCTTGTTGAAAACAAAATTGACAAATTCTTACCTAGACTAAGAAAAAAAGAGAAGATACAAATAAAGTCAGAAGTGAAAAAGGAGACATTATAAAACCTGTATCACAAAGAATCAGAAGATATTACTATGAACAATCATATGCCAATAAATTGGACATCCTAGAAGAAATGGATAAATTCCCAGACACACATAACGTACCAATACTGAATCAATAAGAAATAAAAATCCTTCAAAGACCAATGACAAGTCAGGAAATGGAATCAGTAACAAAAATCTCTCATCATAGAAAAACCCAGAACCTGATGGCTTCACTGCTGAATCCTACCAAACCTTTAAAGAAGATCTAATACCAATCTTTCTCAAACTCTCGCAGATAGTTGAAGAGGAAGAAACACTTCTAAGCATTTTGTGTGAGGCTAGCATTACCTTGATATCAAAGCTAACAAAAACATTATAAAAAAAGAAAATTACAGTGCAGTAACCTTAATGAAAATAGACACAAAAATCCTCAACAAAATACTAGCAGACCAAATTTAACAACACATTAAAATGTGGTTCAACATATACAAATCTGTAAGTGTGATACATCATGTTAACAGAATGAAGGACAAAAACCATATGGTCATCACATAAGAGGCAGAAAAAAAATTGACAAAACTCAACATCTTCCATGATACAAACTCCTCACACATCAGGTATAGAAATATACCTCAAAACAATAAAGGCCATATATGACAAGCCCACAACTAACTTTATGTTCAACAGTAACAAAGCTCTTTTCTCTAAGTTTTGGAACAAGACAAGGATGCCTACTCTTACCACTTCTATTAAACATAGTGTTGCCAGAGCAATTAGACAAGAGAAAAAAGGCATCCACATAAGGAAGGAAGTAGGTGAAAGCTTTTCCTCTAAGATCAGGAGCAAGACAAAGATGCTCATTCTCATTACTTCTCTATATAATATAGTAATAGAGGTTTTTGCCAGAGCAGTTAGGCAAGAGAAATAAGTAAAAGGCATTCAAAAATAGGACAGGAAGTAGCAAAATTGTTGAAGTCATGATCTTATACGTAGATAATCCTAAGAACTCTACCAAAACACTATTATAGATCTAATAACAAAAAATCAATCACGTTTCAGGATATAAAAATCAACATACAGGCCAGGCGTGGTGGCTCACGCCTGTAATCCCAGCACTCTGGGGGGCCGAGGTGGGCGGATCACAAGGTCAGAAGATCGAGACCATCCTGGCTAATACGGTGAAACCCCATCTCTACTAAAAATGCAAAAAAATTTAGCCAGGCGTGGTGGTGGGTGCCTGTAGTCCCAGCTACTCGGGAATCTGAGGCAGGAGAATGGCATGAACCAGGGAGGTGGAGCTTGCAGTGAGCAGAGATCACGCCACTGCACTCCAGCCTGGGCAACAGAGCGAGGCTCCGTCTCAAAAAAACAAAAACAAAATCAACGTACAAAGATCAGTAGCATTCTTATGAACTAACAAACTATCCAAAAAAGAAATCAAGAGAACAATCCCTGCTACCTTTTTTTTTTTTGAGACAGAATCTCGCTCTGTTGCCCAGGCTGGGGTGCAGTGGTGCTATCTCAGCTCATTGCAACCTCCGCCTCCCCAGTTCAAGCAATTCTCCTGCCTCAGCCTCCCGAGTAGCTGGGACTACAGGCATGCACCATCATGTCTGGATAATTTTCGTGTTTTTAGTAGAGATGAAGTTCCACCATGTTGGCCAGGCTGGTCTGGAACTCCTGACCTCAAGTGATCTGCCTGCTTCAGCCTTCTCAAGTACTGGGATTAAAGGCATGACCCACTGCACCTGGCCAAATAATCCCATTTATAACAGCTACAAAATAAAATATGTGTACACTGAGCACTATAAACTGTTGATATAAGAAACTGAAGAAGACATAAATTGAAAGATATTCTATGTTAATAGATTGAAAAAATACTGTTAAAATGTCCATACTACCAAATTTTCTATAAATGCAATACAATCAAAATTCTCATGTCATTTTTCACAGAAATAGAAAAACCCTAAGATTCATATGGAACCACAAAAATCCTGAATATCCAAGGCAATCATGAACAAAAAGAAAAAGGCCAGAGACATCACACTACCTGACTTCAAACTATATTACAAAGCTATAGTAATTAAAACAGCATGGTGCTGGCATCAAAACAGAAACAGCAACCAATGGACCAGAATAGAGCTCCCAGAGATGAACCTATGCATTTATACTCAATTGATTTTTGACAGAGGTTTCAAGAACACACAATGGGGAAAGGAAAGTCTCTTCAACAGAGTGCTGAAAAAACTAGATAATCACAAAAACTATACAGAAGAATAAAATTGGATCCTATCTCACCCTATAATAAAATCAACTAAAAATGGTTTAGGAACTTAAATGAACGACCTACAACTATAAAAATATTAAAAGAAAACACAGGAGAAAAACTATACGACATTCATGTGGGCAGTATTTTTTTCAGATTTGACCACAAAAGCTCAGGCAACAAAAGCAAAGAAAGACAATTGGGATTTTAATCAAAGTAATAGCTTTTGTACAGCAAAGAAATCAACAGAGTGAAGAGATAATCTACAGATTGGGAGAAAATATTGTAAGCAACACAACTAGTAAGTAGTTAACATGCAAAAATATAAGGAACTCAAACTCAATAGCAAAAAACAAATAACCTGATTTAAAAATGGGCAAAGGACCTGAATAGACATTTCTCAAATGAAGACATACAAATGGCCAACCAGTATTTGAAAAAAAATGCTTAAGATCACTAATCATTAGGGAAATGCAAATTAAAACCACCATGAAATTTCACTTCACACATCTCAGAATGGGGTGGCAGCTGTCTTTTTTTTTTCCATGAAAAATATGAATAACAAATGTTGATTAGAATGTAGAGAAAAGGAAACCCTTGCACACTGTTGATGGGAATATAAATTAGCACAGCCATTATGGAAAATAATATGTAAGGTCCTGAAAACACCAAAAATATAACTACTGTATGATCCAGCAATCCCACTTCTGGGTAAATATTCTAAGAGCTTGAAATTACTATGTGTCAAAGGTGTTTGCACTCACCTGTTCATTGCAGTGTTATTTACAATAGCCAAGTTATAGAGTCAATCTAAGTGTCCACCAACAGATGAATGGATAAAGGCAATGTAGATTTACCCAATGGAATACTATTCAGCCTTAAGGAATAGGAAATTCTGCCATTTTTCAATGATGTGGATGAACTTGGAGAACATTATATTAATTGAAATAAGCCAAGAAGAGGAAGACAAAAACATGTCCTCCCTTACATGTGAAATATCTAAGACAATGGAATTCTTAGAAGCAGAGGGTAGAATGCTGGTTTCCATAGTCTGAAGGGTGGGGTAAATGGGGAGATGTTCGTAAAAGGGTAGAAGGTTGCAGTTAGATGGTAAGCAATAAATAATTATTTAAGATGGATTATGTTAATTAGCTTGATTCAACCATTCCATACTGTATGTATGTGTGTGTGTATATATGTGTATGTATATATATATCATAACATCACTGTGTACTTCATAATTATATATGATTATAATCAGAAAATAAAAAAATGCAAGCAAGTAATTTTCACTGTGGTATGAAATTTGGATTTTATTCTAAAAGCAAAGGAGAGCCATTGAAGGGTTTTAAGTAGAGGATCAGCTGATATAATTTACCTACTAAATAGATCACTCTGGTATACTTTCAGATACTAAAAAGCATTGTTCATAGATACTGAACCATATACCACAGACTTGCAAAAGTAAGTCCATATCGTTGAAATCTTCACAGGTAAGAGAAATTTTTAAATGTGGCAAGTCAAAATAATTATCCTGCCACCTTCATATTTTCCCATATGTAAATTTCTATTGCAAATTTTTATAATCTTCAACCAGTAATATTTCAGCTAAATATAGAGTATATATTTTAAGGTTCTGGCAAAAAACCTAATGACAGTTCACAAGGTAAAAGATAAACAATTTCCTAATGATAAACTTGTTGTAAGTGTAAAAACAGGCAAGGCCATTTTTACTGTGTGTCATCACCATGGCCTCAGCAGGCTCCACCAGATGAGGAGCTAAACAGAGGGATGATGGCCTGACTCAATCTTCCCTTCCTCAAAAAGAAGAACCTCCATAATCTTCCTGAAGCCAGATAGATCCTGCTGATCCTTCATGTCTAACATCACCTGTATAACATTCCACACTGTGACCATCTCAGTGGATGCCTTTCTTGACTTCTTACTCATTAGCATTTAGCTGAGCTCAAACATTTCTACTACAACAATGCCTGGATCACATGGCATTGACTAAGATTTTAGAATCGAAATCATTCTTCCAGAAAAACAATATAAATGAACTTCAAATTTATTTTTCTCTACATTTATGTAAAAATGTTTACCTAATTTCAGGTATCTGTTTTGGTGGCAGGCTGAAAGCAGCAGTATGAGGAAGGGGAGGAATCAGCTCGGCTGGCTGTGTGATATTGGTCATGTTTAACTTCTCTGACTCTAGTTTTGACATTTATAGTGTGGGGATAGTAATACCTGCCATACTGGGAGGTTGGGAAGTTAAGAGGCAGTGCATCCACATTGCTTGGCACATAATAAATGGTGAACTAATAATATCTCTTATTGCTATTTTATTTGCCAACTCTACCTCTCTGTGTAGTTAATAATATCTTTCTAATAATATATGAGTAAGTTATTCCTCTGTATTCCTCTTTGATATATTTGTTCTATCATCTACTTGGTTATATCTCTTTTCCACAAAATACTCTACCCACAAAATAAGTCATCCTTCCCCAAGGGAGATGTTCAGAACTCAAGCTCCAAGCTTTCTTTACAGGTAGGGTACATTTGATTGGTCTACTGTAAATGGGGCTCTTATTTTTGCTGGTACAGGTGACAGGAGCAGCAGTGGTGGTCATTTTCCAGAGTTCACAAAGTTATGTTTCTGAGGCAGCAGTAGCCCTGGTGACAGTGTTACTAGTGGTTGTAGTGAAGTCAAGTTACTGCTGACAGAGAAATTTGATGGTGCTGTTTGGTGCTTCGTTCCTTAGCTTTGAAAATCCTTTACCTAATATCCCATATTAAGCCCAAGCCTTTTGGCTTTATCTATCTGGATTCTATGTTCTTTTTAGTTTTGTTTTTAAATAAAAACTTTTTAGTTGGAATAATTTTAGATTTACAGAGAAGTTTCAAAGCCAATAGGAAAGTTAGGGAACAGTCCACAAAACCACGCTCACTTCTGACACCAAATGCAGATTTCTGGGTTTCCAAGACCACTCTCACTTCTAACACCAGTTGCAGGTCCAGAGTTCACCAATTCTACCATTAGGTTTGATTGTTGATTAGAAGGACTTGTAGAACTCACTGTAATCTATCATGCTCAGAGCCACAGTTTGCTACAGCAAAAGGATACAGGCCAAAATCAGCCAAGGGAAGAGATGTACAACCCAGAGTCCAGGAAAGTTTCAAGCACTGATCTTCCAGCTGTCCTTTCCCTCTGGAGTCATGGCGTGTGTTTGCTTCTCCTGACAATTATGTCTGATAGTACACATGGAATAGGGCCCACCAGAGAAACTCACCTGAGCCTCGAGTCCAGAATTTATATGGGGCTCAGTCTCACTCAACTCAGGATACTGTCCTCCAGTCATACTATTAGATTATCTGGTGTAATCCAAGGCCCCCAGGTTTAAAAAAAAGAAGACATCTTTATGAGGCAGGACATTCTAAGAGCTTGAAGATTACCTCCCAGGAGCTGAGAGCATAGGCCAGACCTCCCTTTACGCAAGGTTAAGTTCCAATACACAAATAAATCATTTTTTTTTTCAGCTTTAAGTTCTGGGGTACATGTGCAGGATGTGTTACTTAGGTAAACATGTACCATGGTGATTTGCTGTACAGATTAACCCATTACCTAAGTATTAAGCCCAGCATCCATGAGCTATTCTTCCTGATGCTTTCCCTCCCCCTGCCCCTCTGACAGGCTCCAGTGGGTGTTATCCATCCCCATGTGTCCATGTGTTTTCACTGTTCAGCTCCCACTTATAAGTGAGACCGTGCAGTGTTTGGTTTTCCATTCCTGTATTAGTTTGCTGATAATAATGGCTTCCAGCTCCATCCATGTCCCTGCAAAGGACATAATCTTGTTTCTTTTTATGGCTACATAGTATTCCATGGTGATCATACACAAATCTTAATACAAATTTAAATACCTGTATACCTCTCACATCAGTACTGACACATGATCCTTTGGTCTCAATAGATGCCATTTAATTATTTTATATATTCTAAGCCATGAGCATTATCTCCAGTCACTGCAGCAGTATTTTAAGGTAGCTGTTCTGACATTTTATGATTGAGGAAACTGGGGCTCAAAGGTGAAACAAAAACATGTCTGAAGTCACCAAGATAGTAAATCACAGAGTCAGATTTCAGAGCCAGCCCTGACTCCAACACCTGTCCTCTTCTGCAAAATGGCTGGTCTTACTTTGTGACTCATGCACTTGCCTTGGACTCTATAAAGTATAGACAAGACTGATGACTATTGCCTAATTCATTAAACTGTGATTAAACATGTTTTTTAGATTAGTCTAAACATTTATATTAGTCACATCCCTATGAGCATTTTTAAAAGAAAAAAATGCCTATTTGACATATTAATACAAACAGCATTAGTTTATTGCACAGTTCTGTCCTTATAATTTTTGCTTTAACTTTTCTTTCTTTTTTTTTTTTTTTTTGAGACGGAGTCTCGCTCTGTCGCCCAGGCTGGAGTGCAGTGGCGCAATCTCGACTCACTGCAAGCTCCGCCTCCCGGGTTCACGCCATTCTCCTGCCTCAGCCTCTCCGAGTAGCTGGGACTACAGGCGCCCGCCATGCCTGGCTAATTTTTTTTATTTTTAGTAGAGGCGGGGTTTCACCGTGGTCTCGATCTCCTGACCTCGTGATCCACCCGCCTCGGCCTCCCAAAGTGCTGGGATTACAAGCGTGAGCCTCCGCGCCCGGCTTTAACTTTTCTTAGGCTTATTTGAATCTCATTTCTTTCTCCCTTCATGGGCTTCAGCTAAGTGCTCATTCTTAGTTTTAAAGTGTTTTATTGTCATCTTTTGTCAATGAATAAATCTGGTTTTCTACTTCCTTAGTGAAGGCCAACAAAATTCCAAAGCGTTGTTTGGGATTCGTATAAGTTCAGAGTTCCTTTGTAATTCTCATTTTGTTTTAGATTAAAAACAAACAAACAAAGAAACATGGACTCCCTCAACCTTGAGGCACTCTCTTCCTGTGCCTCAAGGCCAGAAATGTAACACAAGTCCTTTCGTCAAAGGGGTAACAGACAATCGCCGCTGAGAAAACGAAGCTACAGGAGTGGTGTTCCAAGTACTAGGTGGGCTATGGTAATTAGTAAGTGGTAAGCATTGAGCACCACAGGGAGCTGATAATGGGGTGAAACTAATACCTTGTCAGACAACAAGAACGGTATGTCTCAACATTTAAAATAGATTTAAATACATTTAAGCCAGAGAGGCTGTCAGAGAAAATCTGCATGTGCACATTTCTAAGGATATAGCAATTAAATTAACTGCCACCCACTGCATCTTAAGATGAGAAAACTGAAGCATGATGTTATGTAGCAATATTAATAATAGTAGCAACAACGGCTAGTACTTATTAAGAGGTTTCTAGGTGGCAGGTGGTGTATTAAACACAAACACATTGTATCATTTACTCCTCATGTTAACCCTGAGATAGGCATAATTATAGCCATCATCTTAAATTGAGGACTGAAGTTTATAGAAATGAAGACACTTGGCCAAGGGTACAACAATTGCTAAATGATGGAACCAGGAGTTGAGTCAATGAAGTATATGTCTAAACTCATATCTTTTACCACTAGGTACTATTTCCAATCATAGACCCATAGTCAATAATGGAACCATGAGAAGAATCTATCTTTCCATGCTTACAACCTGATAGAAACCAAAATGCCTCATTGTTAATTGTCCTGATATTGCACTGGGAACAACCATGTTGTCTGGAAAGAAAAAGAAAAAGTTGGGGCAACTAGTAATCTCTACAGAAGCCTTCTTATGATGGACCAGTGGAGAGAAAATACATTTTCCTGGCTCTTCAGCCAAACTTCCATCTTCTGCCAATCCTGTGCCCTCAGGAATATTAACAAGTATTTGTACTAACAGATCTTGAACTTTCCTAAGCAAATAAATGTTCTCAGATTAATTTCCCTTCTCCTTCTCTGCACTTGAGAACCTCAGGTTAATTCTGATTTAGACTCAGCAGTTGTAACCGACGCTGGGAGTAAAAAGTAAGGTTGACGAAGAAAAATTTACCAGTAAAGATATCTTCCTATATAATCCTATCCTCAACCTCCCTAAGTACAGACCAGAGAGAATATATTCCCAGGAAAAATCTGAGAGGCTTACTCTAGAGAAATTAAATGAATAATCCAGGAAATAGAAAGTTTTATAGTTTATGTGTTAATACTGCCATATAGCAGTTTTCTACATAATGACACTTTGGGAGCCACAAACTTAACAATGGGCTTCCCACGAGTGGCTATATTAATATCAGAAAAAATAGCATCACCACTTCTATTCAACATAGTACTGGAAGTCCTGGCCAGAGCAATTATGAAGGAGAAAGAAATAAAAGACATACAAACCAGAAAGGAAGAATCTAAATTGTTCCTGTTTTCACATGACATGATCTTATACAGTCACGTGCCACATAATGATGTTTCAGTCAATGACAGATTGCATATACAATGGTGGCCCCATAAGGCCATAATGAAAACCTTATTTTTACTCTACCAACTAGTTTTGTGTAAGTATACTCTATGATATTCACACAATGACAAAAATCACTTAACAGTGCATTTCTCAGAATGCATTCTACCCTTAAGTGACACATAATTGTATATAGAAAACCATAAAGATTCCACCAAAAAACCCTTTAGAACTACTAAACAAATTCAGTAAAGTGGCTGGCTACAAAATCAATGTACAGAAATAAGTAGTGTTTCTGTATAGTAACAATGAACAATCTGAAAAAGAAACGAACAATCCAGTTTACCATAGCTACAAAAATAAAATAAAATACTTAGGAATAAATTTAACCAAGGAAGTGAAAGATCTGTATACTAAAAACTGTAAAACACTGATGGCAGAAATTGAAAACACAGATAAATGGAAAAATATCCAGTGTTCATGGATTGGAAGAATATTGTTAAAATGTCCATACTATCCAAAGTAATCTACAGATTTAATACAATTGCTATCAAAATTCCATTGACATTTTTTCACAGAAATAAAAAACCCTGAAAGACCCCAAGTAGCCAAAGCAATCCTGAGCAAAAAGAGCAAAACTAGAGGCATCATATCTACTAATCTCAAAATTTACTACAAAGACAGCATGATCCTAACATAAAAAGAGACAAATAGACCACGTAGAGCACAGAATGAAGAGCACAGAAATAAACCTGATGCATTTATAGTCAATAGACCTTTGACAAAGGTATCAGGAATGCATGGTAAGAGGACAGACTCTTCAATAAATGGTGTTGGAAAAACTGGATATCCACATGCAGAAGAATGAAATTACACACTTATCTCACGTCATATATAAAATTCAACTGAAAATGGATTAAAGATTTCAATGTAAGGCATGAACTGTACCCTACTAAAAAACAAAACAAAACAAAACAACAAACAAACAAAATGGAAAAAAAAAAACCTCTTGGTATTGGTCTGGGAAATGACTGTTTGGATATGACCCAAATCACAAACAACAAAAGCAAAAATAGACAAATGGGATTGTATCAAATTAAAAAGCTTCTACACAGCAAAGAAAACAGAGTAATGAGGCAACCTATAGAATGGGAGAAAATATTGGCAAACTATACATCTGATAAGGGGTTAATATCCAAAATATACAGAGAACTAAAACAACTCAATAGTAAGACAACAACTCCAACAAAGGGCAAAAGACTTGAATAGACATTTAAGCCAAAGAAAACATAGAAATGGTCACATTTTTTATATATAAAAATGCTTAACATCACTAATCAGGGAAATGCAAATTATAACCATAATGAGATACCACCTCACATCTGTTAGAATAGCTATTACCAAAAAGAAAAGATAGCAAGTGTTGGCAAGGATGTGGAGAAAAAGGAACCCTTGTACGCTGTTGGTAGAAATTAGTACAGCCATTATGGAAAACAGTATGGGGTTTCCTAAAAAAGTTAAAAGTAAAACAATCGTATGATCCAGCAAGAGTATATATCCAAAGGAAATAAATTCAGTTTATTGAAGAGATATCTGCATGCCACATTCATTGTGGCATTATTCACAATAGCTAAGATATGGAATCAACCAAAGTATGTATTGATAGATGAATGAATAAAGAAAATGTGATATAGATATATACAATGGAATACTACTCAGCTTTGAAAAAGGAAATTCTGCCATTTGTAACAACATGGATGAACCTAGAGGACATTATGTTAAGTGACATTAACCAGATACAGAAGGTTGAATACTGCTGCATGATCTCACTTAGATGTGGAGTCTAAAAAAGCTGAACTCATAGAAGTAGAGAGTAGGATATTGCTTACCAGGGGCTTGAGTGGGAATGGGAGGGCATTAGGGAAATGTTGATCAAAGGGTACAAAGCTTCAGTTAGACAAGAGGAATAAGTTCAACAGATCTATCATGGTGAACTATCATGGTGAATATAGTTAACAATAATGTATTATATACTTGAAAACTGCTGAGTAGATTTTAAGTGTTCTCACCACAAAATGTAAGTAATGCATAGTTAATTAGCTTGACTAACATTGATACATTGATTCTACAATGTATATATATGAAAACATGTTGTATACCATAAATATATACAATTTTTGCCAATAAAAATGAATTTAAAAAGTAGATGCATCATAAGTACAGTTTGTGAAGATGATTTAACAATGATGAATTATATGCATACAATGACAATGCACCTAATTGTATAAAGAAACTACTATTAGATAATCTGCAAGAATATGTTGATGAAAGTACAATAAATATTTTAATGTATTTTTTTCAGAATAAGATATACTATACAACAATAAAAGGAATATAGAAGAATCTAGTTTTATTTAAAAGCTAGGTATAGAATTTTTAGTGTCATAGATAGAATATATCTAAATATTTTTCTTTATAAATTTGTATTTTACCACAAAGAAAACCTTACCATTTAAAAAAATAAAGTTGAGAATTCTTTAGGCCATGTACTCTGATCTTTATCTGATGAAATTAGAAATTAGAAGATGAATTATAAAAACTTAACTGATTAGAATTTAAAGAGTCTAAATAATCCCTGAATCAAAGAGGACATTAAAACTGAAATGACAAGATATTTATAAAACAATAAAACAGAACACCTGGTATTAAACCAATGGGACTCAGTTGAAGAAGTTCAGAGAAAAACTTATAGGTTTAAAAGTACTTAGTATTAAAGATACAATGCTAAAATAAAGGAATTTTGTATCCATCTTTAGAAAATGAACAAGCAACAAAAAATAGATAATACCTTCAAGAGCCTGATAGGGAAAAGAATTAACACAGCGATAACAAAATCATACAAGATTATGAGTGGCAAAATAAGGAAAATAAGCATGAAAATGAATGAGATTAAAATAATTGTAACACAGTACTATCTGCAACTACTCTATGGCAACAAATTTGAAAACCTACAGGAAAGGATAATTTGTTAAAAGATATAAATTAACATAATTATTCCAAAAATAAGTTAAAAATTTCAATGGATCAATTCAATTTAAAAAATTGAGAGTCAAGATTTTTCATTACAAAAGATACCAGAAGCAAATAGCTTCACAAATAGCCAATTACAACGTTAAACAATTCCAGACAAAGCATGAACATTGCAACAATTTCATGAAGCCAGCATTTAAGTTAAATAGCAAAAGCTGATGAAGTCAGTGTAAAAAAGAAAACTAGGCTGGTCGCGGTGGCTCATGCCTGTAATCCCAGCACTTTGGGAGGCCGAGACGGGCAGATCACGAGGTCAGGAGTTCAAGACCAGCCTAACCAACATGGTGAAACCCTGTCTTTACTAATAATACAAAAATTAGCTGGGCATGGTGGCGTGAGTCTGTAATCCCAGCTACTCAGGGAGACTAAGGCGGAATTGCTCGAACCAGGACCCAGGATGCAGAGGTTGCTGTGACCCGGCCACTGCACTCCAGACTGGGCTACAGGGTGAGACTCCATCTCAAAACAAAAACAAAAACAAAAACAAAACTGTAGACCAATCTGACCCACGTGTAAAAATTCTATATAAAAATATTATCAGGCTGGGTGTGGTAGCTCATGCCTGTAATCCCAGCACTTTGGGAGGCCGAGGCAGGTGGATTTCTTGAGGTCAGGAGCTTGAGACCAGCCTGGCCAACATGGTGAAAACCTGTTTCTACTAAAAATACAAAATAGCCAGGTGTGGTGGCATGCACCTGTAATCCCAGCTACTCGGGAGGCTGAGGCAGGACAATTGCTTGAACCCAGGCAGCGGAGGTTGCAGTGAGCCAAGACTGCACCACTGCACTCCAGCCTGGGCGATAAAGCGAGACTTTGTCCCAAAAAAAAAAAAAAAAAATCAAATTAAATCCAGTCAAATAGGAAAATTATAATGCAATAATACCAGCAGGATTTTATCCTAGCATGCAAATATGATCCAAAATCAGACTATCAATAAAAATTATGATTATACAAATAGAAGACAAGAACAGGAATCAATAAAACTCAAGTTTCCCACAAAAAGATATTTTAAAACTATCACATTTATAATTTATCACTTGACTAGAGATTACATAGAATATAAGATGAGAAAATGAAATCATTGGCATAGCTTTTGAAAAAAAAAGAAGTGACCTCTTTTGCCAATCATTAAATTTTATCCCCACAAAGTTCTAGAAGGCTTACTTCTTAAAAACTATAAAAATCAAAACTTTAAGTATAAAAATCAAAGGGTATTTATTAATGTGAGTGAATACAAAACATATATAAGTTCAAACATCTTCTCTAGTAATATAAGAGATAGAAAATCTATTATTAATAGCAATAAAGCTATAAAGTATTTAGATATGAATTTAACAAAAAATGTATAGGATCAACATGAAGAAATTACTTATTGAAAGACAAATAAGAGACATTTAACATTATTAAGTGGGAAAACAAATGATAAAAATTCAATTCTTTCAAGCTTTATATATAATTCAATTTTAATTAATATTCCAATGCTTTTTTGGGGGGAATATTGGATAAAATTATCTTAAATTTTAATACAAGACTATATGAACAGTCAAATTATCAAAAACAAAAGCTGTGAGGGGAAATTTATTAAATAAAGGCACACAATTGAAATAGCTTATTAGCCAGAGAAATACATTTAGGTGAATGAGACAAAATAGAGGCTATCATAATACATTCCAGAGTAATTACAAAATTAATGTATGACAGGTAATAGTTCAATTTAGTATGAAAAAGATAGTTTAATAAACTTTATTGATAGCAATGGCTATCTACTTGAAAAAATTAAGTTGGATGATTTATTTCAAACTATATTCCCAAATATTTCACAGATGAAAAGCTAAAGCATGAGCAGTAAATAATTGCTTTCAGCCACATGGCTGGTGCAGGTGAAGCCAGTGCTTGAGGCTCCTGTGCGTCCTACTTCCTGTCTCCTCCGTGTGGCCTGAGTGTGCCCAATGCACTTACATAAGGAATTACACTTTAGGAGGGTCCCATGAAAAAACAATGGTAGATGGGTTTCTGCCTTTACCCTGGTGGGTTCTAATAAGGGTTCACTATGGCCCGTGAGCCAAATCTGGCCCACTGCCTGTTTTTACAAACAAAGTGTTATTGGAACACACACAGTTTAAATAAGGACATGTAAAAATAAACTTACTAAAACAGAATATAAATCTGAAAAAAATTTCACAGATTGTAAGCATAAAATAGGAACCAGGTAGTTTTTAAAATTTTACATGTTTGGGCCGGGCGCAGTGGCTCATGCCTGTAATCCCAGCACTTTGGGAGGCCGAAGCAGGTGAATCACGAGGTCAGGAGATTGAGACCATCCTGGCTAACACGGTGAAAACCCGTCTCTACTAAAAAATAGAAAAAAAAAAATTAGCCGGTCATGGTGGCGGGCGCCTGTAGTCCCAGCTACTCGGGAGGCTGAGGCAGGAGAATGGCGTGAACCCAGGAGACAGAGCTTGCAGTGAGCCGAGATCGCGCCACTGCACTCCAGCCTGGGCAACAGAGCGAGACTCTGTCTCAAAAGAAAAAAAAAATTATATGTTTGCATTTTGATTATGTTTTAGGAGATGGGGGTCTCACTGTGTTGCCCAGGCTGGAATGCAGTGGCTATACATAAGTACCATCATTGTGCACTACAATCTCAAACTCTTGGCTCAAATAATCCTTCTGCCTTAGCCTCCTGAGTAGCTGGGAGGTACTTCAAGTGCATGCCACTGGGCCTGGCTACCAATACACCCAAAAGGAAGAAATGGAAATACTTGACTATAGAAAAATTTAATATTTTTTGTGTGGTAAGAAACACCACACTGACAGTCAAATGCCAATTGTGAAAAAATATTTGTAATATATATGATGGAAAAAGAGGTTAGTAGACATAATTTACAAAAAGCTGCTGTAAATCAATATGAGAAAGATAACCCAATGGAGAAGTGAACAAGTGCTATGAAAAAGCAATTAATCATAAAAGAAAACCCAGAGGTTAATAAACATGAGATGTTTCACCTCGCTAAAAAGCAGGAAAATGCAAATTAAAGTAATATAGATATATCACTTCTTGTTCATCACAATGGCAAAAATTAACAAGAATGAGAACCTAGTTCTGGCATTTCTTTATTCATATGCATTCTTCTATTTAACACATATTTATTAAGTGCCTTACATGAACCAGGCATGATTCTAGGTGTTGAGGATACAGCAGTGAACAAGAGACAAAAACCTCTGTCCTTATGGAGCTTGCAGTTAACTGGGGAAAGTGGCGAAGAAGGTACTCGTATTGCTAATGAAAACAGGAAGTGTTATAGCCTTTTGGAAAGGAACTTAGTATTTATTAAAATAAATACATAATCAGCTTGAATTGTAACAGTAGACTTGAAGAGATTTCCATCATGTATGGCTGAGTGACAAAAAGCAAGACTCTGGAATGTATATGATTGATTATCACACGGAAAAAAAAAAAAGCAATGACAATCCCCCTCCACCACCACCACCAAAGCATAGGTCTACATTTATATACATCATTAATGTTAAAACCACCATCTAAGGTGTGAAAACACATGCATGAAACTGCTTACATTGATCAATTGAGGAGAAGTGGAATGGGGAAGCAAAAATCTCAAAAAGACTGAGCATCGGCTGGGCGCGGTAGCTCACGCTTGTAATCCCAGCACTTTGGGAGGCCGAGGCGGGCGGATCACGAGGTCAGGAGATACAGACCACGGTGAAACCCCGTCTCTACTAAAAATACAAAAAATTAGCCGGGCGTGGTGGCGGGCGCCTGTAGTCCCAGCTACTCGGAGGGGCTGAGGCAGGAGAATGGCGTGAACCCAGGAGGCGGAGCTTGCAGTGAGCCGAGATTGCGCCACTGCACTCCAGCCTGGGCGACAGAGTGAGACTCCGTCTCAAAAAGAAAAAGACTGAGCATCTACTCTAGAATTTCACATGTGATATCCAATTTATCTAAAAACTTCTATATCTGATTTCTTTTTACTTTCAAGTTTTAAATTCTACTTTATTTTAGAGTTTTAGTCATTGCTGGTAGATGAAAACTTTTTAAAAAAAATTTTACTGATATATAATAGTTGTACATTAAAATTTTAGGGGTAAAGGTGGTATTTTGATACTTGCATGCAATATGTAATGATCAAATCAGGGTAATTGAGGTATCCATCACCTCAGCTCAAACATCTTTTTATGTTGGGAGCATTACAATTATTCTCTTCTAGCTATTTGGAAGTATACAGTACATTTTTCCTAACTATAATTTAAATATCTGAGGTTCTATATCAATGAGAATTGATGTTAATAGTTAAGCATCTCGGAGTAGTAACTCTACTGGTTATTATATTTTTTCTTTCTACTTGAATGTTTTTTGAAACATTTTAATGAAAGTCATAAGCATTGATTATGTATGTTCCATATCATAAAAGTATACAATAAGATGAAGATAATATAAATGTCAAAAATGTAGAGGAGAGTTGGGCAGTTTGGGGGGTAACATAAGGACTTAAATTCCCATCTTTCATAGTTAGAAGTCAGTAGACAATGCCCAAAGGTGTTAATTCAAAATATAGAGTTTAATCATAACTTATTGCTGTGTAACCATCAGAAAATATAAAACTAGAAATAGTTAAAAGAAGTTATCCCTGACATATAACAGAACTGACGTTTGGGTGGGCAGAATTAGTATTTATCTTCTATTGTAAATTGTTTTGTACTGTTATATTTTTTTAATCAGAAAAAAAAACAACAAATTGAAAATGTAACCAGTTACCAGCCAGATAACCTCGAGCAAGTTACCTCTCAATGTCCCATCCCCCCACCTGTAAATGGGAAAATAGCAGCCATTTCATAGAGTTGATGTGAGAATGTATGTGCATTGCTGACCACAATGCTTATGATACAGTAAATACTCAATACATTGGGGCCACTAGTTTGATTATAATTTAAAAGTTGTAAGTTTGGTTCCCCTTTTTAGAGCCCTAGTATTTTCTCCTTATCCTCAACTCTACTCTCAAGCAATTAAGAGCTCTAGTTGAGGGGGATTTTATTTCATTATCACCAAAAACAGATGACTACGTATATGTGAAAATGTTAATCATGAATGTGTGGATTTCTGACAGGCACATGGTAGTCCTCAAATGCTATCTGGAGACCTGCTCTATCTGCTTCTGGCAATGTGAGGGTTCCTCCCCACTATAAGAAACTCAGAGCCAGGCGCAGTGGCTCACGCTTGTAATCCCAGCACTTTGGGAGGCCGAGGCGGGCGGATCACGAGGTCAGGAGATCGAGACCATGGTGAAACCCCATCCCTACTAAAAATACAAAAAAATAGCCAGGCGTGGTGGCGGGCGCCTGTAGTCCCAGCTACTTGGAGAGGCTGAGGCAGGGGAATGGCGTGAACCCGGGAGGCGGAGCTTGCAGTGAGCCGAGATTGCGCCACTGCACTCCAGCCTGGGTGACAGAGCGAGACTCCATCTCAAAAAAAAAAAAAAAAAAGAAACTCAGACAATATGTGGCATATGTGATTTATGATATGAGGTCAAAAAAGGATTGATTTGGAAAAATGTCTACTATATGTTATATGAAAAAGTTTAGGACAATATATATAGTCTGGATTTTTAAATTAAAATAGAAATATAAGGACCCTTATATGTGTATATACATATTTCCTATAAGCATAGAAAGATGAATTAAAATCGAGTTAATTTTATAACACATACTTTCATACAGCTAAATTATTACAAGAAGTGTATAATAGTTTTAGTATTAGAAAGCGCAGTGGCCCACAGCACTCTTTTGAAAGGAAACATATAGATAAGTGGTCAGGTTTGGGTATGTGTACCCAAGGAGGAAATGTGGGTCAGTGGCTCACAGATAAGGAGCTCAGAAATTTACTCAGAGTTCTTTATTTCCTATGAAATACAGTATTGGTACCAGTTGAGTGCCAATAAAAGTTAATTTGTGAAAAAGAACTATTACTCATTTCAAAACTAAAATTATTTCCAGATTAAGTCTGTTGCTTCTGTTCTTACCATTGGCAATTCACCTGTTAAGTGTACCAAGCCATGCAAAGACATTTCCTACTAGAACTATTAGCATGCATGTTGCCAAGGAAAGGTCAGTGGAAACATTCGTCATCATTTGAAACGTTACTGTAGGAACCAGTAAGAATACTCTGCCTGAATTATGGAAAACTCTTTCTAGATTTCAAAGGGCTTTTATAGCTCTACTTCTACAGAATCCCCAGCAAGTCTAAGTTGAGGAAGTGATCCAAAGTCTGGAGGCTGAGACCATAGAGGTACCTTTGCAAATAAAAGGGTCTTGGCAGGGAGTCATGGAGGAGGCATGTTAAAATCTAAGAGGGCCATGAGAGAGAAATAATCTGCCACTGTCTCCAGGCTGCACTTATTTTCTCCATGCATAACCCAGGGTTTCCTCTTTCAGCCAACAAGAATGCCAAATGGGAATGCCACATTGAATTTGGTGGTCTTTGGAAGGTGGATGGAAGTGGAAAATGAAGATAATGAGAGGGGAGAAGACCCCTGGAAAAGAGTAATTGGGAAATCACCCACCTTTGTAAGAGTGGAGAGTAGATGCACCATTTAAAAACTCCAGGATATAACCTAGGATTTACAATTGCTATGTCATGATGGTGTCCCTTGGGGGATCCCTTTACCATAATAACTAGCAAGATTAAAAAAGTATTAATAAGGTGTTTAGACATTCTGCAATGTATACATATATCAAAATATGATATTTTATGCCATAAACATATAGAATTATGTTAATTATAATATAAAAAGAAATAAATTGAGGAATAGACATGCAATGAAATACTATCGAGCAATAAAAATGAACAATTATTGTAAGTGAAGTAACTCAGGAATGGGAAACCAAATGTCTTATGTTGTCACATATAAGTGGGAGGTAAGCTATGAGAATGCAAAGGCATAAGAATATAATGGACTTTGGGGACTTGCAGGGGAAGGTTGGGAGAGGGTGAAGGATAAAAGACTAAATATCAGGTAAAATGTTCCCTGCTTGGGTGACGGGTGCACTACGAGCTCAGAAATTACAAATAGAGAACTTATCCATGTAAGCAAAAACCACCTGTACCCCAAGAACTATTGAAATAAAAATGAAAGTTAAAAAGGTAAGTCACAGGCACATGAAACATGGATAAATTTATTGATTTTAATATAAAATTATTACAATGTAAAAATAATTATTACAATATAAAATTGTAATAATTTTGTTTTTCTCTATATTTTTCCCAAGTATGAGCTGCTAAACACTGTAGCTTAGCTTTCCAGGTGTTTAATCTTTACATAAATGAAATTATTCTTTACATAAATGAGATTAAGAATAATCTCACTGAAATCCTGGAAAGCCTAGCTACAGAGTATAGCAGCTCATATTTAGGTGGGAAAAGTGTAGAGAAAAACAAGAAAATTATTACCACAAAAGTATCAGTTATCCATGGTGGGAAGGGGAAGGTTGTTTTGAGTGTCAAGGAGTAGATGTGGGGGTAGGTAGGGAAGTTATTAGTAAAATAAACGGATGAAGTTTGTTTCTTCAAGAATGAAGGGGCATCATTTGTGCAATCAAAATACACTTTAAAATAATAAGACACTTCTGACAAAAAGTCCATAGTTCTTACATTGCCTTCTAAAAGGCTATAATTTTAAGCGGCAGTGGTTCTACTTGCTGAAAATTGCTCTCAAGGCCAGGCGCGGTGGCTCACGCTTGTAATCCCAGCACTTTGGGAGGCCAAGGCCGGCGGATCACGAGGTCAGGATATCGAGACCACGGTGAAACCCCGTCTCTACTAAAAATACAAAAAAATTAGCCGGGCGTGGTGGCGGGTGCCTGTAGTCCCAGCTACTCGGAGAGGCTGAGGCAGGAGAATGGCGTGAACCCGAGAGGTGGAGCTTGCAGTGAGCCGAGACTGCGCCACTGCACTCCAGCCTGGGCGACAGAGCGAGACTCCGTCTCAAAAAAAAAAAAAAAAAAAGAAAATTGCTCTCAAGATACTCATCCTCTGGTGAGATTTGGAATACTTTAAGATCTTTTCATGAAAGTTGTGCCAAAATGATGAATCACGTGGTTTAGTTGCAAGAAGGCAAAGATTCTTGAGGAAGTTTTCATTTTTGGTCAACAATCTACTTAAAGTTTTTTAAAACTTTTTATTGTGGGATAATTGTAGATGCACATACAGTTGTAGGAAATACTACAGAAAGATCATATGTACGCTTTACCCTATGTCCCCCAGTTACAACGTCTTGCAAAACTACAGAACACTACAAACCATGATATTGATACTGACAATTCATATATAATTCTCTGTAGGTTTATATAGGTTATATATATTAATAGTCCATTCCTTTTTATTGCTATTTTTCCATGGTATAGATGTACCACAGTTTGATTAATTATTCAAGCCTTAAAGGACATCTGGCTTGTTTCCTGTTTAAGCTTTTATGAATAAGACTGCTATAAACATTCATGTAGTGGTTTTTATGTGAATATGAGTTTTCATTTTCTGGGATTAATGTCCAGGAGTGGAATTGCTGGATCATATGGTAGTTTCTTAATTGTTAAGAAACTATTAAACTTCTAGAATGGCTGACCCATTTTTCATTTTTAACTAGCAGGGTATGTGTGCTCCACTTTCTCCACAGCCTTGCCGGCGTTTGATATTGTCACTATTTTTTGAGTCATTCTGATGGTATGTAGTAATAGTTATTGTGGATTTGATTTGCCTTCCCCTAATGGTAATGATGATGAACATCTTTTCATGTATTCATTTATCATCTGGACATTCTCTTTAATGAAATGCTTTTTCGTGTCTTTTGCCTATTTTCTAATTAGGTTGTTTTATTTTACTTAGTTTGAGAGTGTTTTATATATTCTGGATACTAGTCCTTTGATAGATATGTAGTTTGTGAATATTTTATTGTAGTCTATAGCTTGCCTTTTATCGTCTTCACAGGATATTTCACAAAGCAAAAAGCTTAATTTCGATGAGGTGTAACTTACTCATTTTTCCTTTCATGGATTGTGTTTTTGGTGTCAAATCTAAGAACTTTTAACCTAACTCTACATCCCAAAGATTTCCTATTTTTTCCCCCTAAGTGTTTTATAACTTCACATTTGAATCCATGATCTATTTTGAGTCAATTTTTTTATAAGGTATGAAACTTAGTTCAAGGCACATTTTTTTCTTTTTCTGTTCAGTTACTCTAGTGCCATTTGTTTAAATTGTTCTTTTTCATTGAATTGCTTTCATTTTGTTATTTTTTAAATTGGTACATATTTGAACATATTCATTAGGTACATGTAACATTTTGATACATGCATACAGTGTGTAACAAATCAGGGTATTTAGGACATTTATAACTTCGAACATTTATCACTTCTTTGTATTAGGAACATTTCAAATCTTCTACCTATTTTTAAATATACAATATAATATCGTTAACTGTAGTCACCCTACTATGCTATCAAACAATAGAATTTCTTCTGCTTAACTCTATGTTTGTACTCATTAACTCATGCTTCTCCATCTCCTGCCTCCACACACATGCTTCCCAGCCTTGGGTAACTATCATTCTGCTCTCCACTTCCATGAGATCAATTTTTTTTTGGTTCCCACATATCAGTAAGAATATGTAACAATTGTCATCCTTTCTTGGCATATTTCATCTAATATGATGCCTAGTTCCTTCCATGTTGCTGCAAATTATAGGATTTCATTTTTATGGCTGAATAGTATTCCATTTTGTATATATGCCACATTTTCTTTATCCATGTATCCATTAATGAACACTTAGGTTGATTTCATATCTTGGCTATGTGGATAGTGCTGCAATAACCATGGGATTGCAGGTATCCCTTTGATACACTGATTTCTTTGCCCAGTAGTGGGATTGATGATCTTATGGTAGTTGTATTTTCAATTTCTTGAGAAATCTCCATATTGTTTTCTATGATGGCTACACTAGTTTGTATTCCCACTAACAGTATATAAGAGTTTCCTTTTCTCCACATCCTTGCCAGCATTTTCTATTTTTTGTCTTTTTGATAATAGCCATTCTAACTGGGGTATGATGATATCTCATTGTGGTTTTGATTTGCATTTCTCTGATGATTAGTGATACTGAATATTTTTATGTACCTATTAACAATTGTATGTCATAACAAGTTGTATGTCATAACAAGTTGTATGTCATCTTTTGAGAAAGATCTACTCAGATCTTTTGCCCTCTTTTTAATAGGATTTTTTTTTTATTGTTGTTCGAGTTCCTTGTATAGCCTAGATGTTAGTTTCTTGAATGACTATTTTGCAAATATTTTCTCCCACTCAACAAATTGTCTCTTCACTCTTGATTGTTTCCTTTGCTGTACGAAAGTTTTTTTGTGTTAGCCAGGCGCGGTGGCTCACGCCTGTAATCCAAGCACTTTGGGAGGCCAAGATGGGCGGATCATGAGGTCAGGAGATCGAGACCATCCTGGCTAACACAGTGAAACCCCGTTTCTACTAAAAATACAAAAAATTAGCCGGGCGTGGTGGCGGGCGCCTGTAGTCCCAGCTACTTGGGAGGCTGAGGCAGGAGAATGGTGTGAACCCGGGAGGCGGAGCTTGCAGTGAGCCGAGATTGCACCACTGCACTCCAGCCTGGGCAACAGAGCGACACTCTGTCTAAAAAAAAAAAAAAAAAGTTTTTTGTGTAATATAGTCCCATATGTCCATTTTTGTTTTGTTACTTGTGCTTTTGAGGTTTTAGCCATAAAAATCTTGCCTAGACCAATGTCTTGGAGTGTTTCCACTTTGTTTTATTCTAGTAGTTTCATTGTTTTTGGTCTGATGTTTAGGTCTTTCATCTATTTGGAGTTGATTTTTGTATATGGTGAGAGGTCTAGTTTCATTTTTCTGTATATAGAGATCCAGTTTTCCAAGAATCTGCTTTTGTTTGAGTGTATCTTTTTGAATAGCTTTTCAAATGATTGCCAATATTATATATAACTTAACAGTCTAGTCATATCATCAGTTCAAGTGAAATATAGAAAATTTACCTCCTTTTAAGTCCTTTTACCTGCCCATTTTAATATAATTACATTAAATATTTTATATATTATATATATTTAGAACAGATAGTATTATACTTTTTTTTTTTTTTTAAGATGGAGTCTCTCTCTGTTGCCCAGGCTGGAGTGCAATTGCACGATCTTGGCGCGCTGCAACCTCTGCCTCCCAGGTTCATGCAATTCTCCTGCCTCAGCCTCCCAAGTAGCTGGGATCACAGGCGCTTACTACCATACCTGGCTAATTTTTATATTTTTTAGTAGAAATGGGGTTTCACCATGTTAGTCAGGCTGGTTTTGAACTCCTGACCTCAGGCGATCTGCTCACCTCAGCCTCCCAAAGTGCTGGGATTACAGGCGTGAGCCACCACACCCGGCCCATACTTTTTTCTTCCACAACCAAACATAATTTAGAAAACTCAGGAGGAGAAGGAAAGCCTAGTGTTTACCCATAGATTTCCTTACTCTCTTCCTTCTTCATTCCCAATAATCCAGTTCCCCCAAAACCTGAGAACTCAGGATAACCACTGATGTAGTCCAGGCCAAAAGCCAGCTTGAGACTCAGGAAGAATCAATGTTTCGGCTGAGTTCAAAGCCAGGAAAACAGCACAACAAAACACAATGTTCCATTTCAAAGGCCATCAGTCAGGAACACATCCTCTCCTACTCAGAGGTCAGCCCTTTTGTTCTATTCAGACTATCAAGTAATTGGATGAGGCGCACCCACATTAGAGAAAACAATCTGCTTTACTCAGGCTCCCAACGCAAATGGTAATCTCATTCCAGTCTGAAATATTTGAGGCCAAAGAAAAATACCCAGATAACTCATCACCATGTTGTTCTTTATTCCCATATTCCCTAATGGCCAGCTTATTTTCTCTACCTGTCAGCATTTTCTTGTTTGTCTTACACTGTTTCCAGAGATTTCAGTTGCACTTATCAGGAGGAATAGGGAAAAATATACTTACTCCATCTTTCCGAAAGCAAATATGATTTGAGTTTTGAAGTTAATCATTTTATCTCAGACACTGAGGGAAAATAATTCAATCACTGGTTGGTCAGAGAGATCATCAACACTAAAAATTCCTCCATTGATTTCACCAAAAAGGTTCTTAGTCTAAAACCCCAAAAACCAATCTCAGGTCACTTTTTCTGTTTTCAAATCTGAGTCATGCTTTTCAGAAAACTTCAGTTTTGTTATTTAAACTGAAAGCTCCTTGAGGTCAAGGGCTACTTTTGTATTTCCATGGTTATTCAAAACATACTCGGGACATACTCTCTTTCCAGAGCTAGACTGAGAAAGATCCAAGAATAAGACCAGGTAGGAGTTTAATAATAATAGTATAGCTAAGGCTAAATACCAAGAATTAGGCCAGATGATTTTCCCAGAGCATCAAATAGTATCTCTAATTTTCACAATATCTTATAAATTGGCAACAATCTCCTTTTACAGCTGTGGAATATACCAAGAAATTAAGTGATTTGTCCAAAGACACATAGCTTAGGAATAGCAAGGCCGCCAGTTGATTCTAGGATCCAGGGTTGTTCTTCCCTTTACATTATAAAAATATGGAAAGGAAAAGGAGTGGCTGGGCACAAGAAAAATTATGGCAGAAAAACTGGCAGGACTTATTTACTGCTTAGCTTGGGGTGTAATGAAAGAGAATGAACCAAATACAACTTTGGAGTTAAGGTTCTTTGCAGAAAAATGATGGCTTCTTTCAATTACTAATGAGGAAGAGATTTAATATAGGAATCAGTGCTTAGAAAAGTATAGGGGAGGCAAAAGAGTAGAAGCTAGCCTAGGTCTCCAGAAATACTTTCCAGATCCCAGTTCTGACCTACTGGGGACTTACTACTACAGAGACTATCACTGGAATTATTGAGTTCAAAAGACATCCCACCATATGGCTAGTTTCCTGCCAACACTAGTGCCTCAGCTGTCATTGGGCTGCAGAATCTGGAGCCTTCCTGCGGCAACCATCACACTTCCTTCTCAGTACCTAAAAAGATGAAGAATGGACGTGGAAATATGGCTGTAGAACCTCATGTCTCCATGCCCTTGATTTGAAAAAGAATATAGGTAAAAAGACAGCCTTCCCAAACTGGGGAAGTGCATTCAGTAGGCAAAACCTAGTTGTTATTCTGAGCCAAGATTGTAAAGGAATCTCAGAAACATAGTTTTAGGTTTTCAAACTTTGTAATTAAAAAAAAAATCATACTAGAAGGATGGTGAATGGAGGATGAGAAAGACAAACCATAATATCCTCTAGAGGTCTTTAACCTACAGGACAGGTGGGATGAAGTTGCCCTTTACTGTTATTAGGAACATAGAATTTTGAAAAGGCTGATAATAAATTCAGTATGTGAATTTTCACTGTGACCAACAATGGAAATGTCAATCAGGGATTAGGAATTAAGCAATGGAAATTTAGGTTAGTTGACATCAGCATACAATTAAAATCTAGTCACACATGCGGCTGAGACTGACCAGGTTTAGAATACAGCCTAGGGGAAAACAGTGCAGTCAAGCCTTGAGTAACATGGACTTGTACTGCTTATGTGTCTATAAGCAGTAACCCACTTATGAGTCCACTTATGTGTGAATTTTCTTCCAACGCTGCCGCCCCTGAGACAGCAAGAACAATCCCTCCTCTCCCTCTTCCTTTTCAGTCTACTCAATGTGAAGGTAAGGATGAAAACTTTTATGATGATCTACTTCTACATAATGAATAGTAAATGCTTTCTCTTATGATTTTCTTCATAACATTTTCTTTTCTCTAGCTTGCTTTATTGAAAGAATACAGCATATGATGCATATGACATACAAAATGTATGTTAACTGCTTATGGTATGGGTAAGGTTTCTGGTCAGCAGTAGGCTACTAGTAGTTCAGTTTTGGGGAAGTCAAAAGTTTCACATGGATTTTTGACTGTGTGTTGGATTATTGCCCTTAACCCCTGTGTTGTTCAAGGATCAAAACCATACTGGCCATTTTAGTCTTTATATGAAGTTAGTTTCTGGGAAGGGATTAGGTAATCAGTGCCTTATTTTCTGTCCAAAAGCCAAAGACAATTCCTTTTAAAAGGTAAAATGGCTTTTCCCAGAAAACTGAGACAGCACGAATACAACTAATGGAAAAATACAGTGAGAGCTTCAGAGTGAAGATTTTGTAAAGATATGATATTTAAATTTTGTTACACCTAGTGATTTCTATCAATCTAAATTTCTAAAAATCAAAATATGTACATGGTATCAAGTTAAATAATACAAAGAGCTAAAATTGAGAAGCCGTAGTCTCCCCATCCCTCCCTACTCTACACCCACTCCGTATCATGTACGAATTGAAATGAAAGTGGGATAACCAAACAATTAATTGTTAATATAATACCAACTAGTAGTTTGGAGATAAGAAGTGCAGGGTTTGTTCAGGGGTTCAGGGTTACTATCCCCAAGTGATCCATACACCAGGGAGAATGTTGCAACTTCATGTGGATTCACTTTTCATGCATTTTGTCAATTGTCTGTAGTAGCCCTGTCCCTGAAAACTCCCTTCTGAAGCAGCCTCTGCCTCCTCTCTATACCTGCTGCTTTCTAGGCTCACTGCATAACCGTTGTCCTAGGAATCCCCGCTCCTGGCCATTTTGGGTTGGAGCTATACAGTTTTCTTGAACTGTGCTTTCTTCCTTCCCTCCTGCATTTCGAATACATCTTTAAATGACTTTTGAGGAAAGGCTAAATTTTCTGTCATTGCTTGTCTGAAAATGCCTTTATTCATGCTCTTCCTTGATTGATAAAGTCATTGCACTGCTTTGTAGCATCAGAGAATCAGCATAGGCAGTTAGCCAAAAACTACTCTAGATTAATTTCTGAGACGCTTCCATCCAGAAAGCTGATTGATATGCTTTGAGTGTGTCTGTGGTTAGATGTGTCTACGGGTTATAGCTGTTTCCTATTATAGTACTTCTTATTAATAGCAAATTTGCCTTCTTAATAGCAAAAGTCACTGTTATGATTTCTATTGTTATGGTTTACTTTTAAGTTGAGTTTGAGGTCTTTCTCTCAAGAGTGACCATAAACCAAGATAACCACTTTCTAGGAGAGCCCTGACTAGGAGAAAGTTAGATTCGGGTGTATCAGGCAGGTGAGACACAATGAGGAGGTAAAACCAAATGCATGAAACACAAAAAGGTTATTACTTACAGATCGCATAGAGGTTGGGGTGTCAACAGGAGGCTGACGGGAAGGCTAGAGGTGGCAGGGAGCTCAACCAACGGGTGGGGAGCAAGAGACAGAGAGAGAAGAGCTGTGGGGCCAGGTCTTTATTAAGGTGCACGGGTGTTAGCCCTTACAATGTCCTCAGGGGTTGTGAATTTTTTAGTTTAAAGAAAACACCTGTGAATTGGGGCACTTGTTTACAAGACTCTGGTGTTAACCATTAAGTTTTATCATGGCAGCACCTGTGGAATATGTTGGGTTTGGTTCAATGAGATGAGGAAAAAACGGGCCGTATTGCAAACAACCACACAGGGGAGGGAAAGTTTTAACTGGACCAAAGGTGACAGGATATGACTAGGCTTCAAATAACTTATGGCAGTCCTAAAAATGGGTGCTGAGGCAGCACTTTATTAAGCAAATTGATGACAATCCACCCCTGGGTGCCCTGGCATGATATTTTAAATGTAAGACAGTTGTAGCTTGAGTGGGGAAGATATTGACTGCAAGGAGAATAATATCATTCCCAAGAAATTAAGCATTCAGTATGGCAGTTATGTTGTTGGTTATGAACTAATAATTGAGCAAAGTATATGTAAATATTAGTGGTATTGTGTCTAGCCAAGGGGAAGGAGTGGTTGTGGCTGGAGATGCAAGTCAAGGGGCTGCGGTAGAAAGCTGGATGGGGTTACAGTAGGAGAAGGCACCACAGAGTAGTCAGTCCTCTCCCCAGGGGGCCAAGGGGTTGTTTAATATGAGATAGGTGCCTCCTGGGGAAAGCAATAATCATCATTAATTTAGTAACCTCTATCAGGTTTTCCTTTAGGCATGGAAGCGTAGGGGTGTATTTTAGAAGAGAGCAAGAACTATACCAGGATCACGGGCTAAGCAGACAGTGAGTTCAGAAAGAAAATTTTAAACGTGTCAATTTTGTGCCTTAGGACAGGCAGCCCATGGTTGTTGCTGAGTGGAGACTTTAGTGTAAGAGGTGAAGTCTCCAGCACAGGGGGCAAAGTCATCTCCAACAATAAGGTCTTGCAATGTCATCTTAGGCAATGACAGCTGAAGCATTGAGATTTTGGGCCCTTGCAAACTTGTGCGGGATTGTAGGACTGGGGTATCCTTTTAAGTGGGTACCTACTTAAGTTGATGTAGGGCTCTAGATTGCAAATCAGTAAAAATGCCCAAACCAATAGTGATAAGGCCATCAACAGAATGGTGTGCAGCTGCATCTGACAGGGTGTTTTTTTTGTTTTGTTTTGTTTTGTTTTGTTTTTGTTTTTGTTTTTTTTTGAGCATGTGGAAGTTTAGGTGTAAATGGGTTATGTATCAGATGAGCAAATGCCTGGCCTATAGGAAAATCTGTTATTAATGAGTCCCAGGAAAGTATGTGCCTTCCATCTGGCCTCCAGCTCTTGTGGGATGGGGGTAAGATTGAAAATTTATAAAGATAGGCCCAGACCTGCATAAAATAAACTTTTGGGTGTTGTGAGGCGAGAGACTCCCAGATTTTTTTTTCTTTTAATTTTGAAAGGTACAAGTTTTAGGTAATGACCCAAGGGTTTATAACAAAAGTAAAGATGAGACCAGGACATCCAGTACTAAGAGAGCTCTCTTAGGTTTGGCCAAATGTGTTTTTTGGGGTCCCATTCTTTATTAGGGACATGACGGCTAAGGAACAGAAAGTGGCAGTATTCCACTAAGCTCATCACATATGATAGTTAAGAGTGCCACATGCATGCATCGTCTACAAACTCTTGTTACTGTTCACTCAGTTTATCCTAAGGGGCCTTCCAGATAGTCAAGAGGTCAGGGAGGGGAATGACTTTCCCCAGTACTCTGGCATCTGGCAAGAAACTGGGGACAAGGGAAGCCAACTCCTCCTTCAGGTGGAATATACCATAGGCCCCAGGTTCGGTTCCATCCTGTATTGAGGCCTCAGTAGCCATGCTGAGCCTGTGGGGTGCTGTTTCTGTAACCTAATGCATAATGAGCACCTGGCTATAGAGTGTCACAGGCACGAGGTCAACAAGAATCTGTATTTTTAGTCGAGGGCAGTGGGTAGACAGTCATTTGTTGTTTTAATGGTGTATACCCTGAGGCCAAAAGAGGCAGATTTTTGCATCAGAGGCCCTAGAGCAATTTATAGACATCAGAAGTGGTTTGGAGATCTTGGGAAGCAGAAGAGGTTGCCAAAGCCTCAGAATTAATCTGAGGTTCTCAAGTGCAGAGAAGGAGAAGGGAAATTAATGAGGGCATTAATAGGAGTGCCTGCTGATTTTAATTTGTAAATGATAAATACGTTGCCATCGGAACCCAAAAAGTAAGAAAAGGTATTGAATTATATGTCCTTAAAGAGTGTATCATATGAACCTCATTGGAGGAGGACAGCATTGACATAATGCTGTAACTGTGCTCCTGGAGATGATGGATGTAATTAAGAACTTGTCTGCAGAGACTGTGCATGATGACCAAACTGTTGAGACCTACCCCATGAGTAGCCTGGAAAAGGTATATTGTGTCCCTTTGGAGGTAGAGGCAAACTGCAGCTGAGAGATTGTTGAAGTAGGCACTAAAACATGTTAGCCAGTCTATGAGAGTAAAATATTTAGAAGTTCCTGATTAAATTGGATGAGCAATTTGAACAATATTGGGTATTGGGTAAAGGGACCTTGATGGATGGGACTATAACATTAAGGTTGTAGTAATCCACCATTATTACGTTGGTTTTAAAAATAGCACCCATGTGATTCTCAATTGTTTCTTATTGATTTTCTCCCCTCTGGAAACTTTTACTGTCTTCTTTTTATCTTTAGCAGTCTAATATTTCATCAGGATGCTTCTAGGATTTAAAAAGTATATTATTTACTGTATTCAGCACTCTGTGTGCCTTCTCTGTGGCCAGAAATTTTTTTTCTCTAATTTTCCTGTTAACTTCTTTCACTCCATTTTCTCCATTCACTTTTCTTGGGGTCACTGTTAGTCAAATGGTAGACCTTCTGATTTAATTTTTAAGTGTTTTTTTTCTTTATTTCATATTTTCTATATCTTTGTCTTCTTGCTTTGTGTTTGGGAACCATTCTCAGCTTTGTTTTTCAATCCGTCTTACTGAATTGTTTTACTAGAGCAATTACTTTAACTTTTTAAAGTTCTTCCTTGTTCTGTAATTGGTTCCTTAGTATCTTGTTCTTGTTTTACGGTTGAAATAACTTCTCAAATTTCTTGACTTTTTAAGGGCGTCCTCCCCCCATCTTAAGCTCTGTTTTGTTTCTATAACAGTTATGTACATGGTTAAATAGTCTGGTTTCTTTTCCTTTCATGTAGCTGTGTTTTTCTATATGTCTGGTGATTTTGGTTGTTTATTAATTATTAAGAATGAAGAATTAGGTAGTCAGGTCTGACCTGAGCTCTGTGTGTGTGTGTGTGTGTGTGTGTGTGTGTGTGTGTGTTTGGAGGGGTGTCAGTCAGAAGGCTTTAAAGTGAAATTCCCAGGAAGGAGCCAGAAGAGCTCTGAAATTTGGGGTTGGAGACAAATTACACTGCCTTCTCTTTACTTACAGGATAGGGCTAGTTTCAGTCCTGCCTCTGCTTCCTAGCAGCTTTATAACTTTGGGCAAAGTACTGACCTTTCCTATAGTGGAAAACTGTTTTACAGAGCAAGGGCTTCCTCTTCGCCATTCTTATATCTCTCTACCATACCTGACAGGGCTAGATATATAGTACCATCCACCATTCCTCCCTTTGGGTCCCTAGTGTACTCCCTTGCAAAACTTATGCCCACATTTCTATTTTCATCTACTCACTTCAGAAAGACCTGTGGGCAGAAACTCTGTATCTCACCAAGTAGTATAATGCTTGACACATATTAGGAGCTTGACAAATGTTAGTTGAATTAATAAATCTAAATTTCAATAAATACTCATTTCAAAGACGTGAAATTATGGAACTTGAGGGAGCTCAAACTTAAAATCCTTTAAACTCTTTCTTAAAACTTCAGCTGCAGTCTACATGTCATGTTGCATTACTTCTGTGGAAGAAGGAAAGATCCATAATGATTAATGTTGACAAAGGAGTAATGAGCTTAAAAAATTGTTAGCTAATATTTATTCATCATGAGATATTCTCCAAAACCATCTCTAGGTTGGTCAAAATGAAGACTCCAATGCAATAAAGAAATATAATTTAATTTAGTTACATTCTTTTTCTAGGGTAGACTATGTTTATCTTATGAATAAATGTATTTTGTTAATATCTTTGCTTCTGCAATTTTGATTTAGTCTTCCAACTGCTGGCCATCATCAGCAATTAAACCAGGCAAAATTAATCACTGAGAAATTATTTACTGAGACTAGACCTAATACCAAGCACTTAATTGTAAAAGTACTTCCTCAGGCTTCAGCTATAGGCTGAATTGTTACACTTTCTATAAAGCTGTGTGCTTGTTCTGTTCTTTTTTTCGAGTGATTTATCACCCTAGCACAATTCAGTTTCAATAACTCAAGTTTCCTAGAACTCCAGTGGGAATAGTGTGAGCCCACCAGCTGCAGATGTCCTGGTTAAGGCTTTCTTCTCACATTTTAATTCAATTATAACCAGATATTTTTCCCCTTGTTCATTCATGTTTAATCCAATATTCACATATATGAAAAGAAAATTTGATAAAGTTGTGAATGTGTTATGTTTATATGTAGAATGTAGAAATTGAGGTTAAGTTTATTTCAGCTCTAAGAAACTAAAAATCTCAATTAATTTTTACATTTCCATTCCCAACCCTCTAGATCAAGTTCTTATTACATTGTTTGGATTATTACAATATCATCTTAATCAGCTGGTGTGCCTGACTTAGTTTTGCATGACCCTGATTGTTTCTTTACACTACTGTTGTAATTGTAATGGGAACCTACTGGATTGTTTTACTAGAAATATTTTCTTTTTTCTCCTATTTTTATTATTGCAACAGGAGCAGAGCAAGACAAGTGTATGCTAAGATTTTTGGGTTTTTTTGGGGGGGAAGCTCAAGAAAATCTATTGTAACATTCAATATAGGTTTTAACTTTCTAACAGAAGAAAAATTTACCTATTCAATGGAAGGTAGAAAAAAAGAAAAAATTAAACAAAGAAAGTGTGGAAATAGAAAGTAAAAAAGCAGAAATCAGGTCAGGCTCGATGGCTCACGCCTGTAATCCCAGCACTCTGGGAGGCCAAGGTGGATGGATCACCTGAGGTCAGGAGTTCGAGACCAGCCTGGCCAACACGGTGAAACCCTGTCTCTACTAAAAAATACAAAAATTAGCTGGGCGTGGTGGCACGTGCCTGTAATCCCAGCTACTTGGGAGGCTGAGGCTGGAGAACTGCTTGAACCTGGGAGGTGGAGGTTGCAGTGAGCCGAGATCATGCCACTGCACTCCAGCCTGGATGACAGAGCAAGACTCCCCCTCAAAAAAAAAAAAAAAAAAAAAAAAAGCAGAAATCAGAATCTGAATGTAATACTAATATAATAATTTGCATGTAAATGTGTTTAAAATGCCAATAAAAAGACAGATGCTCTCAAATTGGATTAAATTATTACTGTGTTGTCTATAAAAACATATTTAAACCCAAAGGATGCAGAGTAATTGAAAATAAAAAATGTGTATCACAGAAAAATGAACCAAATAATGATGTGGTAACTATTCAACATCATGCAAAACTAATTGAAAACTAAAACAAATGAGATAAAGGAGGACATGTATATATACTGATTTAAAAAATAGACCCAGGGGGCAGGTGCGGTGGCTCATGCCTGTAATCCCAGCACTTTGGGAGGCCGAGGCAGGCAGATCACAAGGTCAAGAGATTGAGACTGTCCTGGCTAACACAGTGAAACCCTGTCTCTACTAAAAATACAAAAAAAATTAGCTGGTCGGGCGCGGTGGCTCACGCCTGTAATCCCAGCACTTTGGGAGGCCGAGGCGGGCGGATCACGAGGTCAGGAGATCAAGACCATCCTGGTTAACACGGTGAAACCCCATCTCTACTAAAAATACAACAAATTAGCCGGGCGCAGTGGCGGGCGCCTGTAGTCCCAGCTACTCGGGGGGCTGAGGCAGGAGAATGGCGTGAACCTGGGAGGCGGAGCCTGCAGTGAGCCGAGATTGTGCCACTGCACTCCAGGCTGGGCGAAAGAGCGAGACCCCGTCTCAAAAAAAAAAAAAAAAATTAGCTGTTGTGGTGGCAGGCGCCTGTAGTTCCAGCTACTTGGGAAGCTGAGGCAGGAGAATGGCGTGAACCCGGGAGGTGGAGCTTGCAGTGAGCCGAGATCGCGCCACTGCACTCCAGCCTGGGTGACAGAGCGAGACTCCGTCTCAAAAAAAGAAAAAAAAAATACCGAAATTTTGATTAATAACATATATGCATATAATAATATAGCTTCAAGTATATAAAGCAGCAATAAATGGATCTATGGGGAAAAACAAATAAATCAATATTTGTGGTTATACACTGCTGTTGGGGTGAAGAAGTTTGGCTGGGGCAACACTAACAGGAAAAAAAGCAGATAGGAAGGAACAAGTCCCTTGTCTTCCTCTTCCCAGGTACCCTTTAATATCCCCCAGTGACAGAGCCTAAAAGGAAGCCACTAGGAAAAGGAGAAATGTAATTTTACAAAGAGAGTACAGAGGTTAACTGGAAGCTGAAAGACTGTAGCTTAACAATCAGCATAACATGGCAGAATACAGGTCTTTTAATAGCTGGGATAATTTTGAAAATGAAGTGTGAAAGTGAGGGGCATGTTCTCTTAGATTTGAAAACAATATTTGAAAAGTTATTTAAAAAGTTTGGGACTTACATGAGAGTAGAAAAATAGATCAAAGGGGCAGAGCCCAGAGATAATCCTTACATGATAAATAGTCAGTCTTGACATTATAATACGCTTGGCCTCACACATCAATCAGGAAATAACTTTAAAAAATCTCACTGCAATGGAAAACCAGATTATTTTATGGAAAAGGATATACAGTTGACCTTTGAACAATGAAGGGTTTAAGGGTGTCAACCACCCACTCAGTTGAAAATTCACATTTAATTTTTGACTCCCCATAAACTTACCTACTAATAGCCTACTATTGACTGGAAGCCTTCTTGATAACATAGAGTCAATTAACACAGATTTTGTATGTTATATGGGTTATACATTATAACAGTATTTGCAAAAATACAATATGCCAGAGAAAAGAAAATGTTATTGGCCGGGCGACGTGGCTCATGCCCGTAATCCCAGCACTTTGGGAGGCTGAGGTGGGCAGATCACGAGATCAGGAGATCGAGACCATCCTGGCTAACACGGTGAAACCCCGTCTCTACTAAAAATACAAAAAAATTAGCCAGGCGTGGTGGCGGGCACCTGTAGTCCCAGCTACTCAGGAGGCTGAGGCAGGAGAATGGCATGAACCCAGGAGGAGGAGCTTGCAGCGAGCCGAGATCACGCCACTGCACTCCAGCCTGAGCGACAGAGTCAGACTCTGTCTCAAAAAAAAAAAAAAAAAAAAAAGGATAACAGGAATGTATTTCATAAGCGAATTCAGGCTTAAAACATCAAGATTACATTGCAGGTATTTAAATGCAATGGGAGATTTTTTGACCTGATTTATTACCTTTTTACATCAAATAAAGAAAAACAGTTAAATTTATTCTTATCAGCACCTTGCTTCTGTTGGCTTAGCCAGTCAACATTTATTGGTACAATAAGCTTTGTTAAGAAATTCCTATCAAAATAAGGCCTTTCAGAGCACAGCATCTATTCAAAACTTCTGTAGGTTCAAAGTAGTCTGTTTTTGTTGATTATGCTTAACAATATTTTAATTCCACATTTTATCCTAAGGAAAAAAATCTGTACATAAGTATGTATGTATGTTTGTGTGTGACACAATATCTGTAAGACTGACGAAAGCTACAGATTGGAGAATATAGAGTGTTAGTGAGGATGTGAGGAAACAGGACTCTGCAGGCATTGCTATTGGACATTTAAATGGGCACAGCCTTTCTGGGGCTTGGTGAAATTGAATATACAATGACCCTTTGACTCCACAAATCCAAGTCCTCGGCAAATAGGATACGAATTGTGATATTTATTGCAGCATTGCTTATGACAGCAGGGAGTCGGAGGCGATGTAGTTATTGATCACGAGGCAAATCGCTTGTAAGCTCTGGAAGAAACAATTAGGGAGTTCTCTGCATCAGTGAAAAGTAATAAACTAGATGCACGATGAGCAGCAACGTGGAGAGGTATTACAAACAGCACTGAGGAAAACAGTAAGGAAGAGAACAGCCTCTATGATATAAAGCGTTTATGTAGATCAAGAAAGAACAATCTCTACAGTGCAAAAGAAAAATCTCTACAGTATATTTACAAAATATTAAATTACACACATTAAACAGGGATACCCATATCTAAAATTACATACAGTATGTATATTTTTTCACAGATACATAAATTTCCAAAAACATTAACACTGGAGGAATAATCAGTGTGGGAGAAGGAAATGGGAACGGGAATAGAGAATGATGTGAGAGAAAATAATATGATAAGATACACATAAGGAACAAAATTGAAAAGTGTGCCCTCCAAAAGGACAAATGTGATAACACAAGCCTCTCTAGGAGAGAGAGAGCGAGAAAGAGAGAGAGAGAGAGAAAAGAAAAGAAATGAAAAGATACGCCGCTCTCCTGCTCAAAATCTTTGACTCTACTGCACAAACTGCATACAGTCTACACTTTTTAATCAGCTACTAAAGGCTTTCTGCCATCTGTTCCAAACTTAGTTTTCTATCTTCTCTCTCTGCAGTTCCCAATAAAGCGACTGCTTACTGTTCTGTGTGTATTGCTTGGCCTTTCTGAGTGAATGTTGCTCACACTAGCTGTCATGTATTGAATACCTATTCTGTGCCTGGAATGGGCCTAGGAGCTTTAACATTCAGATGTCATTGACTGTCCAAACAATGCAATGTGGGTGGCATTCCTGCCCCAGTACTAAAGATCCTAAAGTAAATGGAGGCTTTGAGAGCCTGGCTGGAGAGTCAGAAGGCTTGTATTATTCCTGCCACTAGCATACCTCATTATCCCCCACCCTCCACCCACTCGCCCCTGTGCCATTTCCATATGTCTAAATCATATCTACGCTGCAAAGCCTTTTCAAATGCAAACTCTGCAGTGAAGCCTTTCCTGCTGACTCCATTCACCTTTTGTGAACCCCATATTATTTGTTACGTATATAACTCTTTTCTGTACTCGTTTTATTTTGACTTTTAGATTGTAAACTCTTGAGCACACAAACTGTATGTGGTTCATTTTCTTCTTGAGACCTTATACATTTTTGCAAAGGGATGTCAAATTTAAGTGAAAAGTGCTTTGGAATTTGGGCATATGTCAATAGAGGCTTTCAGTCTCAGCATCTGAAAGCAAAGGGCACCCAGGCAGAAAACTGGCAAGTTGGGTAGGTCATTTAGGAACTGTCTGTGGCTACAATTTCAAGTGCACCAGGAAGAATATGTGTGGCCCCATCAGCTGTCTGATGCAGGATATTTTACTCATAGCCTTAGGTTTCAAAGTTAGAACAGAGATTCAAAAACCCATCACCCTTGGCAAAGATAACACATGGCTTTACTACTGAGGTGGCAATGAAATAACTGAAAGTTAAGTTTTGAAAATGAACATATGTACGTATGTGTGTGTTTTGGTGCATGTTGTGCATCAAACTGTGGAGACGAGAGAGAATGGAAAGGAGGAAGCAGGGTTCCTGTAGGGCAAAATGTATACTTCACCATGGTAGTTAGGGTAGGGCCTGTAGAGGGAGGGTTGAGGTTAGGGCAAATTTAGAGTTTTTACAGGCTGAAATGGGAAATTCATAGGCCTCTCTTTAAGAAGCTGGATAGATTAATATTGCAGTTTCAGCTGGGTCAATAAAATATCATTCCTGTCTTTTCCCACATGAATTCAGAACCAACTGAGGAGTGGACATGCAGGAATAAGGTAGAGGTTGAAATTATCTATTACTGATAAAAGCTGAATTGAAGAATGTGGCTTAGATGTGTGCACACCTAACACTCTCTGCCCCTGAATTAGACACATGTCCTTCTGAATGTACCTTCATGGTAATGAAACAAGTACACATCCTGAAGGCAGGCTGGCTTGGAAAGAGCAGGAGGAAGCCACTGAGCCAAATGTTGCTGTTTTTTCTCCCAAACTGGCCAATCAGATACACCACTCCCAGATGAAGCAGTGGAGAGAGGAAGTTCCTCCCCATGAAACATGAGTGCGGTGAAAAGGAGATATTTACTTACCCTCCACACCCAACAACTAATATCAGTTAAACAGGAGTTGTCATTTTAACAGAGATAAAATTAAAGAATACAGATGTGATGGTTAATACTGAGTGTCAACTTGATTGGACTGAAGGATGCAAGGTATTGATCCTGGGTGTGTCTGTGAGGGTGTTGCCAAAGGAGATTAACATTTGAGTCAGTGGGCTGGGAAAGGCAGACCCACCCTTAATCTGGGTGGGCACAATCTTATCAACTGCCAACGTGGCCAGAATAAAAAGTAGGCAAAAGAACGTGAAAAGACTAGACTGGCTTAGCCTACATTTTTTCCTCTGCTGGATGCTTCCTGCCCTCGAATATCAGACTCTAGGTTCTTCAGCTTTGGGACTCAGATTGGCTTCCTTGCTCCTCAGCTTGCAGACAGCCTATTGTGGGACCTTGTGTGATCATGTGAGTTAATACTCCTTAATAAACTCCCCTTTATGTATACATCTATCCTGTTCTGTCCCTCTAGAGAACTCTGACTAATACAACAGATAACCAGAACTGTTTTTCAGAACCCAACTGAACAGTTGTGCTGCTAATCAATAGACTGCACCTCAGCCCAATTTTACCTTTCATTTTCTGCACTGGAGCAGTACAGCTGGACCCTGAAAATATTTCTCCTTTGCCAGCTGGCCAGCTGTCGAGCTTTGTCAGAAGAGTGCCCAAGGGATGCTGGAGGAGAAGTGACTTTTCTCTTCCTGGCAGCAGTGTCTTCTTCTGGGCAGGCTCCTGTTGTGGGCCCTTTTTCTGCCATGCCAGGCTACAGCAGCAGCCAGGGGCCAACATCACCTGGACTTTCTCTGTGGGTGACTGCCCCTGGCATCTGTACAGGAGGCTTTGCAGCAGAGTGCTGCCAGCCTTGCAACCCCTGTGAACAGCATTCCCCAACACACCAGCAGCAAACAAAGCCTCAGCAGACTTCTCTGCCATCCACAAACAATGGCTGTGCTCTTTCTAATGGGGCACAGATCTCTGGAAGGGGCCTTTCCCAGATCTGTCTCTTCTTTAAATGCTATGTCTCAGCCCTAAGGGCAGTAGCTGCTCCTACAACTGCTATTCTTATATTCTTGAGCATTCTCTTTACTTCTCACTAGCTAATTCTTCCATCCCCTGTTACAGTGAATAATTCTGTGTATTAAACTTTATGTTAAACTTTGCCTGTTCAAATTACTGTGTAGTTTCTGTCTTCTAATTGGACCCTGCCTAATACAGCCATTAGTTAGTAATTTTAGCACTATGCCCCAGGGCATAATAATTATGAAGGAAAACAATACCATTTAATATTTGACTAGCAGGTCATTTTTTCATAATTGTTTCTAAACTCTGTGAAAGATAATTCAAAGCAATATTTTCCATGTACATTATACATTAAGTCATTTAATGCCATAAAATAAAGCATTTCTATAAATTCTCAAAAGGTTGTGAGTATAAAATAGAAATATGATTTGATAGTGTCTCTAATTTTCAAACACTTCAGTAGAAGACTTTCTGAAAGGTACTAAATCTGTGCCATTAAAACCAGTGACAGAGACTCAATTTTAATCTGCTTGAAAGATTGCCTGGACAGCCATAAATGGTGTATTTCAAACTGCTGCTATCACCTTGGGGATCTTTGCCTACTTGTGGCTAAAATCCTCAGCAGAAGCAGGGATAGGCACTGGTGCTAACCAAGACCCTCCTGAACATCCAAATGTTATCAGGATAATCTGAGTAGTGCCTGAGCAACTTACCTGGTGACTGGTAGTCTCAAAATTCAGTGGCATTCTCAGTAATCTTGTTCTAAAAAAGCTTAGAATGATCATCTGTGGCTTCCTAGATTTCATGGATAGGCACTCAAAAGACTTTAAAATACTTTAAAAGGCTTTAAAAAAGAACATATATTTGAACATTAGTTTTATTGATAGACAATAAGAACCCAAGATCATAACTTAAAGAATGTAATTCTTGTGAATGGTAGCAAGCCCACAGGTCTGGATTCCAGCCTTAATTCACAGGCTGCAGACCTTTGGCTGGTTATTTGATCCTCCCCAGGCCTCACTTACTTACACGTATAAAATGAAGAGGCTACAAGGCTACAGTAACCAGAACAGCATGGTACTGGTACCACAACAGAGACATAGATCAATGGAACAGAACAGAGCCCTAAGAAATAATGCCGCATATCTACAACTATCTGATCTTTGACAAACCTGACAAAAACAAGCAATGGGGAAAGGATTCCCTATTTAATAAATGGTGCTGGGAAAACTGGCTAGCCATATGTAGAAAGCTGAAACTGGATCCCTTCCTTACACCTTATACAAAAATTAATTCAAGATGGATTAAAGACTTACATGTTAGACCTAAAACCATAAAAACCCTAGAAGAAAACCTAGGCAATACCATTCAGGACATAGGCGTGGGCAAGGACTTCATGTCTAAAACACCAAAAGCAATGGCAACAAAAGCCGAAATTGACAAATGGGATCTAATTAAACTAAAGAGCTTCTGCACAGCAAAAGAAACTACCATCAGAGTGAACAGGCAACCTACAGAATGGGAGAAAATTTTTGCAACCTACTCATCTGACAAAGGGCTAATATCCAGAATCTACAATGAACTCCAACAAATTTACAAGAAAAAAACAAACAACCCCATCAAAAAGTGGGTGAAGGACATGAACAGACACTTCTCAAAAGAAGACATTTATGCAGCCAAAAAACACGTGAAAAAATGCTCATCATCACTGGCCATCAGAGAAATGCAAATCAAAACCACAATGAGATACCATCTCACACCAGTTAGAATGGCCATCATTAAAAAGTCAGGAAACAACAGGTGCTGGAGAGGATGTGGAGAAATAGGAACACTTTTACACTGTTGGTAGGACTGTAAACTAGTTCAACCATTGTGGAAGTCAGTGTGGCGATTCCTCAGGGATCTAGAACTAGAAATACCATTTGACCCAGCCATCCCATTACTGGGTATAGACCCAAAGGACTATAAATCATGCTGCTATAAAGACACATGCACACGTATGTTTACTGCGGCACTATTCACAATAGCAAAGACTTGGAACCAACCCAAATGTCCAACAATGATAGACTGGATTAAGAAAATGTGGCACATATACACCATGGAATACTATGCAGCCATAAAAAATGATGAGTTCATGTCCTTTGTAGGGACATGGATGAAACTGGAAACCATCATTCTCAGTAAACTATCGCAAGGACAAAAAACCAAACACCGCATGTTCTCACTCATAGGTGGGAATTGAACAATGAGAACTCATGGACACAGGAAGGGGAACATCACACTCCGGGGCCTGTTGTGGGGTGGGGGGAGGGGGGAGGGACAGCATTAGGAGATATACCTAATGCTAAATGACGAGTTAGTTGGTGCAGCAAAACAACATTCCACATGGATACATATGTAACAAACTTGCACGTTGTGCACATGTACCCTAAAACCTAAAGTATAATAATAAAAAAAAGAGGCTGATTTATCAGATTTCTGCGAGTGCTAAAGTTTATGATTCTATGAAGAGAAGAGCTTTCTCGAGACTCTTCACATGCCTCCAATTTAGACTCATAATTCTTTCAGTCTCTGTTAGCTAACTTCTAAACACATTGCTGACAGCACACACTCAAAGCTTACTAATGGATTTTGGCTTACAGTAGTGACTTGACTATCTTTTCCTTGGTTATACGAATCTCTCTCTCTGACCGTAGTTACTTCACTTCATATCTTATCACCCATAAAGCTTACTGTTTCTAGGTATGTAACTTCTGCTTTACATTAATCACTTTTCATGTGTGTAGTCTGGTTTCCCAAAATCAAAGCTCAACATCTTCTTTTTTTCTTCATGTTCTAGAGCAGAATGCTATATTCACATAACACATGCTTTATAAATATGTGTTGATTCCTACATGCTCTTCTACTAAAGATGGATGAAAATAATTAAATGGTGGAAACCAAATCTTTATCTTTCTGAGATGCTTTGCCTAAGGAAAAACGGAAACAGAAGAACAGATTGATAATAGTTTTTTTCTAGTAATTTATGTTTTAATTCTAAAAAACTGAAAAATGTAGAACTGAGTGAAGTAGAAATGTTTTAAATTCATCCCCATCCTGTTTCCTAGGATTTAACAATTCAGTGCATAACCTCAGAATCTTCTGATAAATATTCCTAGTGCTTCCTGTAACAACATCTGGAAAAGTGTGCAGGTATACTCCATTACCAGAAAGAGGAAGAAAGATAACTCTCTTACTATTCGTCCACTGATAATACAAATAGAATACGGAACAAACAACTACAAAGTAATTCTTCATTTTTCTCAAGTTGTTGCCCTTAGTCCACACAGAGTCTGCCTGCAATGGACTTTGGAAGGCCTTTCTCATTCCAGTTTCTTTTCTTCTCCACTCCCCACTCCAGATACTTCCCTGTCTGTCCCAGACTATGGAGGACTCCCTCCCTTCTGGAAGGCTCTCAAGGTAATGGCTCCCTCCTGAAGGTCCTGGGAGGTCCTCCTTGGGAACAAGGCATGGGTCTTTTCGGTTTTTCACAATGGAAGCTTTTACACACCTTTCTCTTGCTCATATTAACCAGCTCTCTAGCATAGCTTTGAAGTGTCACCATCCTAAATAAGAAAGGATACCTTACCAAAGAAGTGAGAAATGGAAATAGGAGACGAAGAGGAAGAAAATCAGATCTATTGATCTGTCTATCCATCCATCTATTCTATTGTCAATTGTAATAATAAATATATAATTCTATAACAAATTCAATATTGTGTAACATAGATACATATATAAAATTATACATATATACACACATATATAAACATGTTATAGATAGGATTATTCTAAACAAATGTACTAGACCTGTTAGTCTACAGCTTGCTTTTTTCACTTAAAACATTACTTTTCACTTACTTTTTTTTCACTTAAATTATTATGGATATTCTTCTATGGTAATATATATAAAATTACTCAATTTTTAAAAAGCTGTATGTACAATAGCTTATCTAATCAATCTCCTAAGTATGTATATTTAGCTTAGTTTACACATTTGCTTTGCATATAATGCTGCAATCAAATTGCTGGACTAGATACATGGTCATTACACATTACATATTTATACTGTAAACATTTTAGGATAAATACCTAGAAGTAGAATTGTTGGGTTAAACGATATGCACACTTAAACTTTTAGTTGATACTGACTACTTACCCTACAAATATGGTTGTACCTATTCATATTCTTATCAATAGCATGTGGGAACCCTGTCTCATCATGCCCTTATGAATTCAGGATAGTTTTAATGTTTTGTAAGATACTTACCAATATGATAAGTGAAAAACAGCATCCTCAAGTCTGAAGTTGCATTTCTATCATTTCATGTGATTTTTAACCATTTGCATTTCTAATTCTTTGAAACTGCCTGTTAGTACCTGTATCTTTTTTTTTTTTTTACTGTCCAGTCCATCTATTATTGAAACCATTTTTATTGGAGATAATCCTCTATCATATTGATGCAAATATACAGATTTATTTTTACTTTTAGCTTTCCCTATTATTATTATTTTAATTATTTATTTATTAATTTAAAATCACTTCTGGGAGTTAAATTCAACAATATTTTTCTTTTGGATTTGGCATGGTATATCATGGTAAGGAAGACCTTCCTCCAATATATAATAATGTTTATCCATAAGCTGTTTTTTTTTGTGATTTTTTTATCTACCTGGAAATTATTTTGGAGAAAGATGTGAGAAAATAGAATGTTCTATTTCTTTCTTTTTTCAAACTAGAAAGCCAGTTTTACCATATCATGTATTTTTATTTTCATTTTTTAATTGTCAAGTCTCAGATATGTCCTATCATTTAAAAAATATCTTCCCCTTACCACATTGAAATAATTGTTCTTGTTTATTTCTTTCTAGAAATACCAAGCCCATTATTTATTTTTACAAATTCACTTACCTGGTCTCACATCCCGTAAGCTTGAGGTCAGACAACACTCAGTCTTCTTCTGTAAACCCCGTTTTTTGGATTTTTTTGGAATCTTGATCTCTAGGAAATCAATGGAGATACTAAGTATCAGAGGCTTTGGCTGGTTATACAACTTGAGGCCAGCAATGTTATCAGAACAATTTATCTTTGTACATTATTCAGGTTAGAAACATATATGATACTTTAATGCTATGAAAAAATATACTTTTGTAATCATTTTAGTAAAGTTGTATATATTCTTATTTGGCCAGGAAGCTATTTTCAATTTGACATATTTGGAGTGCCAAGTGGGATAATCATTTATAAGATTAATAATTAACAGTATTATGACAATTGCCATTTTAATTACTTAGTCTTGGAAACCCAAACAGCTCTTAAAAATTGTTTGTTTGTAAAATATAAATGGGGCATAATATATATAGATCACTCAGTCTAAGTAATCGCTGTATAATTTATTTTCCTCTAATTTCCTGGAGTATTATTTTATGAATAATATTTGGTCTAGAATATTGAGATTTTTAAGGAAAACATCTAGGCCGGGTGAGGTGGCTCATGCCTGCAATCCCAGCACTTTGGGAGGCTGAGGTGGGTGGATCACCTGAGGTCAGGAGTTCGAGACTACCCTGGCCAACATGGAGAAACCCCGTCTCTACTAAAAACACAAAAAATTAGCTGGGCATGGTGGTGGGCACCTGTAATCCCAGCTACTTGGGAGGCTGAGGCAGGAGAATTGCTTGAACCTGGGAGGTGGAGGTTGAAGTGAGCCGAGATCATACCACTGTACTCCAGCATAGGCAATAGAGCAAGATTCTGTCAAAAAAAAGAAAAAAGAAAAAAAAGAAAAGAAAAAAATGTTTTCTTTTTCATTCGACATTACTTAATTAATTTTATCTGCTAAGGTCTGAATTATTGTTTCTCCTGCCAGATTAATATGTTGAAATCCTATCCTTAAGGGGATGGTATTAGGAGGTGGGGGGTGATGTCTTTGGGTGTGATTAGGTTATAGAGGTAGAGGCCTCATGAATGTGATTACTGCTCTTATAAAAGAGGCCTCAAAGAAATCCCTCACGCCTTTGCCAGGTGAGGCTACAGTGAAAAGATGGCCATCTAGGAAGTGAGTCCTCACCAGATACACAATGCTGGTGTCTTGATCTTGGACTTCCCAGTCCCTAGACCTGTGAAAAATAAATATCTGTTGTTTATAAGCCACCCAATTTATGATCTTTTGTCACAGCAGCTTGAAAACATTGAGACATATACTTCTGTCTTTCTTTTTTTTTCTTTTGAGACGGAGTCTCGCTCTGTCACCCAGGCTGGAGTGCAGTGGCGCAATCTTGGCTCACTGCAAGCTCCGCCTCCCAGGTTCACGCCATTCTCCTGCCTCAGCCTCTCCAAGTAGCTGGGACTACAGGTGCCTGCCACCATGCCCGGCTAATTTTTTGTATTTTTTTTAGTAGAGACGGGGTTTCACCGTGGTCTCGATCTCCTGACCTCATGATCCGCCCGCCTCGGCCTCCCAAAGTGCTGGGATTACAAGTGTGAGCCACCGCGCCCGGCCACTTCTGTCTTTCTTAAGCATTATAAAAGCTTTAGTGATATAATTTTGAAATTCTGATAACACCTGAGCAAATCTAAGGATCAGAGCAGCAAAAAAAGAGAATAAAGAAATCAGAAGAGTTTTGGAAACAATAATAGGTTATAACAGTTAAAACACAATGTTAGGGAGTAGGAAGTTATTCCTTCTGGCTGCAAATATCCCCTATTCTGCAACACATATATATATATAAGTGTTATTTCAGCTAAAATTAACAATATGAAAAACAGAATGCACTTCACATGCTTTCACAGAAGTAAATTGTGTGTTACGGCAATATCAATAAATAACAGATGCATTGATGTTTTCTCTCGTAAACTTTAGAACTGGACATCTCTGGGTTTAAGTCTCATATCTGACATTGACTGGTTATGTGAACTTGGGCAAGTTAATTTTGCTAAGCCTCATAAAATAAGCTCTCATATAATTTTTGAGATGGCACATAGTCTTGGCATTAAAAATATTAGCTGTTAATAGTGTACTGCTACTAAAGCTTTTGAGATTTCATAGTTACCCAGGAACTAAGGAACCATAACAGCCAGTTCTCATTCACTCAGCAAACTGAAAAAAAAAAAAAAAAAAGAAAAAAGTTGTAGAAACCCTTACCTTAGCATATTTTCAGGAACAATCAGCAGTTAATTAAATTTGAAGCTGTTAGACTAAAGTGAGAGAGAATACAAGTAAGAGCTAGTCAAAAAATCAGAAGACACAGCAAAAATGGAGATTTACAAAACAGGCTGGGAAGAGATGAGAATTGAAAATATAATGATATTTACTAAGAGCATTTTTGATAAAACAATACTGCTGACTCCTCTAAAACATACTCTAAATAATATTTTTACTTTAAAAATATATTACTTTATTGTTTATTCTTTTTTGTTCCACTTTTAGTGTCATTGCTTTAGTATTTTTGCAGCTTTGTTGAGATATAAGAAAAAGTTGCATATATTTAAGTGTACATGATGTTTTGATATATGCATATAGAGTGAAATAATTGCTGCAATCAAGCTAATCAATATATCCATTTTTTCATTTTTCTTTTTAACTCAATTGCTTTCTTCTGTAACTTTCAAATTATTATTATTATTATTTTTTGAGACGGAGTCTTGCTGTGTCACCCAGGCTGGAGTGCAGTGGCGCGATCTCGGCTCACTGCAAGCTCTGCCTCCCGGGTTCACGCCATTCTCCTGCCTCAGCCTCTCCGAGTAGCTGGGACTACAGGCGCCTGCCACCATGCCCGGCTAATATTTTTGTATTTTTAGTAGAGACGGGGTTTCACCGTGGTCTCGATCTCCTGACCTCGTGATCCGCCCGCCTCGGCCTCCCAAAGTGCTGGGATTACAAGCGTGAGCCACTGCGCCTGGCCAACTTTCAAATTATTTTGATCCTCCATTTTCCTTTTGTGTACTCCCCCACACAAATACTCATTAGAAGAGACAGACTATGTTGTTACCTCTTTTCAACCTTCAAATACTGCTTTCTCTCTTGTTGCCTGTTTTGCTCTTCATGTAATGGACGACTATTAGATGATTGTGGCAGAAAATATGTGGCAGTGCTGGTTATCACATGCCTGCTTAACATGCTTTTAATTACAATGAAGATCCCAGTTCTGAGAAAGAAATTTTGTTTTTCTAAAAAATCAAAAGTAAAATGTTTATACATAAAATAAGAGCTACCCAAATTTTAAAAGCTTAAAATTGGTCTCTTTTTAGAACCATAAAATGACTACAGTTTCTTAGTCCAGAAGAGTTAAAAGAATATTAAGTTAAGTAATAGATAGGACTACATACTCTTAGAGAGTCTTAGCTACTTAAAAAGCAAATTTTTTTGTGTCTTACACAGAATCACATTATAAAAGTCCCACCTGTCAATTTACACGTGATTTTGTATAGCTTTCATCCAAAACATTATTTAGTAATTCCAGTCAAAACTAAAATACAGTTTCTATGGAACTTGACAAGCTAATTTGAAACTGTGCAAGAAAAGAGCAATGGTCGAAAATGTACATCACAGGAGCATAATCGTCTGAGACAGAAAAAGAAGAAAGAAGACAGAAGAAGAGGAGGAGGAGGAAGAAGAAGAAAAGGAGGAAGAAGGAGGAGGAGGAGGATGGGAATGGGTATGATTTGTTCTACTAGACAACAAGATTTATAATAAAGTTATAGTGACTTTAAAAGTGTTATATTAACGTGGGGACTGATAGAAACCATGGAAACGAATGGATAGTCTAGACATAGACATATATAAAAACTTGATATCTGACAGAGGTGACTTTATATATTAGTAGCCAGTATTTGGTGCCAAAACATTTAGTTACCAAAATAGAAAAAAATAAAGTCAAATCCTTACTTCACAGCACACACAAAAGATGGATTAAAGACCTAAAAAAAAAAAGAAAAAATATATGACATTTTAGAAAAAATATAGGAGAATACCCTTAAAAGCACAAGACAAAAAAAGGTATAGGAAACACAAACTATCATAAAAAAATTGAGAAAGTTGACTACATGAAAACTGAAACTTCTAACAAAAGATAACATAATTATGGTAAAAAGACAAGCCACAGACTAGAAGAAGCCATTTGCAGCATGTACAAGTTTTGCAACATGTATCCAAGATATATGAAGAACTTGTATAAATTTTTAAAAAGAGCATACGACTTAATAGAAAAAGGGCAGAAAACATCATCATCAATTCACAGAAGAGCAACCAGAAGAGGAAACACACACACACACACACCCCTTACTAGTAGTCATTTTAATGAAAATTAAAATATCCATCAGATTGACAAAATTTTAAAAGTATAAAGGACGATGTGAAGCAACTGTAATTTTATACACTCCTTGTGAGAGTATACAAATCAATTCAACCACTGTAGAAAGCAATTTGGTAATAGATGGTGAACTGATAATGCCTATTATCCATAAAAGCCTGAAGATCTCCTCGCATGTACAAAACTTAAAGAAAAGCTCACTCATAAATTCAAAGATACAGGAACAAAAATCTTCAGGGTCGTATTGGTCATAGTATTAGGTTGGTGCGAAAGTAACTGCGGCTTTTGCCATTGAAAGTAATGGTAACAGCCTCAATTACTTTTGTACCAATCTAACAGGAAAAAAAGGAGACAAACTGTAAGTCCATCAATGAACCAGAACTATGTATATTAACATAATGATGCACAAAAAACATTACAAGCTGAGCACAGTGGCTCATGCCTGTAATCAGTATTTTGGGAGGCTGAGGCAGGCAGATCACTTGAGGTTAGGAGTTCGAGACCAGCCTGGCCAACATGGAGAAACCCCGTCTCCACTAAAAATACAAAAATTAGCCGGGCATGGCTGTGCACGCCTGTAATCCCAGCTTCTAAGGTGGCTGAGACATGAGAATCGCTTGAACATGGGAGGTGGAGGTTGCAGTGAGCTGAGATCCCCCCACTGCACTCCAGCCTGGTCTGTCTCAAAAAAAAAAAAAAAAAAAAAAATTTCAAAAGAGTATTGTAGTATGTTACTGCTTATAGTTTTACAATTTTATGAAAAAATATATTGTTTAGGGTTCTATGCAGATGTAGGAAAAGTATAAAGAAATGCACAGGAATGAGAAGCATCTAATTTGGGATGATCGCTGCCTGCTCAGGAAGGAAAAAGGGGAATGTGACGAGCTTAAGCTATCATAATATTTTAATTCTTAAATTGAATGGTGGCCATCTAGGTGTTCATGATTATAAATCTTCATATCTTTGTATGTGTCTTAAATATTTGATAACAAATTTGTTTTAAAAAAGAAGCAACAATAGGGTAGGGCATATTTTTACCAAAGGCTGAAGTAAAAACTCTTGAGTTGGAATTTATACTTAGAAAAGGGGCTTCCATTTTTCTTAGTCACACTAGAGTGATTGGGGTGGGGGAAACACAGATTTTTTTCTCAATCTTTGTTTTCTCCCCAACTACTATTGTATTATATTACATAGTCTTTGAAAAGGCTAAAATGAATCAGAAACCTATAATATAGACAGTAAATGTGTCCCATAATCCAGTTCCTTCAAAATTTTGCAGACTTTGCTCAACTGTCTTTTTGTTTTGATTTTTTTTTTTTTTTTGCTTGTTAAGGGACCTAAGGCCATTCTTTGTGAATATGAGGATGCCGATGATGTTTAAAAGCAACTGAGGCAGATTCTGAAGGTGTTTTATAAATAAGAGTTTCAAGTGTATACTGAATAATGATATTATTTAGTGTATTTCAAAGTGACTCCTTTGAAAGATGCTACACTCATTGGATGGAGGAACCATGATACCTCCTGGGCTTGCAATGCCCTTGGGCCTATTGATGATTTTCTGGATTGCAGTGACAGGACAATCCAGAGAGGGAGGTTTGGAACCACACTCTGTCATTCATCACAAGCTGGAAAAGAACTGAATTAATGAAATAAGACTTACAAGTATAACTTTGATTTTTACAAATGTGGTTTTTTTTAGAGTCTTTTGTCTATATCCTTATATCTTTCAAGCCTAGGTCAAATGCTTCCTCTTTCTTTATTCTTCAGGAAACACAAAGTACCAGAGCACGTTCCTGGTGCAGAAGATGCAACAGAAAGTGGGATATAAGTGATCTCTATCCTCACAGAGCTTATTGTCCTTTATATGTATTGCTCTAATGATGCTCACTGCATTTTTGTCATTTGTGAACATTTCATTCTACTAGACAGTGAGTTCGATGCCAGCCTCGTTTTCCAATCATCAATGTTTCCCTATGGAATTTAACACAGTGCTTTACAGCTACAGACAGTGAATCAATGTGTGTCGAATCAATAAATGAATGACTTTTCCCAGCATGCTTTGCTCGAGTAATACAAAATAGCTTCTCTCCTACCAAATTGGTAGAAACTAACTTAATTATGATATTATGTCTTGGAGTCATATTAAGAAGTTTGCATCAAAGAAACTATTAAAATGAAATGATGGCACAAAAATCAGCCTTAATGTTTTTTCCTTGGAATTACAGAATACAATTTATAGCGTAATATTAGTGAATCATGTTTGTGTAAAATGGTTATAAATGTAGAATAATATGCTTATTCAATAGGCTTAATATCTATTTAGAAGGGACCATTATTATGTACTAGGAAAGAATATTATTTTATAATATTGCTGAGGAAAAAGTTTTTAAAATTCTCTAAATATATCTTTATGATAGATAATGCCTAAATGATAAAAAGTTTTGAAATAATCTCTTACTTTGATTTCGTTTAAAAAATATTTTTCTTTGTGCGAAGACAAATTCCAGGGGTAAATATTTTGAAGAATTAAAAGTTGTAACCTCAAATTTAAAGCACTAAGAAAAAGTATAGAAAATTTGTTAAAATTTTCTTCTACCCAGGTATACTCTTTTGTGATAACTCATCATTTCAGAGGGTTTAACTGCTCTCTCTTTAGCTTTAATTTTTTTCCTTTATATCTTACGCCAATACCTGTATTTTCATCTTCTCTTTTATCCCAAACTATATTATTTTGGTGTAAATTAATCTGGTTAATGTATAATGAGTGAGATCTCGAAAATAAATTCTAAATCACTCAGCAGGCCCATTTAAATGATTTTCTAGGGGGAGTATTTCATTGAACTATTAATTTTGCCAAATGTTACTCAGTTTCTAGGGGCTGGGTCAGAAGAAGAGGTATTATTACAATTTTATGATTTTCTAGAATTTAAGGACAGTATTAGTTCGTTACCTATAACACACACCTCCTCACAATACTCATGAACCTCACTCTTTATTTCTGGAATTGGAGTGTTGTGTTTTTTTGTTGTTTTTTTTCCTGAGACAGAGTCTTGCTCTGTCACCCAGGCTGGAGTGAAGTGGCACGATTTCAGCTCACTGCAACCTCCACCTCCCGGGTTCAAGCGATTCTCCTGCCTCAGCCTCCCGAGTAGCTGGGATTTTAGGCATGCACCACCACGCCTGACTAATTTTTGTATTTTTTGTAGAGATGGGGTTTCACCATATTAGCCAGGCTGGTCTCAAACTCCTGACCTCTGGTCATCCGCCTACCTTGGTCTTCCAAATTGCTGGAATTACAGGCGTGAACCACTGCACCTGGCCTGGAATTGGAGTGTTTATTTAAGAACCAGACAATTGTTGGGTCATAGACAGCATGTAGCTATCAATTTTCCAGATTGCTGTCTGAGGGGAAAGCTGACAGCAATGGATCTGCACTAGGATTTATCGTGAATCCAGTACCTTTAAAATGATTTTCTGGGCCAGGCACGGTGGCTCACCCCTGTAATCCCAGCACTTTGGGAGGCCAAGCCAGGAGGATTACTTGAAGTCAGGGGTTTGAGACCAGCCTGGCCAACACGGTGAAAGCCCGTCTCTACTAATAATACAAAAATTAGCCCGGTGTGGTGGCAGGCACCTGTAATCACAGCTACTTGGGAGGCTGAGGCAGGAGAATCTCTTGAACCTTGGTGGTGGAGGTTGCAGTGAGCTGAGATCATGCCATTGCCCTCCAGCCTAGGCAACAGAGCAAGACTGCATCTCAAAATAAAATAAAATAAAATAAAATAAATTCCTATTGCAAAATGTACCAAATACAGAATGATATATAAAATTCCCCACTCTGCAGCTGGATGCACCAGGAGCAGTAAGCCCTATATTCCCTAGAACTCATTTATGACTTTGCCCACTAATTAATGAATGGCTTCTGCAAACTCTCAGAAAAGCTGAAGCTAGGCCATTAATAAACCATAGCTCTCATTTCCTGAGAGCTCTTATCTAATAGTCAATAGCTCCCTTTCCTTTCCCAGCTGGATTTGAACTTGCTACTGAGTTTTGTAAACTAAAACAACCCAAAAGCTACTCTAATTCCTGCTTCTAAACTCAGCATGGGCCACTTTTGGCTCTCAGGGGAAGATCAAAACAGAAGAAATGAATTCCCTGTCAAGAACTGTGAAGGCTCTGAGATTCCACTCTACTTGCAGGCTAACAAGTCAGCCAAATACAACTTTATGTATGCTGACAGAACACATGAGACTCCTGGGTCAGAGAATGAGGAGATACATCTTCAGAGATAGTTTATTACTCAAATCATAGCAGTAATCAGAGTATCAGCATTATTTGTGCTGGTTTCCAAGATCAAATTTCCACAAAGTGATGCAAAGAGGACCAGATGACACCTGCATATGTAGTAGGTTGTGTTGCAGGGAGAAACCTTGAGGTAGGGAACCCAAATCTTTAATAATGTGCAGTAAGCATGCCTGCCCTTTGCTCCAGAGGAAAACACTATCTCTATATTCCAAGACTGTTTGCTATGGAAACATCCTTAAATAGTCTGGAACAGAGAATAGTAAGTACCTTGCTGGCAATATGTGCAGAAATGTGAGCAGCTCATGGTGAACTGTCTTTCAACATTCCCCCAGCTGATTCAAGCTGGACTGATAGTTCCATTAAAAAAAAAAAGAAATAAAACCTTTTCAAATATTTCAAAATCTTGTCCTATCCATTTGAATATAAGAGGTTTTCATGTCCCTGACTAGTTTTTGTTTCCTCCAGATTGGTTTATTTTAATGTTATTATGATTTAGAGACAGGGTCTCACTCTGTCACCAAGGCTGGAGTGCAGTGGCATGATCACAGCTCACTGTAACCTTAAACTCCTGGGCTCAAAGATCCTCCTGCCTCAGCCTTCTGAGTAGCTAAGACTACGGATGCATGTCACTGTGCCTGGCTAATTTTTAATTTTTGTAGAGATGGGGTCTCACTATGTTTCCTAGGCTTGCCTCAAATTACTGGCCTCAAGCAGCCTCCCGTCTTGGCCTCCCAAAGTGCTGGGATTATTTTTATTATTATGTGTTATTTGTGGTCTCTGTCTTCTGTGTTGGGAATTTTCTTTAGATGCTTTACAATTTTAGCTGTTTGCTCATTACTAAGAACAGGAGACTAAATAGCGTATTGGTAGCTCTGAATGCATAGGTAGGGCTCTGTTGACTGTGGTCTTACCTATTGGGTGATTTCATTGAGCCATCTGGAAAGAAGACTTGATGTCAATACGTTTAGGTCTTTACTCTCAGCTAATCAGTTTCCCTACATAAATATCATCCAATCTTCTGCATGGGTGCTGGGGAACTGGCTTCCAGGGTTCTGAGAACCCAGTGGTGAAATCATCACACATACATTTATGCACACATTAACAAAGTCTTTTTGTTTAAATAAAGTACTCCTAAATCACACTTCTCTCATCACAAATAAGGTTAAGAATATTTTCCTGCATTTACTGTCAGTGTGTTTTCTCTTCTGTGAACTGACCATGTCATGTTCACGTTTATACTGAGTTGTGTTTTTCTTTTTAGGAATTATTTGTGTACTCCTGTTCTGAACCCTGTGTTAATTATCTGTGTGGTATCTTCCTCCAGATTTTAGATTTTCCTTTCCTGCTATCTGCTACTGCTGAGCATTTTCCTCAATATAGCCTTTCTTCACTCCTAGACTTTTGTGACGTGGCTTTTGGTCCAACACTCCACCAATGTACCAATGTGGGCTCAAGGTCTAGTCCCTAGCACCACCCCCATTCCCATGCTCCTCATAGGCCCTGTGCTGTTAGAGGTCAGGTGATGTATGATGCTTTAAGAGCTCATTGCCCTTCCTGCGTGGTTCCTACCTTCAGGGGATCTGTTTTTACTGTCTCCCAACTCCTACATTGACTTAAAAGAATATTTTATCCATTTACCTGTTATTTTTTTCTTGCATTTTTGGGCGTTTTATAGCCAGAGTGCATAGAGATCTCTAGTACATTTTGTTGCTAGAAACAGAGGTCTATAATTAATTTATTTTTCTTCTTTCTAAACACTGTACCTATTCTTTCTAAACACTGTATCCAATCAGGCTGGAATTTTATAGGAGCATATATCTTCTGGCTAGGAGTTTGAAATGTAAAATTGAGCTTATGCACTAGGTTTTAAAGTTTTTGTTTTTGTTTTTTTCATTTGTAGAAAGGAATGCTTCAGTTATGTTCCTAATTTTAAGGGAATCTATGCCTCATTTTAGTATTGTTGTGTTAGCTAGAGATAGATCTCCAATGTCTTAGTTATAGGTAATCTTGATAAAGTTAGTGGGTACATTTAATTTTAAGTAAACACATTTTTTACAATAATGTCTTCACCAATGTTTCTTATGATAAGTGTTCTTAGTCTCAAGGTTGTAAGTTGATAATCTTTGGAAATATTAAAACAAAACTTTCAATATTGCAGATATGCACTTTGGCTTTCCGAGCAGTCTAAGACAGAAACTTGAAATTTACTTAATGTTTATGGCAATTGGTATGTACGTATTTCTAACCTTCTCCTTATCTTACATGACACAATAACTGCCTGATGCTTCTTCTAAAAGCCCAATGTTTCAAGTTTCTCATTCTTTCAAAAGTATCTTCATTAAAGTTCCTTGTACAGTAGTTGTATTTTCTAGCAAAGGCTGAGTTAAATAATATTAGGCTTATAGTTATCTGTTCCCATAGGATAAATAGATATACCAAAAGTTGTCCTTCCTGGAGAAAAAAAAGTAATCCAATAGGTTAAGGCAGCTACAAGTCAAAACTCTAAGGTAGCAATAGGCCTAAATGGTACACGCTCTGAGAAATTACAAGACCAAGATACTCGTTTAAACAAATCTTACATCCATTTCATTCATAATTTTGTCTCAGTGAATTATTAGAAGCAAAGGAGAATGTCATAATTTTAAAATGTTACTTATTTTAATTACATTTGGTTGACATTTTTATCCCATAAATCATTTCTAACACTGCAGAAATTTTGCCCTCACACTGGTCCCCAAGTAAGGTCCCAGAGGTTCCTTCAATTGCTTATGGGCAATCTAATGCATAAGGCTGCACATAAAAGGTCCTTCTATTACTATACAATTAGCACAGTGATAGGTGCTGGTGCTGATGGTGGTGGAGATAGACTGTTGTTACAAAAGACCACCTCTTTTTATGATGTGAAAATGTGCATTCTTGTTAAGGCAGCAACATACAAATGAAGCAAAATAGACTGGTGGATAGTTCTTAAACATTAATGTGCATATAACATATAAATTATCTAACCTCTATATACAATGCAGATCCCTAGCTCTCTATCACCAGAGATTCAGATTCAGTAGATCTGATTTTTGAAAATTTTGAGAAACACTATAATTGGAGCTTACAGTCATGTGCAAAATAATGGCTATTTTAGGCCAAAGATCTGTCAGGGAAAACTTCAAGGAAGTGATGAATAGGATAGGATTGTAAAGCATGACTTGCATTTTTATGTCTGGAAAGGAGAGAGAGAGTCTTTGACATAAAAAATAATACCATGAGCTAGAGGCTAGATTTGGAAATGAGTCCTATGAAAAGAAGCAATGAGTATATTCTCCTGACTAAAGCATAGAGGTTATAGTAGCCTGCCCTGAGAAGATTGAAAAGACCAATGGCCAATAAATACTTGTTGGACGGAACTGCTGGCTTCTGGAGAAAGTTTCCAGCCAGTGCAGAGAGAGAAGATTTGAAGTAGGAAGGAAATTTTTCCTGAATAACCTTAGCCCTGGGAGCTCATCATCAGCAGACCTGGAGGATTAAGTAAATTTTTTTTTCTTTTTCATCCCATTCTCTATTAAAAGCCCTAATCTGTCTCCCTGTCTCTCTTTTATGGATGTGTGTACTTCCTATCTTATAGTAATTCAAAGATTCATCTTGTCTTCCTTATTAGACTCTAGATTTTATGAGCGCAGGTTCTTAACTTATTCATCATTTTGTTTCTTCACAGTCCACCATACAATGCTATGCAAAAGGGCAGTATTCATAATATCTGTTTAAACTGTCAATTGATGACATAATCACTTCACTATGCTAGGTACTTTGTATATAATATCATATTTAGATTTTTGAAATCTACTACAAGTTAGGCATTGTTATCCACATACTGTAAGGAAGGAAACTGAGGCTTGGAAATGTCAAGCACTTGTCTATTGTCACACAGCTATTAAAGGGCACAGTCAGAAATGAATGCAGGACTGGAAACTCTAACTGACTTAAAAGATGTACTCTTTCCACTGATGGATGGAACAAAGAAATGAATGAAAGAGAGAATGAGGAGTATAAAGCTAAGTAATTCATCTGAAGGTAATGATACTGAGATTTTAATCACAGTTTCAATCTGCTTATTCCAGAGGTGGAAGGAAGGTGAGCCGGGGATTCTTCAGTTCTGAGCTCTTCGGAAAAAGGTGTGGTCTGCTGGAAGGGAGTGCTAGAGCACAGAATGTATAGTTAGAAGGTACCTAGAATGTAGGGCAGAGCCTACTGGATATTCTGTACCTAAGTTGATGGGGAGAGAGACCCAGCTGTTCACACATGGCATTATGACAATGTGGAAGAGGAAGAAAGCAGGACCTATGATGAGAGTTAGTCTTGAACGATCACCCAAGTGATTGGTAAAATATACACATTCTCAGGTTCCATAGCCAGAGATTCTGATTAAATGGTCCTGGAGTAACGTGCAGGACCATATAATGTGCAGTCCAGGTTGAGAACTCACTGTCCTAGAATTTAACTTCATTTCTTGAACATTGGGATTTGGCCTCATTGTTACTACAGCTCTGACCGCCACAGGTGTTCTCCATGGAGAATAGGTCACCAATTCAAGGTTACTGGTCTCTGGATGTTGAATAAAACAGTGTGATTATTACTACGAGACTGTTTTGTTCTCATGTGATAGTAGCCATCTTTTTCTGAGCATGTCCTGCATTCCAAGTGATTTTGCTTCTGGGATCAGATTACACAGCCATTGGCATGAGATTGGCTTAGCAAAATTAATGAAAGCATAATTAAGCAAGTTTTCCTCAGCTGTGCCATTTGAAGGGTCCTTATAAAGTTTTAAATATTAAAGTAGTAACGTAAATTAAGAAAATGATTGTTCGAATTGCAAGTTAGACTTTCCAGTTAAACTCAAATTACACCTCTAATGAAGTGGATCGTTAGTGATGATTTCAAATTATGAAGCAATACTTAAAGAATACAGCATGGGGTTTGAAGTGGAAGGCCTAGCTCCAAAACCTGACTTCGTAGTAGTAAATGGATAACTTTGGAGAGGATAGTAACTTGTCTGCGCCTGAGTTTCCTCGTTTATAAGATGAGGATGATAATACTTCCTTGCAATAGTGTGATGGTAAATGCATAACAATTGGCTCTCGGGATGGACTGCTGGTTTGTGGCATTTGCCAGTTTTTGAGGTGCAAATATTCCACCACGGCTGATTTCAAGTTAGTAAGAGAACTGGCTCAAAAAATTCCTGAAAATTTAACTCTGGGTTTGTTTGAGTACCTCTGCTTACTGAGATATTATGATAAAATAATGAGTAGAATATCTAAATCAGTGTTTGACCCAAATGTATTCAATATGTACAGTGTTTCTCAAGTCTATAGTTTTCAAAAATTTCATATATTACTATATTGAAAATAAAATTGTTACCATTTGAAAACTAAGATGTTTTACCTGGCAAAAAAAGAGCAATACTGTTCTGTTAATCTTGAAACTTGAAATGGATTTATGCTCTTCAAAGATGGGTTAGTCCTAAATTCACCATGTCTCCCATCATGAGTCCTTGAAAATCTATATTTACATATTTGAAAATTATGAGATCTGTGTGAAGATTTGATTAGCAAGTATTTATTAAGCATATTTTGAGTTCTCAGCACTATGCTATACACTGTGTACTATGTTAATAACTTCTTTGAAAGGCGAGGTTTTCATGTGTGGAAGTCTTAGATCGTCTTTAACACTTTCTACTTTCTTCCCAATGACCTTGTCTCCACTCTTGGCATCCAGTACTTCTCCTTGCCTCTTCTCCTTTCTCCATATGTCACCTCTTCTAGGGGCATTTTTTTTTCTGCTAAGGGACATCACTAGAAAGGTAATGGTCAAATCTGACAAAAGAGGATGAGAATGAAGGAGCTTACTGAGAAGCCAGATATTTATCTGGCATCATCCCAGGTAGGACCCAAACTATATTTTCCTGACTTTAGCAAGAAGTTTGGTGGGAATTGATTGCATCAGTGAAAGCCGTTCAAAACCCTTACCTATCAAAGCATCCAAGTTACTCTCTATTTCCTGAGTCCTAAATTCAAGGCGAGAATGAGTTAACAGTCTTCACATTTGCTTGCTTTCTCACGTGGGCCTTTCGCCCTGGGCTTAGTCCCGCAGTTCTTGCCATATACTCTAAATAAAATCCAGATTCTTATCCAGGCATAGCCCTGCATAATCTAGCCTCTGACCATTGTGCCACTAGTAACATCAACTTGCATTTATTGAGTGCTCACTATGAGCCAGAAGTTGCCCTGTTGTGACCGGAATTAAGTCATATTATTCTCATAACAAAGCTTTGCAGTTTTAATTTTGCTTTATAGATGAGGAAACTGAGGACTTAGTTTAAATTTCTTGTCTGAGATCATACCAGTCCAAAGTGGCAGGGCTGGGATTGAAGGTCTAGTGAGGATTTCTTTCCTAAAGGACATGTGGTAAGGATGATACGAGTTCTGAGGATGGCCAAACCTGCTGTCAACGGGGCACGGAGTGTAGCCTTCCATGGGGAGGGGTGCCATGGAAGAGCCAGGAGAGGAAGGCACAGAACATTGCCAACCACTGGTCCAGGAAATGGCAAAATAAAATAAAATATTTGAAAAAGAGAAGGAAGTATGACGGTGGACTTTGTCTAACATCACGGTTATGGAAGGTATGTACCAAGTGTGAACCAAAATGCAGTTTGACAGACACATGCAGTTAGTTGTCGGTCTCACCATTACTATCCATTTTTAAATTAACATTTATGGGAGACCAGAATATTCCACCCAAAAATATGAAGAATTATTGAGCTGAAGGCAATTAAGAGGAAACAAATTCAGGAAAGCTTTCTGACCTTCAATTGCTGAAAAGCAGGGCATAGGTTGGCCTCTTTTCCTAGGGAGAACAGAGGTTAACACTGAACACAACTTTGCACTCTTATTGGCCTGGAGAAGGCAACAGAGGAATCTACATTAACAAGGTTTACTAACCATCCTTTATCGGCCAACTCCTTCCTCGGAGTTGTCACACCTAGAGACACAAAGTCATTTTTGTCTTGTCACTTCTCTAAATATTCACTATTCTTTGTTAAGGATGTTATATAAGCTGGAATTCAAAGCCACCACTTCAATAAGTCATTCCCTGAGTGTCTCCCATATATGTATATGTTAATCAACTTCTGTTTTTCTCTCATTAATTTGTCTATTATAGAATTCTGTTTTAACTAAGACTCTATGAGGGTTGAAGAAGCCATTTCTTTTCTTCCCCTACACTTTCTTTTGAAATATACACATGGAAAACTGCTCAAGATACAACTTCACACTTGATGAACTTTCATGATGGGAATAGACCCATGTAACCAGCATCCAGATAATAAAATGGATAATTACCAGCGTCTGAAAGCCTCCTTATACCCTTCTCATTTATTTACACCGTCATTCCTCAAATGTAACCACCACACCCTACCTCTCTCACTATAAATTAGTTTTTCTTGTTTTTGAACTTTATGTAAACAGAATCATACATATTTAATATTTTTTTGTTTGGCTTCTTTTGTTTTGGCATTTGTTTCTTCAATTCATCCATATTATTGCATGTATCAATGATTTATTTGTTCCTGTTGCTTAAATATACCATGGTTTATTTGTTCTGCTTCTGAGGGACATTTCAGTTGTTTCTAGTGTTTGACTACTATGTATTGTGAGCCTTCCTGTACATGTCTTTTGGTGCCTATAAATATGCATTTTGTTGGGTATATACAGAGGAGAATTGCTGGGCCATAGGATATGCATATGTTCAGCTTCAGTAGATAATGCCAAACTTTCTTCAAAAGTGGTTGTACTAAGTTACACTCATGCCAGCAGTGTATGAGGATTCCGTGGTACACAGTGATGGTCTCACTCTTTTTCATTCTGGTGGGTGTATTTGATACATTATGGTGGTTTTAATTTGCAGTTTCCTCACAGGAATGTTGGGTACCACTGTTTACTGGCTATTTGGATATCCATTTTTATGAAGTGGCTGTTTAAGCCTTTTGCCCATTTTTAAAATTGGGCTGTATGTTTTCTTTCTATTGATTTGTAGAAGTTTTGAAAATGAATCTTAACAGTCTATTTTGCAAGGATTTAACAATCTATATATAGTTAGCTAAATACAGCTTCTTCGTATCCAGTGCTAAGAATAGTACTTAATATCTTGTTAATTGTTGAAAAAGTAGTTACTTATTTTTTAAATGGTTGTGTTTTCAGCAGTTTGGTTCCAGACCTTTTTTTTCCCCACACATATGGCATTCCTGTACTCAATAATGACAAGTCAGTTATTCTAGAAAACAGCTTGCTTACTCTTTCCCTCCCTACCTCCCTCTTTTCTTTTCTTCTTTATTTCTATCTCCCATTCTACCTCATTTCATTCCTTCTCTTTCTTTCTTCCTATTTTCCCACAACAGTTTACATTTATATAAAAACATTCTAGTGAGTTTCTTTTAGAGAGCTTGTTCTCAATTAATAGGCCACAACCTCTTTTCTGAGAACATGCACAAGTAGCTGGGACTCAAGTTTATGTAAATAATCACATCAGAATTACCTTATGATGTTGCTTTCCAAGCACTATCTTTCATGAGTCATTTAAAACTGCTTTAAAAATTCATTCGACAGAGAGAGACCCAAGTACAAGCTCATTATAGAATTTCAAATGAACCATGTAATACAAAAGGAACATTGATAAAATACAAAATAACTGATAATGGTGTTCTTCCTATGCAGGTATGCTTGGTAAAGCACACCTGATACATGAACATTTAGAACTACATAAAAGATAAATGCTCTTTATTACAAAGGCAATCTCTGGATTACAAAGGGATTCCCAGTAATTCACAAAATGCTCTCTTTTGTTCCTCTGTGTTCAGTTTGCTTATTCTGTTTCATCTGTCTTTTTTACATAGCAAGCAACCTATGCTTAAAACATAATTTTATTTACAGAAAATGATTTATATATAAACTTATAACAAAATATTGCATCAAATAGATTATCTGTAGAAAAAAAAGAATAGGGCGGGCACGGTGGCTCCCGCCTGTAATCCCAGCACTTTGGGAGGCCGAGGCGGATGGATCACGAGGTCAGGAGATCGAGACCATCCTGGCTAACACGATGAAACCCCGTCTCTACTAAAAGTACAGAAAAATTAGTCGGGCGTGGTGGCGTGCACCTGTGGTCCTAGCTGCTCGGGAGGCTGAGGCAGGAGAATGACGTGAACCCAGGAGGCGTAGTTTGCAGTGAGCCGAGATTGTGCCACTGCACTCCAGCCTGAGTGACAGAGCAAGACTCTGTCTCAAAAAGAAAAAAAAGAAAAAAGAAAGAAAAGAATACTTCATGATGTCACTAGGAGGGAACTTTCTTTCTTTCTTTTTTTTTTTTTTTTGAGACAGAGTCTCACTCTGTTGCCCAGGCTGGAGTGCAGTGGTGCGATCTTGGCTCACTGCAACCTCCGCCTCCTGGGTTCAAGCAATTCTCCTGCCTCAGCCTCCCAAGTAGCTGGCATTACAGGCATGCACCACCACACCTGGTTAATTTTTGTATTTTTAGTAGAGATGGGGTTTCACCATGTTGGCCAGGCTGGTCACGAACTCCTGACCTCAGGTGACCCGCCTGCCTCGGCCTCCCAAAGTGCTGGGATTACAGGCGTGAGCCACTATGCCCGGCCTAGGAGGGCACTTTCTTTAAATGCTTTCTCTGAGTTGTGGCAATGGATTTCTATTGATTGCTCCATCTTTCCAACTCTAGTGTTATGCAATGTTGGCGAAACAGCAGAGCATTAAAAGAATTCTACCATCCCTTCCAAGGCTGAATCCATATCTCTTTATTGCTAAGTTCTTACCTAATTAAAAAAAAAGCCACATTTGAAATGAAAAATATAATCTAATGTTTAATCTGCTGAAAGAAATGGCCTACGGTAAAAGGTGAGGAAGATGTCTGCATAATTTTAAACCTCCGATTCTGATAGAGAATATATAGAAGGAACACAAAGCCACTTGGAATTTCTGAATGCCGGTGAGAATGCATGATTCATTTGATGAATTTTGCTCTAAAGGGGAACAGAGAAATGGGGTGGTAGGAGGAGGAGGATGTAGAGTCTAGAAATGATTGCTTTGAGATGGGAGAATTAACAGTGTATTTGTGTGATGATGGGAACAATCTACTAGAAAGGGAAATGATGACGCAAAAGAAAGAAGAGAGAATTGCTGGAGTGACGTCCTTGGAGGTGGGAACTAGGCGCAGGAAAGGGGCTGGCCTTACAAAGGGGCACAGAGTACATGCTCAAAATATGTTGAAGGAATGAATGACTTCACACTGTGGGAACTTATTTTCGCTTCTATGTTTATCACTATATGGGCCCTCAATATGGTATACTGAGTGATTAAAAGCAGAGTCTTGGGAGTTTAAGAGACTTGGCTTTGAGAACCACTCCCTTGATGTCTTAGGGAAATTACTTAAACTCTCTATGTCACAGTTGGTGCATCTGTAAAGTAGACATAACAATAGCATCCCTCATAGGGTTGCTGGTGCTATTAAATGTGACAAAGTATATGAATTGCCTAGCAAAGTGTCTGGCACATAGCGAGGGACCTCAAAGTGGTAACTTCTATTGTCAGCACTGCCTCTGCCTTGGAGCAGCAGTCGTGGGTACCTAGAGCTAGGAGTCCAGGGTGAATGCCACATGAAGCCCACATCCACCCTGAGAGTAGCACAGCTTTCTCTCTTCTTCCACGGGCAGCTCATGCTGCAACAGTGCAGAACACAGCATTCTTTGTTCCAGCGCTGCAGTACTCCGACAATTCTGAAGGATAAGTTCTGGAGGCTAATTTTCTCTCCTTTTAGAGTCTTCTCTAGGTTAGGGCAGATTGCAGGACTGAAGTGAACTGCCAGAGAGCAGAGATGACAAAATGAAGCCAAAAAGGGGTGGGGGGAGATGGGGGGGAGTGAGTTGCGGAGTGGTTAGTGATTTACTCCACCGCAGATGTAACCAACACTGCCTTGAGTAGGTGGTCAATAAACAGTTTGATAAATTGATGGGAAATATTATACCACTTCCCAAGGAATTTGAAAGCCCAAGAAAAGGACTGTAAAACTTAAAATCAATTAATAATATTAACAAATATGGGCCAGATTTTAGTCTCTTCATGTAATTGAACAAATATTTACAATTTGCCAAAGTGTATCTCGGCAAAAGTGTAGCCTGTCGATCAAGATACTTCCACAATCTGCTTGTTAAAGGCTTTCACAGACTAAGCAGTAACACCCAAAACACTGATTTAGTTGTGACTAACACTTCACGGCTATTAATTGTGTTGGTTTGGGGGCAATATTATGGAAAAATAAATTATGGTGGTTTGAATCCATGTTGAACAAAGTTATTAAGTAAAAGGTCCACATTCTGGGGAAATATAGATGAGAAAAGGAAAGCCAGCATTAGGATAATAGAGGAAAGAGAAAACCATTGCCTATCTTTCTTGATTTAAACAAATTGGCAAAAGCAGGGGTCATTGAGAATAAAATGACTTCATACAATTCTCATGACAATATCCTAAAGGCTACAGTCCAGTGATACAATCAATTAGGAGTATTTAACACTTATATTATCAGCTATAATTATAACAAGTTCATCATTCTGGTTTTTGTACTGACTATAATGCCTGCTAGTCAACAATAATGTCCTTCAATTCAGTAACTGTAAATAATACTTTCATACTAAGCAATATTTCATTTGTTAAATTTCACATCTTAAATTTACCAGTGAGGGCTCATTTTCAGTCAATATCTTCACACAGTTATCATCATAATCAAGTCCTAAATTAAAATTCTCCGTATTTGATATATATGTCATAAATTTTCATTTTTCTGGGTTTGGGCTTTAGCTGTGCTATAATTGTCTTGACTTTTCTCTATATCTTCATATTATATCTTAATAACATGGGACACAAACCACTATACTTTCACTTTAGGTCCAGGACTCACAGTACTCTCTCACTTTAGCCAGTCTCACTTTTTGTTCTTGAGAGACAGCACCCACTCAGTGCTTCATATTTCCTGTTCTGCCTTTGGCTGTGGGTTGAGTCATTCATACATTTATTTATTTATTCACTCAACAAATGTATACAGAGGCCCTATTAGGTTCTAAGAACTCTGCTAGCTATTGGGAATGCAGCCATGAACAAGAGATGCAGCGTTCTTGCTCTTGTGGAGTTTGTGTTCTAGTGGGAAACCAGGCACCAAACGAGAATATATTACATGAGATGGGTGTTGCCAAGACATTGGGGGAGGAGGTGAGATTCTGTAATGGGGGACTTGGCTCAGGTCATCCTTGAACTGCAATTTGAAGGCTTGTATCATGACTGTTTTGTCATGGTGTCACATTTGTAGAAATATCAATTTCACTTCCAAAAATAATAAAAATTAAAACTTAATGAGGTTTAGTGACAAAATGCCATGACATGATATGAATAACATTTCCTAAGCACATGCTATGTGTGAGGCATAGTTCCCTTATGGAGTAGAAACTATTAATGCCCCCGTTTTACAGATAAGGACTCTATTTATAAGGCCACAGGTACACTAAGTAACTGCTCAAGCTAGATGGTCACATAGCTAGTAAGTAATAAAAATGGAATTTAAATCCAAATATTCTGGCTCTTAACCACAATGTTGTATGACCATGTAGAAGCAACATTTCTTAAAAACCTCTTTCCTGTTCTCTTTTCTCCTTCTACCTTCTACATGTAAAATGCCCAAAAGATTATTCTTCAAATTTAATCCCCTGGTTTTCCTGACTCCTATTCCTTACTTTATCTAGTTGGGCCTTTTAAATAGGGCCATTTATCATGTCTCATAAAATGAGTTAGGGAGGATTCACATTGATGCAAAAATCCTCAATAAAATGCTGTCAAACCGAATCCAGCAGCACATCAAAAAGCTTATCCACCATGATCAAGTGGGCTTCATCCCTGGGATGCAAGGCTGGTTCAACATATGCAAATCAATAAACGTAATCCAGCATATAAACAGAACCAAAGACAAAAACCATATGATTATCTCAACAGATGCAAAAAAGGCCTTCGACAAAATTCAACAGCCCTTCATGCTAAAAACTCTCAATAAATTAGGTATTGATGTGACATATCTCAAAATAGTAAGAGCTATATGTGACAAACCCACAGCCAATATCATACTGAATGGGCAAAAACTGGAAGCATTCCCTTTGAAAACTGGCACAAGACAGGGATGCCCTCTCTCACCACTCCTATTCAGCATAGTGTTGGAAGTTCTGGCCAGGGCAATCAGGCAGGAGAAAGAAATAAAGAGTATTCAATTAGGAAAAGAGGAAGTCAAATTGTCCCTGTTTGCAGATGACATGATTGTATATCTAGAAAACTCCATTGTCTCAGCCCCAAATCTCCTTAAGCTGATAAGCAACTTCAGCAAAGTCTCAGGATACAAAATCAATGTGCAAAAATCACAAGCATTCTTATGCACCAATAACAGACAAACAGAGAGCTAAATCATGAGTGAACTACCATTCACAATTGCTTCAAAGAGAATAAAATACCTAGGAATCCAACTTACAAGGGATGTGAAGGACCTCTTCAAGGAGAACTACAAACCACTGCTCAACGAAATAAAAGAGGACACAAACAAATGGAAGAACATTCCATGCTCATGGATAGGAAGAATCAATATCATGAAAATGGCCATACTGCCCAAGGTAATTTGTAGATTCAATGCCATCCCCATCAAGCTACCAATGACTTTCTTCACAGAATTGGAAAAAACTACATTAAAGTTCACATGGAACCAAAAAAGAGCCCGCATTGCCAAGACAATCCTAAGCAAAAAGAACAAAGCTGGAGACATCATGCTACCTGACTTCAAACGATACTACAAAGCTACAGTAACCAAAACAGCATGGTACTGGTACCAAAACAGAGATATAGAGCAATGGAACAGAACAGAGCCCTCAGAAATAATACCACACATCTACAACCATTTGATCTTTGACAAACCTGACAAAAACAAGCAATGGGGAAAGGATTCCCTATTTAACAAATGGTGCTGGGAAAACTGGCTAGCCATATGTAGAAAGCTGAAACTGGATCCCTTCCTTACACCTTATACAAAAATTAATTCAAGATGGATTAAAGACTTACATGTTAGACCTAAAACCATAAAAACCCTAGAAGAAAACCTAGGCAATACCATTCAGAACATAGGCGTGGGCAAGGACTTCATGTCTACAACACCAAAAGCAATGGCAACAAAAGCCAAAATTGACAAATGGGATCTAATTAAACCAAAGAGCTTCTGCACAGCAAAAGAAACTACCATCAGAGTGAACAGGCAACCTACAGAATGGGAGAAAATTTTTGCAACCTGCCCATCTGACAAAGGGCTAATATCTAGAATCTACAATGAACTCAAACAAATTTTCAAGAAAAAAACAACCCCATCGAAAAGTGGGCAAAGGATATGAACAGACATTTCTCAAAAGAAGACATTTATGCAGCCAACAGACACATGAAAAAACGCTCATCATCACTGGCCATCAGAGAAGTGCAAATCAAAACCACAATGAGATACCATCTCACACCAATTAGAATGGCAATCATTAAAAAGTCAGGAAACAACAGGTGCTGGAGAGGATGTGGAGAAATAGGAACACTTTTACACTGTTGGTGGGACTGTAAACTAGTTCAACCATTGTGGAAGTCAGTGTGGCGATTCCTCGGGGATCTAGAACTGGAAATACCATTTGACCCAGCCATCCCATTACTGGGTATATACCCAAAGGACTATAAATCATGCTGTTATAAAGACACATGCACACATATGTTTATTGTGGCACCATTCACAATAGCAAAGACTTGGAACCAACCCAAATGTCCAACAATGATATACTGGATTAAGAAAATGTGGCACATATACACCATGGAATACTATGCAGCCATAAAAAATGATGAGTTCATGTCCTTTGTAGGGACATGGATGAAGCTGGAAACCATCATTCTCAGCAAACTATCACAAGGACAAAAAAACCAAACACCTCATGCTCTCACTCATAGGTGGGAACTGACCAATGAGAACACTTGGACACAGGAAGGGGAACATCACACACCAGGGCCTGTTGTGGGGTGGGGGGAGCAGGGAGGGATAGCATTAGGAGATATACCTAATGTAAATGAGGAGTTAATGGGTGCAGCACACCAACATGGCACATGTGTATATATGTAACAAACCTGCACGTTGTGCACATGTACCCTAGAACTTAAAGTATAATAAAATATATATAAATAAATAAATAAACAGGGCCATTTAATGTCTGAGGCTTTTTTCCCATTGTCAATTGAGCCATTAGTCTGGTTACCACAACTAAGGGTGAGCCCAGGATCTGACCGAGTGAGAGAGAGCCCTCCGCTTTAGAGGGTGTGTGGTGAATCAGGAGTGGAGGTGGAATTTTTTTTTTTTTTTTTTTTTTTTTTTTGAGATGGGGTCTTTTTTTTTTTTGAGACGTAGTCTCGCTGTCACCCAGGCTGGAGTGCAGTGGTGCGATCTTGGCTCACTGCAGGCTCTGCCCCCCGGGGTTCATGCCATTCTCCTGCCTCAGCCTCCCAAGTAGCTGGGACTACAGGCACCCGCCACCTCGCCCAGCTAATTTTTTTGTATTTTTAGTAGAGACGGGGTTTCACCATGTTAGCCAGGATGGTCTCGATCTCCTGATCTCGTGACCCGCCTGCCTCGGCCTCCCAAAGTGCTGGGATTACAGGCGTGAGCCACCTCGCCCGGCCTGAGATGGAGTCTTGCTCTGTTGCCCAGGCTGGAGTGCAGTGGCAGGATCTGGGCTCACTGCAAGCTCCGCCTCCCGGGTTCACACCATTCTCCTGCTTCAGCCTCCCAAGTAGTTGGGACTATAGGCGCCCGCCACCACGCCCAGCTAATTTTTTGTGTTTTTAGTAGAGACAGGCTTTCGCCATGTTAGCCAGGATGGTCTTGATCTCCTGACCTGGTGATCCGCCCACCTCGGCCTCCCAAAGTGCTGGGATTACAGGCGTGAGCCACCGCGCCCGGCCTGAAGGTGGACATTCTTGCTTGAACAAAGAGGAGATGTTTTCACTTGCAAATGCCTTATAATTTTGTCTCTTTTGTCTGTCAGAGAGGAGTCGGAGATATTAGCTATGCTAGGAGTAAGAAGAATGGCCCAAGAAGGCAAGCATGTACCAAGGTCCTGGGCAGAGGGAGCATGGGGTTTATGAGGTATTAAAAGCTATCCATAGTGGCTAGAGAAGGGTAGGCAGCAAGGTAAAAAACAGCCAGATGGTAAAGAGCATTATAAGCTTTGGAAATGATTTTAGACTTCATCTTTTTTGCATTTGGTAAAGGGGATTCATCTAAAAGGCTATTGCAGAAATTAAACTCTCAGTGAGAGTGATGTGGACCTAGATAGTGGTAGGGGGTATCAAGGGACTCAACAATAGAAGGTATAATAAGAAAGATTTGTGATTGATCCAATGTAGATTATGTGGGAGAGACAGAAGCTGAGAATAACTCCCCAATATTTATGACTTCAAAATCTAGGTAGAAGATGGGACCATTCAATAAAATATGGAAGAATGGCAGGGGGAATTCGTCTTTTTGGGTTGAGTGCTAACAATTTGTACTCTATCAATTTAGCTAAGCTAGAATGACAGTTTTCAATATCCCCTTTCCTGAATAGTTCCAAATTAGTAGAGGCCACAGGAGCCATTTTGCTTGAGATTTTGAAGGCAGAAGTGAAACAGCAGCCATATTCTTTTTATGCTGGAAGATTGGTGCAGGGGCACCAGTGGCTACTTTAGCTCATGCATGTTGTCATCTACCTAGAGGTTTCCTTGTTGGCAAGACTTGCAGCTTCTTCGCCTCCTGCCAGATTTTTTTTTTTTTTTTTTTGACAGAATCTCACTCTGTCACCCACGCTGGAGTGCAGTGGCATGATCTCGGCTCACTGTAACCTCTGCCTCCCAGGTTCAAGTGATTCTCCTGCCTCAGCCTCCCAAGTAGCTGGGACTACAGGCGTGTACCACCATGCCCAGTTGATTTTTGTATTTTTAGTTGAGACAGGGTTTTGCCATGTTGGCCAGGCTGGTCTCGAACTCCTGACTGCAAGTGATCCACCTGCCTTAGCCTCCACATGAGCCACCACACCCAGCTGATCTTTCTTTCTCTTTCTCTCTTTCTTTCCTTCCTTCCTTCCTTTTCTTTTCCTTCCTTCCTTCTTTCCTTCCTTCCTTCCCTCTTTCTTTCTTTTCTTTCTCTGTCTCTCTCTCTCCCTCTCTCTCTCTTTCTTTCTTTCTTTCAGCAGGGTCTCACTCTGTCACCCAGGATGGAGTACAGTGGCATGATCTCAGCTCACTGCAACCTCTGCCTCCCTGGTTCCAGCGATTCTCCTGCCTCAGCTGACCAAGTAGCTGGGACTACAGGCACCCACCACCACAACCAGCTAATTTTTGTTTCAATAGAGATGTAGCTTCTCTTGCAGGTGACTTGCATCAGGCAGGTTAGAGGCTGGAAGGCAGTGAGAGAGCAATGTGGGTTCCATGTAGTCCTCATGGGTCCCAGCTAATCATCATGTGTTTCAGTTTCTTGGCTCCCCCCTACTTCTCATCTACCTATTATTCCCTTGCTGACTGCAGGCTCAAGCACCAGGTACAAAGACAACAGCCTCAAAGAGATGGCTTAACTCAGCGGTCCCCAACCTTTTTGGAACCAGGGACTTGTTTCATGGAAGATAATTTTTCCACACACCAGGGGTGGGGGTGGTTTTGGGATGATTCAAGCGCTTGTATTTGTTATGCACTTTATTTCTATTATTATTACACTGTAATACATGATGAAATAATTCTACAACTCACCATAATGTAGAATCAGTGGGAGTCCTGAGCTTGTTTACCTGAAACTAGATGGTCCCATCTGGGGGTGATGAAAGACAGTGCCAGATCATCAGGCATTAGATTCTCATAAGGACCACACAACCTAGGTCACGTGCAGTTCACAATAGGGTTTGCGTTCCTATGAGAATCTAATGCCACTTCTGATCTGACAGGAGGCAGAGCTCAGGCAGTAATGTGAGCGATGGGGAGTAGCTATAAATACAGATAAAGCTTTGCTGGCTTGCCCATCACTCACCTCTTGCTGTGTGGCACAGTTCCTAACAGGCCACAGAGTGCAACTGGTCCATGGGCTTGGGGTCGGGAACCCCTGGTTTAACCAGTTCCCACAACTGCATGAAGTGTAGTCTCTATCATAAATCTCTCATTACCTATTATATCTAGTGATTCTGTTTCTCTGATTAAACTCTACTGATAAATTGTGTTAGAGGAAGATCAGTTTAGTTTTATTCATACTGAATATGAAGAACCTATGAGACCATGAAATAGAGATCAAATAGGGAGATGAATATTCAGGTCTGGGTATCAAAGATGATATATTCAAGACTTATTATAATGTAGGTAAAAATAAAGTCTTGGTATAATAAAAAATATATCCGTTCTTTGTCCTCCTTCCTGGCCAAGAGCTTCAAAAACCCTTGGAATTTCCCTAAGGAGAGAATGTCTTTGTTATGCTAACTGAAAATAGCTCAAGGTGGGTTTTTAGCTTCGTGATGGGGGCTGGTCACGAGAAAGACCAACCACAAACACCCAAAGTGGGAACTTTGGGCCCCCCAGACCTGCAAGGAGGGGAAGAGGGCTGGAGATAAAGCTCAATCATGTGGCTAATAATTTAATCAGTGGTTGTTACTGAACCAAACTTGAGTCTCCTCACCCTGGTGTAGTAAGTCCAAACATTCACACCAAGGCGTTGTAGTGAGAGAAAGGAAGGAGTCTATTTTCAAGGTACCAAGCAAGGAGAATTAAGCAACTCATGCTTAAGACCCGACCTCTCTGATGGCATGCAAGCAAAGGTTTTTAAAGAGAGGGATAGATTTTAGGAAAACAGAAGTTACAGGCAAAATTGTAAATCAATGCATACAGGTTATACATTGGTTTGGCCTGAAAAGGTGGAATATCTTGAAATGGGGGCTTTCAAAGGTCATAGGTGGATTCAAAGATTCTCTGATTTATTATTGATTAAAGAAGCAAAACTCTGTAAAAACTTGGGATTTCAGTCCTCAGTTCCTCCTTATCTGAGGTCTATGTGCCAGCAGATGGCATTTTCCATTTGGTAGGGATCTGGGTTTCTGAAAAACAATCCAGGGACATGTGTTAAGATGTTATCTTTAGTTTCTAAAGAGAGTCAGACATCTTGTGGCTCTAATTTCTTGGCTATTGTCTTAAGCTATTATTACCTTCTTGCTTATCAGGTTGCTCATTTACTTCTGAAGGCTAGCTAGGTGCCTGGAATTTCCCTTGAAGGAACTCAAGATTTTCCTTTATTTTCCTGTTTGGGATGGGGGAAGGAGCTGGCAAGGCCCTAGAAGGGGTCCCTGCTCCATCTCATTGTGCCTACATAATAAAACACCAATAAAACTTCTGGACACTGGAAGTTTGGGGGAGCTTCCTGGTTGGTGAATACACTGACGTGGAAGGTGTTGCTCTGAATGCATGGGAGAGGGCATGAAGCTCTGTACCGGGACTCTTCTAGAACTTGCCCTATGTGTATTTTTTCTGACAAAGCTGTAATTGTAAGTCCAGTGCTTTTCTGAGTTCTGAGAGTTGTTCTAGTGAATATCAACCCTAAGGCGGGTTGGTTATTCGAACTCCTGAATTTGTAGCCAAGTCAGTCAGAAATGTGGGTGGCCTAGGGAACCCCAGAACTTGTGGCTGATATCTGAAATCACAGCAGTCTTGTAGAGGACTTTACTCTTAAACCTATGGAGTCTGATGTAACTCTCAGTAGTTAGTATCATTATTAAGTTATAGTAAACCTCGTTGGGGTGGAAATGGAGCAGAGGCCATGGAAATGGCTATCGTAATGAGAAAACATTCAGGGAGACTGTCTAAATCCACATGAATCAGCAACCTTCTGTATGAAAATTCATGGTCTCCTCTTTTGATAACTCTGATGCTCACCAGGAAGGGGCTGTGGTGAGAGGGGGAAGGTACCACAGCGAGTGGGGTGGTCCTGCTGTTCTGATGGTCCTCCCACCCCCAGGCTGTGGGCCTTCTGTGTTATAACACAAACTCTGGACTTCATTCAATCTCAGTGATATAGACAGGAGGCAAGGAAATACTGGCTAGAAGAGGGTGTTTCCCTGGCAAAGGCCCCCACCCTCAAGCCTGGAAACCCACAGCCCTAAATGGGAAGAGGCATTCTTGTTTTTGTGCCCAAATGTTGCCTTTTCCAAGACCACTCAGCCCACCACACCCCCATCCTGTACCCATAAAAACTACAAACCCCAAGTTCCATGAGCCCAACAGCAGAGGAGCAGAAGAGTGGCACGGCAGAGGAGAGAAGAGAAGGAGCATCTGAACATGGAGAGGAGTTTGGCTGGGGACAGTTAGAGAGATTGGCTGTGGGATCGCCAAACTCCAGGGGAAGATCATCTTCCCACTCCATCCCCTTTCCAGCTCTCCATTGATCCTGCTGAGAGCCACCTCCAACCAGCAATAAAATTCCCCCACATTTACCATCATTCAATTTGTCCATGTGACCTCATTCTTCCTGGATGCCAGACAAGGACCCAGGTACCAAGAGGGCACTGAGCTGGTTAACACTTAAGCTGTCTGCAGATGGCAGAGCTAAAAGAGGACTGTAACATGCCCACTGGGGCTTTGGGAGTCACAGGTACCCACCCCTAGACACTATTATGGGGCTGGAGCCCAAAAGTGCTCGCCTCAGGACCTGTACCTACTCATCTGTGTGCTCCCCCTCCCATAAGGGGGGCAGGGTCAGGGAACTCCCGTTTCACTAGCATCTCAAGTGCTTCATTTCTATGCTGTGAATCTGCATTAACTGCAGGTTATTCACTTTTAGCTTTGTTCTTCCAGCATCCGGTTTGCTCCGGGCATGAATAGCCTGTCCTGTATGGCTGAGTCAGAGAGCAGGGAGGTTGTGGGAAGGTGGCGGATGACAGAACAGTTAGTATAGGCCATAAGTTATATTACTTGCAAAACTTTTTCCTCACAAAGTAGTTTGTCTGAGCAAATGTAAGATGTGTTTTCTCAGACAGTTAATTAAACCAAATGCACAGTGAACAACTTGTGGGCTTTCCTAGAGTCATTTGGGGTTTGCATTCAGTCTTTGAATCTGGGGAGGCTATCCATTAATAATTTAGTATCTGGGAATGTTACCTGAGAACTAAGACTCTGAGCTACTAATTAGCCACCCAGAACCAAGAAGCTTTCTGTGTCATTCTTACTATATCCATAAAAGCATAATCATGTGAGCTGATTTTCAAGGAACAAACACCTTTAGCAGTGTTTTATGATATTCTGTGTGGGCTTTTGCATGTAGGTTGCTGAGAGGCAAGATGTATTTAGATGTGGAATTGACTAAAAAAATGAAGTTTAGAGAAGGAATGTGTGTGTGTGCGGTAGTGGGGGGGCGCCATTGCTCTTTCTGAAAGACTTTGCAGTCAGAAGAGATACAAATTCCTTAGGTTAAAGGACAGTCACATGGATGAGTCTTAACTGCTTACTAGTCCACACAAACCACTGGGAGGTCTGAAGAGCATGACTGAGTCCTCCCAACCCTAACCAGGATGGTACCCTCTGTTAAAAGAAAAGAAAAGAAAAGAAAACAGAACTTTAGACAAATTAAATTTAACAGGCTTTAATTGAGCAAAGAGCAATTTTCAAATTACGCCCCTGAACCAAAATAGGTTCAGAGAGACTACAGGGCTGCCTTATGGTCAGAGATGTATGGACAGAAAAAGGAAAGTGAGATACAGAAAATGGAAGTGAGGTACGGAAACAGCTGGATTGCTTACAGCTGGGCATTTGCCTATCTAAACATGGTTTGAACAGTTGGCTGCCTTTGATTTGCCCAAATGTGGTAACTGGTAAAAGAGTAGGTTATATTCTCTTTACATATCTAATTAGGTTACATTTACTATGTATGGTACTTTAGGCTGGACTTAAACTATGTAAGGAGGCAGCTTTAGGCCAAACTTAATTGAACAATTCCCCTCTTTTAGAGGCTGACTGAAACTTTAGGCATTCATGTCACTCTGTCACCATTGTAAATGTACTTATTTGGTCTCAAATCCCACTGAAACATAGCAGAACAGTGGGATTTGTAAGGGGTACAAGGACTTAGGTTAGTTTTTTTGGTAAGAGAGCAAAAGGTATTTCTTTATTATGCTGGAATCCTCTGTTCTCAGGAGGAAAAAACCTGGTTTGCTTTGGGATCTGTCTGCTGCCTTGTAGTTTCAGCTTGATTATGTTGCATTTGGCATGAGTGATGACATTTTTTTTTTGTCTGGTCTAGTGCACAAGCTCAGTCCAATACAATGGTATCTGGTAATTTTGTTTAAAAGTTCTCCACCTTTTTTTTTTTTCAAGACGGAGTCTCGCTCTGTCACCCAGGCTGGAGTGCAGTGGCGTGATCTCAGCTTACTGCAAGCTCCACCTCCCGGGTTCATGCCATTCTCCTGCCTCAGCCTCCCGAGTAGCTGGGACTATAGGCGCCTGCCACCATGCCTGGCTAATGTTTTGTATTTTTAGTAGAGACAGGGTTTCACTGTGTTAGTCAGGATGGTCTCAATCTCCTGACATCGTGATCCACCTGCCTCGACCTCCCAAAGTGCTGGGATTACAGGCATGAGCCACCGCACCTGGCCAGTTCTCCACCTTTTTGGTCTGGTTCTCACTTAGGCGAGAGTGTGACCAAAACTAGGTTTTGGCACTACTTTCAGTTACCATCATTTTGAGTTTCTGGTCTCAGTATGTCATTCATAGGTGATGATGTCCTCATGGTCATGCATTTCTTTGAGATTTTATCATTCCAGCTGAAGTGAGACCATTTGATATTCTACAGAAAGCTGCATGAAAACATTTAAAACTTTTGAGAGAATACAGTGTGCCAGGGAGACTACTGTTATTACTATGAGGAAAATAATACTAAGGGTTTGAAGTATGCTTTTTAGCCAGGGCCTTCATAAACTAAACCAACTAAAAGCAAATAGAGCAAAGAATGAGCTAGAAAAAGAATCTGCTAGTTTCAACCAACAAGCTTGTTAATTCCCTACAACTAAATCTCTATAATACCCCATATATTTATACATGTACAACAAGAAGTGTCAGAAACTCTACAGATTATTCTGTGTTACACCAATAAGTAGTCCAGAGTGATTGTATTACTTAGCATAACTTTAGCAAGATAATTTTTAAAAGTCTGTTGTAAATCCACAGCATTTGCACTAGAATCTGATATAAAGCCTATTAGGAGGGACAAATTTCTATTCATTGCCTCATTTATTCCAAACCACAGATAAAGGAAGCTAACAAATGATTCCCACCTTGAAGGGTGAAGGCCTCCTGGCAATGTTCTATTTAACCTAGAATGTAGGTTAACAGGAATGGACCAATGTTCTGTTTCTGACTGATGATGAATCAACAAATGCACCATTAAATTCCTCACCCACACTGGCTTTTCATTTTCTTTTTTTTTTGACAGAGTCTCACACTGTCGCCCAGGCTGGAGTGCAGTGGCGCCATCTCAGCTCACTGCAAGCACCACCTCCCGGGTTCACGCCATTCTCCTGCCTCAGCCTCCCGAGTAGCTGGGACTAGAGATGCCCGCCATCACACCTGGTTAATTTTTTTGTATTTTTAGTAGACAAGGGGTTTCACCTTGTTAGCCAGGATGGTCTCGATCCCCTGACCTCGTGATCTACCTGCCTCGGCCTCCCAAAGTGCTGGGATTACAGGTGTGAGCCATTGCGCCCCGCCTGGCTTTTCATTTTCTATACATCAAGGTATAAGGTTGCCCATGCGTAAGGTTGGCTGTGAAATCCTCCACAAATAAAAGTATGCCCCATGGGTGCACACAAGATCTCTTTTCTATTTCTACGGTTCATAGGGGCATGAACAAGGAAAAACTTAAGAGAGGTAAGAGGCTCATGATAGCAGAGAAGTCTTGATTTGTTATCTTAGGAAAGCTGTCCATGTCTAGAATGCTATGTGCTTCTGGAGACAAACTCCCCCAGTAAGCTTTACCTCAAAGCCTCCATTGGGTGCCCAGTTCCAAGAGTCTGGAAGGGCCCTTCTGAGATATTATAGACCTCTTGAGAAGGGCCCCTCTGTGATATTATAGACCCCAGTTTCAAGGTCCTGAAGTTTTGCTCCAGTTTAGGTGGAAAAGCAGGCTTTCTCTGATGTTGTTTCCAGAAGACTCAATCTCTGGGTTCTAGATTGTTAGAGGTTTAATTGTCCTCATTTGGTAGATCATGAAAAGCTTTCTTTACCTGGTGAAAATACACTTAGGCATAATGCATTAAAGCCTTGCATTATTTACTCATATCAGAATTTAGAAGCAGAAGATACATGAGGTTCTATTATTAGAAGCATAGGCCTTCCAGTGACTATTTCATAAGGGTTCAACTTATGTTTTCCACTGGAAGTGGATCTCGTTGTCATCAGTCTGCATTACCTTTGACCAGGCTATCTAGTCAATTCAGTTAGCTTTGCCTAATATTATTTATTGTATCTGCAATACCTTATTTAACTATTTCACAACTTGCCAGTGAAACAAGTGCCTTTATTGCTGGAGATTTCTCCAGTAATGCACCATGAAAGACACATGTTTTCTAATAACGTTTCAGCAACTGTTATAGCATCACCCTTCTTGCATGGGAAAGCTTTTATACAACCAGAAAACATGCATTGAAAATGACAAGTGAATTAAAACCCCCCATTAAATGTTAAAATGCTACCATCAGGTAGCAGAATGTACCTGACGTTTTGATTGTATTCCCAGGATTATGGGTTTGACAAACCAAACACTGGTCATAAAACATTTCAGCAATTTTGAACAGTCATCACACCAATATATACATTTTCTATTTGGATCATTGTATTGCTTCCATGATGAGTCAGGAAAGGCATAGCTTTTAGTAATGGAAGCTTTAACCAGAAAGCATCAGATGGGCATCTAGGCTCTCCATTAATCCATGCTTAACATTGAGTTTATATCCCCTTAAATACCAGATTTATTTTTCCAATTCAGGTGCACAGGTAATTGTACCTGAATTGGAGAAACAAACTGGTATTTAAGAGGATATAAATTTAATAACCCAATCTAATAATTGGGATATCATAGGTAATTTGTCTTGGACCATGGAGTTCATTTGGACTGCAAATCACATTTCAGTATTGGCTGATTCAGCATGAAAATCTGGCAGAGTATTTCTTTGGTATTAATTCTTGTCCTGCTGGGTTTGCAGTTTTATAATCTAGTCAATTTCTTCATTAGAGTTCTGGGAATTTTTACCCAAACCAAATGATATGATCTTAAAGTTATCCAAAACCTGTATTCCAGAATGGTCATTAGGGGTCTTTCCAGGAACCTCCTTAAAGATACAATATTCTAGGATTTTACTTGCTTGTAAGCTTTCAGAAAATGCATTAGAATTAAGCAACTGGCCAGGTGTGGTGGCTCATGCCTGTAATCCCAGCACTTTGCGAGGCTGAGGTGGGTGCATGACCTAAGGTCAGGAGTTCGAGACCAGCCTGGCCAACATGGGAAACCCCATCTCTACTAAAAATACAAAAATTAGCCGGGCATGGTGCCAGATGCCTGTAATCGTAGCTACTCAGGAGGCTAAGGCAGGAGAATTGCTTGAACCCAGAAGGCCGAGGTTGCAGTGTGCTGAAATCATACCACTGCACTCTAGCCTGGGTGACAGAACAAGACTCTGTCTCAAACAAACAAACAAACAAAAGGATTAAGCAATTAACTGTGGAAATGACTTAAAATGGTCATGTTAAAGATACAATTTACAAGAAAATTTTATTTCTGTGGCCTATAATAATTTAACATAATAACCATAATTATGACTGAAAATATACCAAGACATATCAGAATTTTAGGAACCTCATACAATTTTGGAACATATATTGATAACATTTTCACAAAATATAACTCAAAGAAAGTTAAACATTTCTTATTTGACAATCCTTTCCATGTAATTTAACATATCAAATAAATATGTTTATTCTCTCTTTAGGAGGCTTCAAGGGTCTTCTGCAACATCCCAAAGTTAGTTTTCAGTCAAAAAGATTTAATTTTAAATTTGATTTTAGAAAGCTTGTCAAATATGTCAAAGGTTTAAAACAATCAAAACAGGATCAAAGATCACTGTAAAATAATAGTGAGTAATTTAGCCTAAGAGACAATTTTAAAGTTTTAAAAATCAGATCATATAAATATTTCGCCTTTTAAAGTTCTTAAAAAGCAAAAATCTTCATTCTTTCATAGAGAGGAAACTCAGTTTTCCAATCAAGAGACCTAAAAAAGACAGCATGAAACAGAATCTCTTTTTTTTTTTTTTGCATTTTACTCAAAAGGTGAATAAAAATATTTTACTGTCTCTTATTAACACTACATGAAATCCTTGTTCAAAATAGAAAACCAAAACTTACTTTTGTATTATTGTGTTATCAATACTAAAGCTAACTTTAGCAATCTTAGCTAATCCATTCAATCTCAGTCAGCTTTTGACCACACAAGATTTCAGTAAACCTTTCATAATTTTCTACAGAACTTCTTTCTATTCTTTCTCTTTTCAACTTTCTATATTCACTTAATTTTGTCTATATCATTTTTATTCCTTTATTTTGAAACACACTTTAAATAACTTCTATTCTAGACAAAATTATTTGTTTCTCAACAAGTACATGTTTTTATGCCTTTACAACGTTCCTCACCAAAAACATATATTGCTTTTCTTTATACACTCTGTGTACAGAATTATTTCTCTAGTAAACAATTATAAATCTAGTAGTTTTAATTACATATATTAGCTACATATTCAACTTAGTAACCTTAATTTCTAGTGAAATTCTAGGAAGTAAGTAATTTTGAACTGTTTTATATCAGTATTTGTAGATGAAAACCATTTCATAATTGTTAAGAAGGACGTTTCCTGGCAATTTTTTAATTAACTAATCTAGATATATTTATCTTTTCTATACCATATAAAAATAAGATGCAAAATATATAAACTTAAACATATGTTTAATAATTAATGTTTCAGTATTTTAACTTAGAAATGACTTGACATTTTATGACTACCTATTACTTGATTTAATATAACATGAAAACTGAAAAGAATTGTGAAACTATAGCCAGGTGCAGTGGCTCATGCCTGTAATCCCAGCACTTTGGGAGGCCGAGGCGGGTGGATCACCTGAGGTCGGTAGTTTGAGACCAGCCTGACCAACATGGAGAAACCCTGTCTCTACTAAAAATACAAAATTAGCCGGGCGTGGTGGCACAAGCCTATAATCCCAGCTACTTGGGAGGTTGGGGCAGGAGAATTGCTTGAACCTGAGAGAGAGAGGTTGCAGTGAGCCGAGATCGTGCCATTGCACTCCAGCCTGGGCAACAAGAGCAAAACTCCGTCACACACACAAAAAATTAATTGTGAAACTATGACACTGGTACCCTCCCTGACTTCTTCTCCAGTTATACTGGGTCCCAAGTACTCATGTGGTTGACGAGGATGACTAGGAAGGGTGGGAACCATCTAGGTCCTGAATTTACACACTGCCTATAGAGCTCAGGATAGAGGACAGAGCTGGGAAGAGGATTCCTGGAGGATTCAACGCCTCCCTGAATGGCCAGAAGGCAAAGCTGCACCGGGGAGGAGGGGGCCATTTTGGGCTTTACTCTGCCTTGCATCTGGCCATTTAGGCACTGAGAACATATCCCCAGGCCTTAGCATGGCCACTTGTCAAGCCCCAGAATGCAAAGGCTCAAAACCAAACACACAGTAAGATGCGTGTTTCAGGGAAGCCTAGCAACCGGCTCTTACAACTTTAGCTTACAAACAAATCAAGTAAGTATCAAAAATATTATAGAAGCAGCAATTTCATAACATTAAAACAGGTATCAGAGACAGCATAAACCTCTCTGACCAGTATTTGAAGATAAAGAAGCCTGAATTTTACCAAACTGACAATTCTGAATTCACTCTTATTTTATTTTACTAACAATTTAAAAACCAGCTTTATTTACAAAATACTACCACATAGCATAACACATATAGACATATAGAAATACAGACAGACAGAAGCAGGTCTTGTTTTTTTTTTTTTCTTTTTTTGAGACGGAGTCTCGCTCTGTCGCCCAGGCTGGAGTGCAGTGGTGCAATCTCAGTTCACTGCAACCTCTGCCTCCCAGGTTCAAGTGATTCTCCTGCCTCAGCCTCCCAAGTAGCTGGGACTACAGGCATGCACCACCACACCCAGCTAATTTTTTGTATTTAGTAGAGACGGGGTTTCACCATGTTGGTCAGGCTGGTTTTGAACTCCTGACCTCAGGTGATCCACCAGCCTCAGCCTCCCAAAGTGGTGGGATTACAGGCGTGAGCCACTGTGCCCGACAGAAGCAGGTCTTATAACTTTCATAAAGAATTCTCATTTGCTGGCTTTCAAATAGTTTTTCTTTTTTCCATTCAGACTACCAAACTTCCAATGACTTGTTTTATTGCCCTCAGTAACTGTCAGCTGGGCAACTCTAAATTTGCATTTCTAATAAGAAGACTCTTAGGTGAAACAAGGTAGAAAGGTTATATCTCAAAATCACAGAGGTAGGCTTCGGGCCTAAATTTTATACCATCATTTGTCTAAATCAAGGGAAAAGGGTATAGGTAAGGCCCAGTTAAAATTATAAGAAAAAGTTAAATGGGAGAGTTCTCTGACCCCCCTTTGCAGGATGTGTGACAGGGGTGTGGCTCATCTGTTTGGCCACCCATGCTCAAACCCCTTATTGAAGGGGAAGCAGATGGGCAGGCGCATGAGCCAGGGTGAGTGCTTTTGGGCTCCAGCCCCATGATAACATCTAGGGGTGGGTGCCTGCAACTCCCAGAGCCCAAGTGAGCATGTTACAGTGCTCTTTTAGCTCTGCTGTCTTCGGAGAGCTTAAGTGTTAATGAGCTCAATGCCCTCTTGGTACCTAGGTCTTTGTCCAGCATCCAGGAAGAATCAGGTCACATGGACAAACTGAAGGATGGTAAATGTGGGGGACTTTATTGCCATATGCAGGTGGCTCTCAGCAGGATGCACAGGGAGCTGGAGAGAGGATGAAGTGGGAAGATGATCTTCCCCTGGAGTTCAGCCATCTTGCAGCTGATATCCTCTCCAACTGTCCCCAGTCGAACTCTTCTCGACCTTTAGACACTCCTTCTCTGTCATGCCACTCTTCAGCTCCTTTGCTCTTCTGCGCATGGAGCTTTCCGTTTGGGGTTTGTATGGGTACAGAATAGGGGAGTGTGGTGGGACAAAAGGCAACATTTGGGCACGAAAACAGAAATGCCTGTTCCCATTTAGGGCTGTGGGTTTCCAGGCTTGAGGGTGGGGCCTTGGCTGGGGAACTGCCCTCTTCTACCCAGTCTCCTGTCCATATCAAAGGTACCTTAAACAAAAGACTTGTTATGTAAATTTGAAACAATGGTAAGAGTTTCTAGTGACTCAGGCCTCTGTCTCTTCTTGGTGTACAGAGGAACACACCCTTAAAAATGAAGATGTTTGGCCAGGCACGGTGGCTCACGCCTGTAATCCCAACACTTTGGGAGGCCAAGTCGGGTGGATCACGAGGTTAGGAGATGGAGACCATCCTCGCTAACACAGTGAAACCCCGTCTCTACTAAAAATACAAAAAATTAACCGGGTGTGGTGGCGGGTGCCTATAGTCCCAGCTACTTGGGAGGCTGAGGCAGGAGAATGGAGTGAACCCAGGAGGCAGAGCTTGCAGTGAGCTGAGATCGTGCCACTGCACTCCAGCCTGGGCAACACAGCAAGACTCCATCTCAAAAAAAAAAAAGACATTTTTCATAGATGTGAATTTTTTTTACAAAAGGATTTCAAAATTGCTAGTTAAATGTCAGAAAGTTATATTTTGGAGAGTGATTTAGTTCAATAGTACATCTTTTTAACTTAGCTACTGTTTCTTAGCTAAAATTACTGAGTTCAGAGTGGAGCTCATTCAGAAGAAAAAGCACAAAGAACCAATTCTCTATGCCTGGACTCAGCACTCAGCATAGATAGCTTTGAAAAAAAAAAAAAAGAAGCAAACATACTTTACCTGAGGGCCTACCTTTTATAAATACTTCATCCAAGATAGCTTTTTTTTAGCCTTTAGGGTAGAATAGTAACTAAGCAAAAGGTTAGTAGATTTAATTTGTCTTACCAATCAATTGCTTTAGTCTTTTATTTGCCTCATAAAGAGTCTTTAAAAAGGCAATAAAAATATTGAAATCTTCTTAGAAGCTTCTGCACATCAATAAGCCTCCCTGGATGAGACAAATTTGGTAACCCTCATTTTAAATGCACTTCTTAAAGTGCAGTGTTGTTCATTTGGAATGTTTCACAGTGATTTAAAAGTATTGATATGGACAGGAGGCAGGGAAATACTGGGTAGAAGAGGGCGGTTGTCTGGCAAAGGTCCCACTCTCAAGCCTGGAAACCTGCAGCCCTAAATGGGAACAGGCATTCCTGTTTTCATGCCCAAATGTTGCCTTTTGGCTTGCCACATCCCCCTATCCTGTACTCATATAAACCCTAAACCTCAGCCTCCAGAAACTGATGAGCAGAGAAACAGATGAGTGGCCGAGTGGTGTGGCAGAGAAGGAGAGAAGGAGCATCTGAACATTGAGAGGAATCTGGCTGGGGATGGTTGGAGAGGAGATCAGCTGTGGGACAGCTGGACTCCAGGGGAAGATCATCTTTCCACTCCATCCCCTTTCCAGCTCCCCATCTGTCCTGCTGAAAGCCACCTCCACCACTCAATAAAATCCCTGCATTCACCATCCTTCAAGTTTGTGTGACCTGATTCTTCCTGGACGCCTGACAAGGACACGGGTACCAACAGGGCAGTGTGTAAAAGGCTGTCACCCTGGCTCTCCACTGAGCTGCTTTAATACTTAGCCATCTGTGGGTGGCAACTGCTAAGAGAGCATTAATTGTAACACACCCCTAGCTGCTACCATGGGGCTGGAGCCCAAAAGTGCTCTCCCTGGCTCTTGCACCTGCCTGTCTATGTGTTCTCCCTCCTGAAAGGGGTTTGAGTGTGCAGCAGCTGAGCAAACGAGTCACACTCCCATCACAAGTCCCGTGAGGGGCTCAGGGAACTCTCCCATTACATTATCTTTAGTAAGATTTCAACATTTTTGTAAGCATTTGCTGCTTTCAGGGTCGAATACTTACACATGCAAATGTAGGTATAGTTGGAAGGTGGAGTACTCAGTTTTTTAGAAATTAAGAATCCCATTTTTATGTTGAATCTTGATTTTGACTCTTGAATCCCCCTGACCAACTTAGTCAATTATTTTTTCCCACCTAAACATGCCAGAGAAAAAAATCAAAAGAGACAGAACACAAAAATCTCTGCAAATTTCCAAAATTCGAAGTTTGTACCCCCTGTAGTATTGCCATTTACTGCCAGTTTCTGTTTCATCCAGTCAGATATCCAAGGCCTCTAACTGGATCCAAGCCAGTTACTTTTCAGCTCTAGTCTAATCCTAGACTCTGTCCAGTTTTTGTCCTAATTTCCTAATCTGGTTCAGATAAAAAATTTACTCAAACTAATTTAGATAGCTCAAAACACAAGTCCATGGAGCTTTGGAATCCAAGAGTGAACTTACCCACAATCACCAGTTTTTGCAAGAGAGCAATGAACACAATGGGCCTGGTAGGTATTTTTCTTGGTCTCTCGGTGCTCGGGGTTGCAAGAGGCTCTACTTTGGGTTCCACTTCTAATGCCATCTGTTAAAACAAAACAAAACAAAAAACTTTAGACAAGTTAAATTTAACAGAGTTTAATTGGGCAAAGAATAATTTCAGATTGGGTAGCCCCCCACAAACCAGAACAGATTCAGAGCTACTCCAGCACTGACACATGGTCAGAGAGCATTTATGGACAGAAAAAAGAAAATGACATACAGAAATCAGAAGTGAGGTACAGAAACAACTAGATTGGTTACAGCTGGGCATTTGCCTTATTTGAATATGGTTTGAAGAGTTGGCTTCCTTTGATTGGCTGAAATTTGGTGATTGATATAAGAAAACAGGTTACAGTCTGTTGAAACACCCAGTTAGGTTATAGTTCTCTATGTGTGGAGAAACCTGTAGACTGAACTTAAAATATGTAAGGAGGCAGCCTTAGGCTAAACTTTACTTAACGCCTGTCTCTATCTTCCTGTTCCTCTGTCTGGTCATTATAAGGCAGTATCTTGAGACTAAATATTCACCGGCAGCAAGTAAAGGTAGTGTCCCAGCACCTCACCAGCTCTGTAACTATAGGACTAACAGCAGATCTCTCAGCAGAAACCCTACAAGCCAGAAGAGAGTGGGGGCCAGTATTCAACATTCTTAAAGAAAAGAATTTTCAACCCAGAATTTCATTTCCGGCCAAATTAAGCTTCATAAGTGAAAGAGAAACAAAATCCTTTATAGACAAGCAAATGCTGATAGATTTTGTCACCACCAGGCCTGCCTTACAAGAGCTCCTGAAGAAGCACTAAATATGGAAAGGAACAACTGGTACCAGCCACTGTAAGAACATGCAAAATTGTAAAGACCATCGATTCTATGAAGAAACTATATTTATTAACGGGCAAAATAACCAGTTAACATCATAATGACAGGATCAAATTAACACATAACAACATTAACCTTAAATGTAAATGGGGTAACTGTCCCAGTTGAAAGAAACAGACTGGCAAATTGGATAAGGAATCAAGACCCATCAGTGTGCTGTATTCAGGAGACCCATCTCACGTGCAGATACATAGGCTCAAAATAAAGGGATGGAGGAAGATCTACCAAGCAAACGGAAAGCAAAAAAAAAGAGCAGGGGTTGCAATCCTAGTCTCTGATAAAACACACTTTAAACCAACAAAATCAAAAGAAACAAAGAAGGCCATTACATAACGGTAAAGGGATCAATTCAACAAGAAGAGCTAACTCTCCTAAATATATATGCACCCAATACAGGAGCACCCAGATTCATAAAGCAAGTCCTTAGAGACCTACAAAGAGACTTAGACTCCCACACAACAATAATGGAAGACTTTAACACCCCACTGTCAATATTAGGCAGATCAACGAGACAGAAGATTAACAAGGATATCCAGGACTTGAACTCAGCTCTGCACCAAGCAGACCTAATAGACATCTACAGAATGCTCCACCCCAAATCAACAGAATATACATTCTTCTCAGCAACACATAGCACTTATTCTAAAATTGACCACATAATTGGAAGTAAAGCATTCCTCAGCAAATGTAAAAGAACAGAAATCACAACAAACTGTCTCTCAGAACACAGTGCAATCAAATTAGAACTCAGGATTAAGAAACTCACTCAAAACGGCACAACTACATGGAAACTGAACAATCTGCTCCTGAATGACTACTGGGTAAATAACAAAATGAAGACAGAAATAAAGATGTTCTTTGAAACCAGTAAGAACGAAGGCACAACGTACCAGAATCTCTGGGACACATTTAAAGCAGTGTGTCGAGGGAAATTCATAGCACTAAATGCCCACAAGAGAAAGCAAGAAAGATCCAAAATCAACACCCTAACATCACAATTAAAAGAACTAGAGAAGTGGCCAGGCACCGTGGCTCATGCTTGTAATCCCAGCACTTTGGGAGGCCAAGGCGAGCCGATCACAAGGTCAGGATATCAAGACCATCCTGGCTAACACGGTGAAACCCTGTCTCTACTAAAACATACAAAAAAAATTGGCTGGGCATGGTGGCGGGCGCCTGTGGTCCCAGCTACTCCGGAGGCTGAGGCAGGAGAATGGTGTGAACCCAGAAGGTGGAGCTTGCAGTGAGCCGAGATCGAGCCACTGCACTCCAGCCTGGGCGACAGAGTGAGACTCTGTCTCAAAAAAAAAAAAAAAAAAAAAAAAAAAACTAGAGAAGCAACAGCAACACAAATTCAAAAGCTAGCAGAAAGGCAAGAAATAACTAAGATCAGAGCAGAACTGAAGGAGATAGAGACACAAAAAATCCCTTCAAAAATCAATGATTCCAGGAGCTGGTTTTTTGAAAAGATCAACAAAATTGATAGACCACTAGCAAGATTAATAAAGACGAAAAGAGAGAAGACTCAAATAGACATAATAAAAAATGACAAAGGGGATATCACCACCGATCCCACAGAAATAGAAACTACCATCAGAGAATACTATAAACACCTCTATGCAAATAAGCTAGAAAATCTAGAAGAAATGGATAAATTCCTGGACACATACACCCTCCCAAGACTAAACCAGGAAGAAGTTGAATCTCTGAATAGACCAATAACAGGCTCTGAAATTGAGGCAATAATTAATAGCCTACCAACCAAAAAGAAATCCAGGAGCAGACAGATTCACAGCCGAATTCTACGAGAGGTACAAAGAGGAGCTGGTACTGCTCCTTCTGAAACTATTCCAGTTAATAGAAAAAGAGGGAATCCTCCCTAACTCATTTTATGAGGCCAGCATCATCCTGATACCAAAGGCTGGCAGAGACACAACAAAAAAAGAGAATTTTAGACCAATATCCCTGATGAACATCGATGCAAAAGTCCCCAATAAGATACTGGCAACCTGAATCCATCAGCACATCAAAAAGCTTATCCACCATGATAAAGTCGGCTTCATCCCTGGGATGCAAGACTGGTTCAACATATGCAAATCAATAAATGTAATCCATCACATAAACAGAACCAATGACAAAAAACACATGATTGTCTCAATAGATACAGAAAAGGCCTTTGACAAAATTCAACAGCCCTTCATGCTAAAAACTCTCAATAAACTAGGTATTGATGGAACGTATCTCCAAATAATGAGCTATTTATGACAAACCCATAGCCAATATCATACTGAATGGGCAAAAACTGGAAGCATTCCCTTTGAAAACTGGCACAAGACAGGGATGCCCTCTCTCACCACTCCTATTTAACATAGTGTTGGAAGTTCTGGCTAGGGCAATCAGGCAGGAGAAAGAAATAAAGGGTATTCAATTAGGAAAAGAGGAAGTCAAATTTTCCCTGTTTGCAGATGACATGACTGTATATTTAGAAAACCCCATTGTCTCAGCCCAAAATCTCCTCAAGTTGATAAGCAACTTCAGCACAGTCTCAGGATACAAAATCAATGTGCAAAACTCACAAGCATTCCTACACACCAGTAACAGACAAACAGCCAAATCATGAGCAAACTCCCATTCACAACTGCTACAAAGAAAATAAAATACCTAGGAATATGACTTACAAGGGATGTGAAGGACCTCTTCAAAGAGAACTAAAAACCACTGCTCAACGAAGTAAAAGAGGACACAAACACATGGAAGAACATTACATGCTCATGGATAGGAAGAATCAATATCGTGAAAATGGCCATACTTCCCAAGGTAATTTATAGATTCAATGCTATCCCCATCAAGCTACCAATGACTTTCTTCACAGAATTGGAACAAACTACTTTAAAGTTCATATGGAACCAAAAAAGAGCCCACATTGCCAAGACAATTCTAAGCAAAAAGAACAAAGCTGGAGGCATCATGCTACCTGACTTCAAACTATACTACAAGGTTACAGTAACCAAAACAGCATGGTACTGGTACCAAAACAGAGATATAGATCAATGGAACAGAACAGAGGCCTCAGAAATAACACCACACATCTACAACCATATGATCTTTGACAAATCTGACAAAAACAGGAAATGGGGAAAGGATTCCCTGTTTAATAAATGGTGCTGGGAAAACTGGCTAGCCATGTGTAGAAAGCTGAAACTGGATCCTTTCCTTACACCTTATACAAAATTTAATTCAAGATGGATTAAAGACTTAAATGTTAGACCTAAAACCATTAAAATCCTACAAGAAAACCCAGACAATACCATTCAGGACATAAGCATGGGCAAGGACTTCATGACTAAAACACCAAAAGCAATGGCAACAAAAGTCAAAATTGACAAATGGGATCTCATTAAACTAAAGAGCTTCTGCACAGCAAAAGAAACTACCATCAGAGTGAACAGGCAACCTACAGAATGGGAGAAAATGTTTGCAATCTACTCATCTGACAAAGGGCTAATATCCAGAATCTACAAAGAACTCAAGCAAATTCACAAGAAAAAAGCAAACAACCCCATCAAAAACTGGGTAAATGATATGACCAGACACTTCTCAAAAGAAGACATTTATGCAGCCAACAGACACATGAAAAAATACTCATCATCACCGGTCATTAGAGAAATGCAAATCAAAACCACAATGAGATACCATCTCATGCCAGTTAGAATGGTGATCATTAAAAAGTCAGGAAACAACAGATGCTGGAGAGGATGTGGAGAAATAGGAACACTTTTACATTGTTGGTGGGTGTGTAAACTAGTTCAACCATTGTGGAAGACAGCGTGGCGATTCCTCAAGTATCTAGAACTAGAAATACCATTTGACCCAGCAATCCCATTACTGGATATATACCCAAAGGATTATAAATCATGCTGCTATAAAGACACATGCACATGTATGTTTATTGCAGCACTATTCATAATAGCAAAGACTTGGAACCAACCAACCCAAATGTCCATCAATGATAGACTGCATTAAGAAAATGTGGCACATATACACCATGGAATGCTATGCAGCCGTAAAAAAGGATAAGTTCATGTCCTTTGCAGGGACATGGATGAAACTGGAAACCATCATTCTCAGCAAACTATCACGAAGACAGAAAACCAAACACCGCATGTTCTCACTCATAGGTGGGAATCGAACAACGAGATCACTTGGACAAAGGGCTGGGAACATACACTGGAGCCTGTTGGGGGTTTGGGGGCTGGGGGAGGGATAGCATTAGGAGAAATACCTAATGTAAATGATGAGTTGATGGATGCAGCAAACCAACATGGCACATGTATACCTATGTATCAAACCTGCACGTTGTGCACGTGTACCCTAGAACTTAAAGTATAATAAATAATAACAAGAATAAGTGATGTCTGAGACCAAGCCCAGAAAAATCATTTTTCCTAGACAAATGCTTTCTAGGAAAATGTATCTCACCAGCCAATGAACTATATATTAGAAACGATTTTTCTAGGAAACGATTTCCTACACCTTTTCTAGAAAAATCATTTCAAGTTTTGAAGATACATCACTTTTTTTCCTTGAAGTATCTTCCATCATAAATTGGAAATAGGTCTCAGATAGTATTCTTTTTTTTTTTTTTTTTTTTTTTTGAGACGGAGTCTTGCTCTGTCGCCCAGGCTGGAGTGCAGTGGCACAATCTCGGCTCACTGCAAGCTCCGCCTCCCGGGTTCACGCCATTCTCCTGCCTCAGCCTCTCCGAGTAGCTGGGACTACAGGCGCCCGCCACCACGCCCGGCTAATGATAGTATTCTTTTTCTCAGTGCCTGTGGAGGTAGTTTTAGTTGCAAGAAGCCAACTCATTTAGCTTACCTCAAGCTAGGATTCCTAAGGCAGTAAGGGGGAGAGGAATCCTGGTCAGGATTCACAGAGCTGGACACAGTCCTGCCCCTCTACCCTAACATGACTCGGCTGCTCTTTCCTTCTCTCTACCGCAACTGCCAGTTGTTTAAATCTTTCCCATTTCAAACTTCCAAAGAAAAAACCCAACTGGTCTAGTGACCACTTTCTCTGTTTGAGGAGAGCTTCTTATAGCATAGCATAGCACAGCATAGCATAGACATAGAACTCAAAATTACAAGCCCCAGATTATTTGATTCAGCCTTGCATGGAGGTAGAGTTGATGATAGAGGCGGCAAGTCTCAATCAATGTTGAATGAAGAGGCTTGAAGGAACAAAGAGATTCTTGGCCCTGGTGTTCTGTATTCTCCAAGAGCTAGCATTTGCATTTACTTTCGAGTCAGGAAAGAAGTTTGAAGTCCATTTATAAATCAGCTGCTTTAAAGACACTCAGACTATAAGGCTGAAATGAGGATGCTTTCTTTTCAGATTTCTATCTTTTCTGCATCTTGTCATCATAAAATGAGTGCTGCATAGTTTATTTGCAAGATATTTCCCAAAAACTCTATTTTACCTACCATGGTTTATTGCATATTGCCCTTAACCTTGATTTTATGATGCTTGTTTACCTACTGAATGTGGGAAATTACAGTTACTCTTGTGTGTTTGTTTTGGAAAATTCTATTTAAATTTACTCATCAACCTTACAGTAGTTAACCCTTTGACTATTGTTTTACTGATCAACAAAGAGGCCAGAGTGGCTAGAACCCAGTGAGCAAGAAGAGAGAAGTCAAGGGTGAGGTTAGAGAGGTCAAGGGGCAGGCAGACTTATATATTAATTCAGTCAGTATAAAAGCCTATTTAGACTCCCCTGGAGTTGGGAGTAGGGATGGGGAACTAACACCTGTTTTCTGTATAGTTATGATACAAATAAAGATAAATGATATGTTTAGTCGAATAGTTTTAAAACTTCTTACCACTTTCACTGCCACTGTCCTTGTACAAGCAACTATCATCTTTGGTCTATGAATTTTTACAAAAACCTCCTATCTAGGCCAGGTGCAGTGACTCACGCCTGTAATCCCAGTACATTGGGAGGCGGACGCAGGTGGATTGCTTGAGCCCAGGAGTTTGAGAATAGCCTGGGCAACATGGTGAAACCCCACCTCTACTAAAATTACAAAAAATTAGCTGGGCATAGTGATGTTTACTTATAGTCCCAGCTACTCAGGAGGCTGAGTGGGAGAATCAACTGAGCCCAAGAAGCTGAGGCTGCAGTGAGCCATGATCATGACACTGCACTCCAGCCTGAGCAACGGAACGAGACCTGTCTCAACAAAAACCAAAACAAATAAATAAAACCTTCTATCTGATCTCTTGCTTCTTCCCTTGCCTTCTTGCAGTGTGGTCAACACAAAAACCAGGGTGTGGCTGTTAAATAAGTCTGCTTTCTTTCAGTGGCTTCTCATGTCTCTCAGAGGAAAAACTCAATCCCTACATGGTCAGTGTGGTGCCTGCCCCTTGACCTCTCTAACCTCATCCTTGACTTCTCTCTTCTTGCTCACTGGGTTCTAGCCACTCTGGGCTCTTTTTTGTTCTTCAGACACAGTAGGAGTCTCCTGCCTTAGGGCTCTTGTACTTCTGTTCTTGCTGTGTGGAGTGCTCCCTGTTCAGATACCTACACAGCTTCCTTCCTCTCAGGAAATACAGATCTTAACTTTTTCCTTAGTAGAGGATACTTGGCATCCTATTGAACAGTTGATCTTATGTTGGTGGGCCCTCAAGATAGGGCAGTTTATCTCACAAAGATTGCGGCTGTATCACGATTGAGCCAAGTGGCCCAACTCCTTTGGCTAAAGATATGGCGATTAAGTCACCACACTGTGATTAAGTCAAAGTCATAGGAAAACTGTACTCAGTGAGATAATGTTGGAGTTTCCTTAGATGCTTGCTTGAAAAACGTGGCAGCATCTCAGGGTCCCTCAAGGACATGAAATTGAGTGCACTTTTAGTCTTGCAGATAACTTTGACTGGTCACAAGCTCATTCACCAAGACAGCAGGTAGATCAATTCCCATTCATTCCAAACCCTGGAGAAACAGCTCACGGCTCTTCTGATTCCAAGTCTGGAGCAGAGCTTTGGCCTGCTGGCAGGTAGGAAAGTCTACAGAGAGGAATGTTTTAAGGGAATACAGGAGGACCTTGCTTAAAATACACTCCTTCCATAACAACTTTCATAGCCTCTGGAATGCTGCCATTAGGAATCTATTCCTATTAGAACTGGAAATGTTTTTGTTTTATATAGTATCTTCTTCTTAAGATGCTCTTACGCCTAGAGCACATAATATGTAAACAAAGACTCTAGTTTGTGGAAAATGTCTATTCTTAAGAGCTACCTCTTACGAAGGTTGCAGAAATTGATCACTGACTATGTGCCTAGAAAGAGGAAAGCAAGAGACGGTAGTTGAAGAATACAATCAGGAGGAAAATCATCCTGAAACAATATAAGAAAACTTAACTCTCCCAAATAAATATTTCTGCACCTGATACCAGTCATAGGCATACATACAATCCAAACTGCCCTATGGGGAAAGCAAGCCATTTCTGCTGGAATTACTTTTTGATAGGCAAAAAACAGAGAAGCCTCTTCGTGAATTTTGCTTTGGGACCATCCAGCCTGGGCGACAGAGCGAGACTCCATCTCTAAATAAATAAATAAATAAATAATAAAAATAAAAAATAAACCTTAGCCTCTAGATCAGAACCAACCAAGAACAAAGGCACACATACTCTGTCACTCATATGTTGAGTCTTTGGTGGAATAAAGCAGTTTACAGCAAAGGGAAGTTTTTCACATTACATAATAACTGTTTACGTCTAAGAGGCACATGGAACCCCCAGAGGCTTCTGTGTATCTTTTATTTTTTGTATTTTCACCCTGAAGACATGTCTTTGTCTCTGAACTAAAAGAGGCTGTTCCCTGTGGGATCTGAGACTAAGGAAGCCTAGAAATTGGGCACTTGGGCATAGATGGGGCCAACTATGGTAATAAGTTATTTGGAGGCAGAGAGGGGTGTCTCTCTCTCTCTCTCATACCGGCAGATAAGGATAGGCAGGGAAAGAGGACACCCTGGGGGATAGATAGAGAGTTATCTGCAGGATGATGGATTTTGCCTAAAGAAAGGGAAAATTATTTTGTAACTTGATTCCCTGTACCTCAACCAACAGCCACCTCATTTATTTCGGGTCAAAAGTGAGATTCAAAAGCAGTATATTTGAGTAGAAAGTGGAAAAACGGTTTTCCTGGGTTGTTTAAACAATTTTGACCTTTATAATTACTTTAAAAGTAATACATGTTTTTGCTTAAAAATTTGGAAAATGCAGGAAAGTATAAAGGAAATAAAAATCATTCACATTCCCATCACAACCTTTTTTTTTTTTTTTTTTTTTTTTTTGAGATGGAGTCTTGCTCTGTTGCCCAGGCTGGAGTGCGGTGGTGTGATCTCGGCTCACTGCAAGCTCCGCCTCCCAGGTTCACACCATTCTCCTGCCTCAGCCTCCCGAGTAGCTGGGACTACAGGTGCCTGCCACCATGCCTGGCAAATTTTGTTTTGTATTTTTAGTAGAGACGGGGTTTCACCGTGTTAGCCAGGATGATCTCTATCTCCTGACTCTCGTGATCTGCCCGTGTTGGCCTCCCAAAGTGCTGGGATTATAGGCGTGAGCCACCGCACCAGGCCTGCAATCCCATCACATCTTATTTAGATGTTTATCTTTTCAATCTTTGTTCTATTAATATACATACTTTAAAAAATAATGCAGTTATGTTCTATATCTTGTTTTATAATTTGCTTCTTTCACTTAATTTATCATGTACTGTATATGGCCAACATCTTTGTTTTTCTAAATAATGTTTAACAGCCACATAGTATTTTAATATATGTGGGTATCAATATTTGACTATTCCCCATTTTTAGACATTTAGGTGTTTTTCTGTTGCAATGTGAACATTTGCTTTAATTTAAATAGAAGTAAAAAACTACACGTGCATTTTTAAATAAAGTTACATTTCTTCTTTTTGAGACCTTAACTCACTAAACATTGAAAATGTTCCTTGGCTATTGCCTGAAGGCAAGAATCTTTCTTGGCTGTTTTGAAGAGGGTTTTTTAGACAGTTTTTAGGAGACAGAGAGTTGGGGTGGGGTTATTTAATGGGGCAGGGCATGAGGATGGTTCTTATTAGTAGTTAGTCATGGAGTTAAATCTTAATGCTTGAGATATTTAGAAGCCAAAGTTATGAGTACATGAATTCCAAGGTAGAGGGATGTCTGTGTGTGTGTGTGTGTGTGTGTGTGTGTGTGTGTGTGTATGTGTGCATGTGTTCATGTGGTTGGCAAGTGGGATGGAGTTACTTGGTGTAAATATGATTTAATCAGAACGAAATTGACATGCTGGGGTTGAAGGTGGGTTAGATAAATCCTATTCTTTTTCTTTCTTTTTTTTTTTTTTGAGACAGTCTCAGCTCACTGCAAGCTCTGCCTCCTGGGTTCAAGCAATTCTCCCTGTCTCAGCCTTCCAAGTAACTGGGATTACAGGTGCCCGCCACCATGCCCGGCTAATTTTTGTATCTTTTTAGTAGAGACGGGGTTTCCATGTTGGCCAGGCTGGTCTTGAACTCCTGACCTCAGGTAATCTGCCCACCTCACCCTCCCAAAGTGCTGGGATTACAAGCGTGAGCCACCGCACCTGGCCTGATAAATCCTATTCTAAATTGAATACGTGCAGGTCACTATTTTACAAGCCACTATTTTGCTTTCACTTAGCAATTGCCTTCTTTCTTTTTCTCTCCCTCCTCCACACCTCCACTGTCACATTGCAGGTAGTAAACATTAAACCTCACAGCAGGAAAGGGAGTGGAGCAACTACTTCTGTATCTAGGCCAAGGTCAGTTTGTCACACTAGACCCAGAGTTTCTTGTCTCTGGATCTAAGTGCCAGAAACTTCCTCTTTTCTGAAATATTAGAGTTCACTACTTTAGATACCTTCTTTGTTAAACTTTCCCAGGTCTCTTAAATGTTAGACCTAAAACCATTAAAATCCTACAAGAAAACCTAGGCAATACCATTCAGGACATAGGCGTGGGCAAGGACTTCATGTCTAAAACACCAAAAGCAATGGCAACAAAAGCCAAAATTCACAAATGGGATCTCATTAAACTAAAGAGCTTCTGCACAGCAAAAGAAACTACCATCAGAGTGAACAGGCAACCTACAGAATGGGAGAAAATTTTTGCAACCTACTCATCTGACAAAGGGCTAATACCCAGAATCTACAATGAACTCCAACAAATTTACAAGAAAAAAACAAACAACCCCATCAAAAAGTGGGCGAAGGACATGAACAGACACTTCTCAAAAGAAGACATTTATGCAGCCAAAAAAACACATGAAAAAATGCTCATCATCACTGGCCATCAGAGAAATGCAAATCAAAACCACAGTGAGATACCATCTCACACCAGTTAGAATGGCCATCATTCAAAAGTCAGGAAATAACAGGTGCTGGAGAGGATGTGGAGAAATAGGAACACTTTTACACTGTTGGTGGGACTGTAAACTAGTTCAACCATTGTGGAAGTCAGTGTGGCGATTCCTCAGGGATCTAGAACTAGAAATACCATTTGACCCAGCCATCCCATTACTGGGTATATACCCAAAGGACTATAAATCATGCTGCTATAAAGACACATGCACACGTATGTTTATTGCGGCACTATTCACAATAGCAAAGACTTGGAACCAACCCAAATGTCCAACAACGATAGACTGGATGAAGAAAATGTGGCACATATACACCATGGAATACTACGCAGCCATAAAAAATGATGAGTTCATGTCGTTTGTAGGGACATGGATGAAAGTGGAAAACATCATACTCAGTAAACTATCGCAAGGACAAAAAACCAAACACCGCATGTTCTCACTCATAGGTGGGAATTGAACAATGAGAACTCATGGACACAGGAAGGGGAACATCACACTCTGGGGCCTGTTGTGGGGTGGGGGGAGGGGGGAGGGACAGCATTAGGAGATATACCTAATGCTAAATGACGAGTTAATGGGTGCAGCAAAACAACATGGCACATGGATACATATGTAACAAACCTGCACATTGTGCACATGTACCCTAAAACCTAAAGTATAAAAAAAAAAAAAAAAAAAAAACTTTCCCAGGTCTCTAGTCTGAATGAATTATTCTTTCGTGGGCATGCCCACTTATTTGCAATTATTCAGAATTCACTTTCTTTTGTCTTATTTTATAAAAAGTGATTTGTTTGTGTCCCCCAGTGGTTGAGTTCAAGATCCTTGTCTTCTTCATTGTTGTGCTTCTTATGCCTGGCACAGAGCCTAACTTAGGTACTCAGCAAATATTTGCAATGACATCAAACAGATGAAATAAAACCCTAGGAGATAAGATAAAGCGCTTGGACTGCATATACTTCCTTCACTTTTAATTTCCTTCTGTTTTCTTTTTTTGCTCACCTGTTTGTTGTTTCCATTCTCCTTATCAATTACTCGGGGTTAGGATATTTAATTTTCAGTTTACTTATTCAGAGTCTTCGCACTCTAAGGGGGAAAGAAGCTACAAGAAGAGAAACCAATTAAATACGTAAGATTAGGTTGATGAATCATGTTAAACATCAACTATAATAATAAATAGAAGAACATAAATATTCTCTGATTCAAATCTCAGCAGATCAAAGGTTGGTCATTTTCTGTGAGTTAGTCTTCTTTTCTGGATATGTTCACACATCCAGGTTTACAGAAGAACTGAAGGGAGAGCTGGTATGTATGAGGTTAATTCCTATATCAGGTGGAAAGGATTTCCTAATGGATATAGATGTGCTCTTTTGTCTGTAGAGAATTTTGCTGCTAGATTTAATTGAATTTGTTTTTTGTACAGTACTTGAAGCCCAAGGGAAATTTTGCTTATTTCATAAAGAAACAGGATTTTATATAAATCCCAAGTGACCTGATAAACACACACTATAAAACATGTCTAATTCTTATGCTTAATTCAATTCAGTAAACGTTTATGGGACATTCATTATATGTGAGGTGCTCTACAAGATGGCAGGAGACCAGGAAGGAGAAAAGATGGCTCCTGCCCTCAGGAAGCTAACAGTTCGGTATACTCCTATATGTAAATTGCCACCTAATATACACATTTTGATGAAATAAGGGCTAGGTAGTGTTTACCTGCCCCAAATACATACTTTACAAAAGGAGAACCTGAAGTGCTGAGTGGAGAAATGAAGTTAGCCCAGGCTGGATGAGATGGGCAGGCGCTTCTGGGTTGTATTGGCTCCTACTACTATGGCCACTCTAGCCCTTTCTAGCCACAGCAAACACTCCTATCATGTTTCTCCCAGACTTCACCATGCCTCCCACAGGTGGAGGAAGAAGACCTAGAATATGGCGACTCTCTTAAAGGTGCAACTATGCCCTTGACAACTTACAGAAGGAACAGAGCCCGCAGTTTTAAACCTACTTTGGATTGTAGATACCTTTGAGAATCTAATAAAAACTTTTGGAGCCTGTCCTCAGAAAACTGCAGAATGTTCCTACAGACAATGCCATGAGCAATTTCTAGACTCCCTGAAGCACACCTGTGGTTATAGCTGAATCCATCTCTTCCCTTGCACTGACTAGCTCTCCTCCTTCTGGGCTATTACACAAATGAACTAGATAGCTCCTGAAAGCAAGTAAAAGGACTCAGGAAACAGATCCAACTGCTCATGCCCAAATCAGTCAGAAAGGAAGCAAATAAGGAATAAGAAATAATGACTCTCTATGTCTAGGTTGATGTAGAAATAAGTGATTTTTTTAAATAGAGAAACTTGAATTTTTAATTATTATAGCATTAAAAAATCTATAATGGTAGCAAAATCTTTGCAAATAATGTAAAATAAAAATACATATGCAATGTCAACAGGAGGTTTTTGTTTGAAATGTAATGACTTTTCGGCCCGGCACGGTGGCTCACGCCTGTAATCCCAGCACTTTGGGAGGCCGAGGTGGGCAAATCACGAGGTCAGGAGATCAAGACCATCCTGGCTAACATGGTGAAACCCCATCTCTACCAAAAATGAAAAAAAAGTAGCCCAGTGTGGTGGTGGGTGCCTGTAGCTCCAGCTACTCAGGAGGCTGAGGCAGCAGAATGGCATGAACCCAGGAGGCTGAGCTTGCAGTGAGCCGAGATCATGCCACTGCACTCCAGCCTGGGGGACAGAGCGAGACTCCATCTCAAAAAAAAAAAAAAAAGACAAAGACAAAGATGGGCATTACATAATGGTAAAGTGATCCGTCTCAAAAAAAAAAAAAAAAAGAAATATAATGAGTTTTCACATGGTGGATAGATTCAGGAATTTGTAGGGATAATGGAAAGTAGTATGAATGATGTGTATTATGAAAACAAAGACTTATTTGTGATAAAGGAGAGGAACTTTGGTTATTCTATTATTCTTTTCTCTTATGTTATTCTGTCTTTCCTTTCCCAATCATCCTTGCTTTTCTTTTCTACATTTCAGCTCAAGTTATTGATACAGGAAAGACTAAAGATTTATTAAACTATCAAAAAGAAATAACTTTATCAAATGCCAAGCAAAGTTGATGGGAAAAAATCCTCCCAAGCTAAACAGTAGTTTGAAAAGGTAATCTTTTAGAAAATAGCAAAGACCTTTCAGAAAATAAGCTGATTATTTTGATTTAAATTGGACTCATTGAATATATATATATATAGCTACAAACCAAACTCAACCATCATTTGTGTACACTTTTCTTCCATACTAAGTAGAAATATCCTTCATCAGAAATGCTTTAATGCAGAGTTTTGTTTGGCTTTTTAAATGCTGAATTTTGACCTTATGTTGATTTTCTAATTTTCATCTTCTTCGCTGCCCAAAACCAAGGTTATGAGTACAGAGAATTACTAAAGGACAAGTGTGAAAATCCTCCACATTTAAGACCTTATACAGAGATTAACACTGGAGATAATTTCTATGGACATATTCTATTACACTGAGTTGGTATATCTGGCAGAATTGTAGCAGTATTTTCATTTGAGCTCTAATCTGTAGATAACAATTGAAACAAAAAGATGCAATCACCTAGAGAATTTATACTGAGGCCAGAGCCATACTCTGAGTACATGTGGAACATTTATGTGGTCAAAGCTGCCACAGTAATTACAAAAGAAGCACTGTGGGGCTGGGCGCAGTGGCTCACGCCTGTAATCCCAGAACTTTGGGAGGCCGAGGCGGGCAGATCACGAGGTCAGGAGATCAAGACCATACTGGCTAACACAGTGAAACCCTGTCTCTACTAAAAATACAAAAAATTAGCCGGGCCTGGTGGCAGGTGCCTGTAGTCCCAGCTACTCAGGAGGCTGAGGCAGGAGAATGGCGTGAACCTGGGAGGTGGAGCTTGCAGTGAGCAGAGATCATGCCACTGCAGTCCAGCTTGGGCGACAGAATGAGACTCCGTCTCAAAGAAAAAAAAAAAGTGCTGCACTCTAAGGGGGCTGCTGGGAAACAATAAGGCTGGGAGGGGTAAGCTATTGGACTAACTCCTCAGAAGAACATGGATATGACAGAGTGCTAATACCCCCTCCAGTGCCCAGTCTTTTCTCTTTTCCTTTTAAAAATAGAATCTTGCATGTTTTAATTGGATACATAGCCACCTATGTAGAGACTGTTATTTCCCAGATTTCCTTGCTCTGGGCGTGGCCATAGGATGGGAATGGAAGTACCATTTATAAGGTAATCAAATATGTTACATTTACAAATGCAGGTTAAAATATCTAAAGGACCTAATTAAATTAGTTTATAATTGGGACCAATCATTACTCAAAACCTCTTAAAATCCTGTTTAAACTTCACCATATTTGTAAAGTAATACAGCTTGTAAGAAAATAACTTAAAAACACCTAGGGTTTTGAGTTTTCAATATATTTATTATCAAATAATAAATTTAGTATTAAATTACTGATTAAAATGTAACTTGTATTCAGGGCTGCAGGCCTGTTTTGGGGTATCCTACACTGTTAACACTTCAGATTTTCAACTAGGCATGAAAAATGAGTTGTGACCTTCCAATAGGTCTGAATCACTGTCTAATTTACTGATGCCCGCACTTTTATATACTCTATTCATCAAATCCTCAGGCAGATGACAGCTACCCAAGACAAGAGATAATAAATTGTTCTTTACAAAGACAATGGAAGCTGTATACAGTGTCAATTGGCTCATCTTTTTGTTGTTATTGTTCCTGCAGAACAAGCGAGGGCTTTTCAGTTCAGAGATCACAGCTGCATATCTCTGAGGTCTTTAATAATTTCAGACTGATCATGGATACCACATTCTTTGATTAACTGACCTTTAGTAAAAAGAGAGACAAATGAATGAAAATGAATATTCTTGGCAGTTCACAAATCTGTTTTAGGCATTGCTTTTCTCATATATGTGAGACAAAATATTGATCAAAATGCATAACTAAATCACGAAGGAATAGAAGAATTTCTTAGTGCCATGACATCTTTTTTTTTTCTTTTTTTTTTTTGAGATGGAGTCTCGCTCTGTCGCCCAGGCTGGAGTGCAGTGGCACGATCTCGGCTTACTGCAAGCTCCGCCTCCTGGGTTCACGCCATTCTCCTGCCTCAGCCTCCCGAGTAGCTGGGACTACAGGCGCCTGCCACCATGCCTGGCTAATTTTTTGTATTTTTAGTAGAGACAGGGTTTCACCATGTTAGCCAGGATGGTCTCGATCTCCTGACCTCGTGATTCGCCTGTCTCGGCCTCCCAAAGTTCTGGGATTACAGGTGTGAGCCACTGTGCCTGGCCACCATGCCATCTTTTTTGGGAACATGAGCTGGTCACTTATCTCACCCTAATTCTTAATGTTCAACTAGATTTTAGGGAGTTTCCATTTTTCCTAACATTTCATGACTTAGGTAGAGTTTCCACCAGTCTTTCAGAATATTGAAGCCATCAGAGTGCACCAAGTTTGATTCTGGGAGGCCAAGTTAGTGTGATAGGATGGGCCTGGACTTCACCCAGCCACCAGTTGGTGAAAGTGCTGGCTTAGGAGTCAGAGAAGTGAGCTTGACTCCCAGATCTTCCACTTGCTAGCTGTGTCAGTTTAGTTAAGTCATGTCAGCAATTTGAGCCTGAGTTTCTGCATTTAGAAGAGTTTTTGTAAGAATCAGATGATTTGATGTGTAGGAAAGGGTTTTGCAAACTAAAGTGTGCCATCTAAATATAAGGAACTCTACATTTCTAAAAAAAGACTTGTAATAGGGCAAAGATAAATTTTGGCTGAATTAGAAAGAAGTGTTTTTAAAAGTCCAGACTGAAGCCTAGGGTGATCAGGTCCCAAGGACTAGAAAAATCTTTTTTTTTTTTTTTTTTTTTTGAGACGAAGTCTCACTCTTGTCCCCCAGGCTGGAGTACAATGGCGCGATCTCTGCTCACTGTAACCTCTGCCTCCCAGGTTCAAGTGATTCTCCTACCTCAGCCTCCTGAGTAGCTGGAATTGCAGGCATCTGAAACCATGCCTGGCTGATTTTTGTATTTTTTTTTTATTATTATTATACTTTAAGTTTTAGGGTACATGTGCACAACGTGCAGGTTTGTTACATATGTATACATGTGCCATGTTGGTGTGCTGCATCCTTTAACTCGTCATTTAGCATTAGGTATATCTCCTAATGCTATCCCTCCCCCTTCTCCCCACCCCACAACAGTCCCCAGTGTGTGATGTTCCCCTTCCTGTGTCCATGTGTTTTCATTGTTCAATTCCCACCTATGAGTGAGAACATGCGGTGTTTGGTTTTTTGTCCTTGTGATAGTTTGCTGAGAATGATGGTTTCCAGTTTCATCCACGTCCCTACAAAGTACATGAACTCATCATTTTTTATGGCTGCATAATATTCCATGGTGTATATGTGCCACATTTTCTTAATCCAGTTTATCGTTGTTGGACATTTAGGTTGGTTCCAAGTCTTTGCTATTGTGAATAGTGCCACAATAAACATATGTGTGCATATGTCTTTATAGCAGCATGATTTATAATCCTTTGGGTATATACCCAGTAATGGGATGGCTGGGTCAAATGGTATTTCTAGTTCTAAATCCCTGAGGAATCGCCACACTGACTTCCACAATGGTTGAACTAGTTTACAGTCCCACCAACAGTGTAAAAGTGTTCCTGTTTCTCCACATCCTCTCTAGCACCTGTTGTTTCCTGACTTTTGAATGATGGCCATTCTAACTGGTGTGAGATGGTATCTCATTGTGGTTTTGATTTGCATTTCTCTGATGGCCAGTGATGATGAGCATTTTTTCATGTGTTTTTTGGCTGCATAAATTTTTAGTAGAGACGGGGTTTCACCATGTTGGCCAGGCTGGTCCCGAACTCCTGACCTCAGGTGATCCGCCCGCCTTGGCCTCCCAAAGTGCTGGGATTACAGGTGTGAGCCATCGTGCCTGGCTGGACTGGAAAAATTCTGAAATATCCAGCTGCCTGCTTATGCAGATAGATGGTATTCTAGAATATTGTAGTTGATGTCATCAAGATGGATGACTATATGCTAATGGCTATTTCCAGGCTAAACTTTTACCTTAAGTTCAGATTTCTTTTTTTCAACTATCTGTTGAGCATCTTCCCTGGAGCCTACACAGGCACCACTGTCTTCATCTTCTAGGCCTTCTTCTAATTTCTCCCCCACCCCTGACCACATCTGCCTATGCCTCTGAACAAAACCACTAGGAGTTGTTCTTCTAGTCTGTATGTATGTTGGCTGTTGGTGGCTCCACTACAACTAAAACCTAGGATAAACCCTCAGACAATGTACAAGGACAACAGCAAATCAGTTGTGCTGTCAGAGACCAGAAACGTGGGAACCACCCTGCACTGCATTCTTTCCACCACCCCACATCTATCCCATCAATCACCAAATCTCATTGACTTTATTTAGATGAAAGACTATCTACATATATTCTAGCTGAATTTTCATTACAAAACTGTAAATTATGTATTAGCATCTCCATTGTATAAGGGATAACTCTCAGGCCCAAAGATATTAAACGACCTTCACACAAGTAGTAGGTGTCAGAACTGGGATTTTTCCAACTCTTTGCTTTTTCTAGTACACCATTGTTTTCTTATATTGTGGATATTATTTACAGTTCTATCTCTTCCACTGAAAAGAAGCTTCTCCTGCCAGGGCCTCAGTAGGGTTAATCTTCATATTCTCAGATATAATGTCTAGTACACAGTGCCCAATAAATGTTTGTTGAATTTGAGGAAACAGTCATTTTGTGGTTAAGTGCTATATGCGTGAGTTTCTGTGCTGTTCTGGCACCAGTGTCTTGGTTTGATGTTGAGCTCCTGGAGCAGGGACCTGACCTTATTTATCTTCATTTCCCTAAGTTCTAGAAATTGGCTAACTCATACATAGCAGGCACTCAATAAACATTTGATAGATCTACTTAAAATACCAGCACATTATCTTCATAGTTTGTGTCTTTAGAACACAGGCTGTTTTCCTCTGGCTTTAACAATCCCCTAGACCAAAGTGGAACTGGTTTAGAGTTTTCTTTAAAAACTAAGTTTGGCCTCAGAGAGCATCTAAAAAGGATAGAACAACACTGACAAAAAGAAGCTGCTGAGAAGATTGATAACTCACACATGGGCAGCTCTTTTTTGTTTAAAAAGATACTCTTACGATATGGAAGAAAATCTTTAGGATCTAGGGCTAGGGGAAAAGTTTTTTTTTGGTTTTGTTTGTTTGTTTGTTTTTTGAGACAGAGTCTTGCTCTGTCGCCCAGGCTGGAGTGCAGTCGCGCCATCTCAGCTCACTGCAACCTCCGCCTCCCCGGTTCAAGTGATTTTCCTGCCTCAGCCACCCAAGTAGCTGGGATTATAGATGCACGCCATGCCGGACTAATTTTTTATATTTTTAGTAGAGACGGGGTTTCACTATGTTGGCCAGGCTGGTTTCAAACTGCTGACCTCAAGTGATCTGCCTGCCTCGGCCTCCCAAAGTGCTAGAATCACAGGTGCGAACCACCGCACCTGGCCTAGGGGAAAAGTTTTTAGCCTTCCCATCCAAAGCAAAATCCAAAAAAGGAAAATTGCTAGATTAGGCCTCTTCGAAAATTCAAAACTTTTGCTCTGCTAAAGATCTTGTGAAGATAATGAAAAGACAAGCTATGGACTGGCAAAAATATTCTCAAACCACATATTCAGCAAAGGACTAATATCTAGAATATATAAAGGACTCTCAATACTTTACAGTAAGATATCCAAACAATCCAATTAGAAATGGGCAGAAAACATGAAGAGACATTTCACAACAGGATATACAAATGAGCACATGAAAAGTTGTTCAATATCATTTTCATTAGGAAAATGCAAATTAAAATCACAAAGAAATATTATACAATTTTCAGAAAACTAAAACAAAAACATAGTCATAATACCAAATTCTGGGGAATATGGAGAAACTTGAGCCTCATACATTGTTAGGGGGAATGGAAAATGAACAGCCATTCTGGAAAAGAGTATGGCAGTTTCTTTCAAAACTAAACATGTTTAACGTATGATTCAGCAATTGCTATTTATTTATCTCAGAAAAATAAAAACTAATATTCACACAAAAACCTGTCTGTGAATGTTGATAGCAGCTTTATTCATAATAGCCAAACACTGGAAACAGCTCCTTCAATGAACAAATGATTAAATAATCTGTAGTACACGGGTCCCCAGCCCCTGGGCTGTGGACCAGTACTGGTCAGTGTTCTGTTAGGAACTGGGTCACACAGCAGGAAGTGAGGGGTGGGTAAGAAAGCATTACCACCTGAGCTCCGCTTCCTATCAGATCAGCAGCAGCATTAGATTCTCAGAGTAGTGCAAATCCTGTTGTAAATTGTACACGCAAGGGATGGAGGTTGCAGGCAAGCAAGCATTACCACCTGAGCTCCGCTTCCTATCAGATCAGCAGCGGCATCAAATTCTCAGAGGAGCGCAAACCCTATTGTGAACTGCACATGCAAGGGATTGAGGTTGCGTGTTCCTTATGAGACTCTAATGCCTGAAGATCTGAGGTGGAACATTTTCATCCCCAAACCATACCCCCCACCTTGTCTGTAGAAATACTGTCTTCCATGAAACTGGTACCTGGTGCCAAAAAGGCTGGGGACTGCTGCTGTAGTACATCTATGGTATAGATGTACATATGGTATATGTATGCAATTTTACATGCGCATGCATTACCATAGATGTACTACAGCAGCAGTCCCCAACTTTTGTTGTAATAAAAAGCAACTATTGATACATGGAACAAGTTGGATAGATCTCAAAGGAATTATGCTGGGTAAAAATAGTCAATACCAAAAGATTATATACTGTAAAGTTTCATTTATACAGCATTCTTGTAGTGGAAAACTTTTAGAGATGGAAAATAGGTTTGTGGTTGGCAGGGAGGGGATGGGAGGTAGGTAGGGGTGCCTATAAAGTAGAATGAAGGATCGTTATAATGGGCTTGTTCTGTATTTTGACTGTGGTAGTAGTCACATAGATCTACATATGGGATAAAATTGCATAAAATTAAATACACATACAGGCTGGGCATGGTGGCTCACACCTGTAATCCTAGCACTTTGGGAGGCACAGGCAGAGGATCACCTGAGGTTGGGAGTTCTAGATCAGCCTGACCAACATGGAGAAACCCCGTCTCTACTAAAAATACAAAAATTAGATGGGCGTGGTGGCGCATGCCTGTAATCCCAGCTATTCGGGAGGCTGAGGCAGGAGAATCGCTTGAACCCAGGAGGCGGAGGTTGCAGTGAGCCGAGATTATGCCATTGCACTCCAGCCTGGGCAATAAGAGTGAAACGCTGACTCAAATAATAAAAAGAAAAAACGTTAAATGGACATACCAACACACAGATGAATAAAAATGGCTGAAATCTGAATAAGTTTGGTCAATTATATCAATGCCAATTTCCTGGTTGTGACATTGTTCTATAATTTTTCAAGATATTGCCATTGGGGTAAAACTGAATAGAGGCTACATAGAATTCCTCTGTATTGTATGTTACATCTTCATGCAAATCTTCAATGATCTCAAAATAAAAAGTTAAAAAAATTGTCTGAAATGAGATAGAATGATGTTATTCATTATTTTATGGGAAAAGAGAGTGAGGCTCAGATAAAGTAGATATCTTGCCTAAGATCATTCAAATACACAGTGTAGACAATGAATCTGAACTCAGGTTTCTCTGACTCTAAATTTGTGTCTCTCTTTTTTCATTATTTTATACTTACAGAAATGATACCAGAAATCTTACTTTCCGTGTATGTTCACAATCAAAATGAACACAGTAGCGTAGATTTTTCATTTCTTTATAGAGAGATTTAGTTAGTTCTCTAAGGAAAAGGGATGGAATGCAAAGCAGGTAAGAGGTAGGACAGGCCTGGGAGGTTGTTGGTGAATAAAATAAGGAAAAACATCAAAGATTATCATTGCTTACTTCACTCTTGCGCCCATGACAAGCTGTGTTAAGCACTGATTTTTGGAACCCAGAATCTTTGGAAGGGTGGAAGGTGGTGTACCACGTGGCCTTTGGCCTCCCAGGCTGGAGTTAAAACTGAGAAGTTTAAAGAAGACCTTTTCTTGGCCGGGCGCGGTGGCTCACGCCTGTAATCCCAGCACTTTGGGAGGCCGAGGCGGGTGGATCACGAGGTCAGGAGATCAAGACCATCTTGGCTAACACGGTGAAACCCCGTCTCTACTAAAAAAATACAAAAAATTAGCTGGGTGCCGTGGCAGGCGCCTGTAGTCCCAGCTACTTGGGAGGCTGAGGCAGGCGAATGGCGTCAACCCGGGAGGCAGAGCTTGCAGTGAGCAGAGATCTTGCCACTGCAGTCCAACCTGGGCAAAAGGGTGAGACTCCGTGTCAAAAAAAAAAAAAAAAAAAAAAAAAAAAAAAAAAGACCTTTTCTGCAATTTGCTAAGCACTTTGGACCAGGTAGATGGCCAGAGAATTCTGGGGTTCTTTAGAATAAAATCCAGGACCATTTTTGTGTCTTCTGGAGATGTAAGTGCTTTCCTGGGTGTTCTGGCAATGTGTATACTGTTTTTATGAGTTAATGCTCCCTCCCATCAAAGTTTTGATAACCAAGAAGAGCTTTCCATGATGTGTCAGATTTTCAGATAACAGAGTTGGGTGCAATGCCCATTCCTGTATTCGCTTAATACATACTTGCTGCCTGATTTACAAGGTCATTTTAATCTATCCTGAATATTAAGTAGAAATCAAGCTGGAATCATTGTTCACCATATCAATATTTCTACAAACTTCCTCTCAAGGTCTAGGGCTGACTCTCCTCCTGGAGCTGGATTTCATAATATGGAAGGCTGCTGTTTAGATCAAAATACGTCTTATCTCTGGAACTCTCAGGTACAATACAGTATAATGAATCTTCAATCTTGTAATTCTTTGACAGTTGATGCAAATTGCGTGTAGTGAGTAGTGAGGAACAGAGGAGAATATGATTTTATTTTCTTTGAGCATGAAACATAGGCTAGTATCCAACTTAAGGTAAATATCAAATATGAATCCCCAGTTCCAACACACACATACACACACATGTGTGTGTGCATACACTCCGTCTATACTATGAATGACTTAGGTGAAACATGCTTGCCCTTGGGCAGGAATATTATAAAAATTCTACTATGTCCATAAGAGATAGACAGTGGAATTTTCTTTAGTTGGTCAATAAAAAGGACTTGCTAAGTAATGTTAGTGAGTAAACAGTCATGTGAGATTTGGTATATCAAGAGCTTTAAACAAACACTGACTGATGCATTTGTAATGCTAGCCAACCTGGGAATCGTGGATGGACATTGACAGACTGAATAAAAAGATGTCCTGATTTGCAGTTATTTAATGGAGGATTTTGAAAAGTTCTAGGAAGGAAACCTGGAATTTCCTTGTACTTTTGTAACATTTATAAAGGTAACAGTTCCATTTGTTTGGAAGAAAAGTTAATAGTGCCTGAAGCTATGACAGATGAGCTACGTAGATAAAGAGATAAAAGGGATTTTTCTTCTCAAATAACAGAAATATTCTCAAATTGGAGGTAATGGGGGAGAACCACACACACTTAAGGGAAAAGGACTGAAAGTTAGTGGAGGTGGTGAAAGCAGCACAGCCTTGTGCTGAGCATTGGAGAGCTGCAGCCCTTTGCTTTCTCAGAGGAATGGCAAATGCTACTTTATTAAACTTATCCAGTAGAAACTTGGATGAGATGAGAACTTGAGGCTTTGTGGAGTCCCAAAGTGGGACTACCTCAAACACTACTTAACAAGGTCTACAGTAAAGCAAAGGCTCTCATCCAAGCCATATGGGACCTGAGGGGTTTGTGAGCAAAATGCCAGCATAGATAATAGCATGGATTTGGAAACCTGACAAATTTGGTAGTCTGCCATAAGGCTTTTCTCTCACTGAATAAAACTGTTATCTGACCTCATGTTACCTTTCAAAAAATGTTTGTTCTTAATTTGCAGAAAAACATCTCAAAATGTTTACATTTTAGACTTTGTTTTCCTCATCACGGTGTACTATTTATCTCCTTCGGTTTAGCCAGACAGTATTTGTCAAAATCTGTACCGGATGGAAGCTACTTTCCTTTTAATTGCATTACTCTTAATGTCAGTATTTAAAACAAATACCCATCTCCCTTAGACAAATAATTCAATTGTTTTTGTTCTGAATAAATGATAAGGTTTTGGTTTCCGGTGCTTTCTGTCTCTAAAAGGTCACAATCCATAAATTCTTATATATTTAAAGATGAAGTAGCTTACATGTCAATGTGCTGAAGAGTAAAAGAAAGCCATCCTAAGATTTAAAATCTGCTGTAAACAAATCTCAAAGGATATCACCTTCTTCGAGTCAAATTCTGACATGTGATAGCAGTATTTGATAGCTAGGGTACCTAGCAAGCATCTTTGCTATTCCTATGTGAATAATTCCTAGTCCATAAAGGTCTACAAAGTATGTCAAATCTCTTTTAGTTGCAAGGGTCAGAAAATCAACTTGAACTTGTTTAGGCATTAACTGAGACCTTTGACTAAACTATAGGGAAGGTAGAAGTGGGACTGGCTTCAGGAATAAAGAGACTGAATACTTCAGTGCAAATAGGACTTGTTAATACATTTGAGGAATGGCCACTGACAACTTTCAGACTTACCTCTTCAAGATTCTCCAACAAAAAAGATAGGGCTGTCCTTTCTCTCTCCTCTTACTCTTTTCTTCCCATTTATTCCTCTTTTTCCTTCCTTCCTCTCACTTCTTTCCTTTTTTCCCCCTCTCCTCTACTCTTATCCATTTTGATAACTGCAATTACATCAAGTAATTTGGAGCCTGACTGTACAATTCAAGGTTGGTAATTATTTTCTCTCATCTTTCTTAAGATCTTGTTCTATAGTCTTTGGGCATCTGTTGTGGCTGTTAAGAAGTGAATTGTATGCCTAATTGTCATTTTTCCTGTAGGTATTTTTTTTTCTCACCTTACTTTTAAGATCTTCTTTTATCTTTGGCATTGTATACATCTAGTGTGAATTTGGTTTCATTTATTATACTCAGGGCTCTTAGTTACTGATCTGATACTTTGTGGCTTCTATAATTGTGGGAATTCTAAACGAATGTCCCTTTAAACACTTCTATGTTCACATTCCATTGATTCTTTCTTGATAGACCCTCTTTTAGATTTAAGTTGTTCATTTTTACTTTATCCTCCAAACTTTTGAATTTATCTTCCATACTTCCATCTTTTTTATCTTGCTATATTGTTTAATTTTAGCTTTTCAGATATGTCTTACAATTCACTATTTTTCTCTTCAGCTGTGTCTAGTCTGCCCTCTAACGTACTCTATGAGTGAATGGCTATATTTTTCATTTCTTGAAGGATTTACTTTTCAAATCTCTTATTTTTATAAAATTCTGGTCTTTTTATATTTCATTTTATATTTTTAAATTATTTTAGGCCTACTTATTTTGTAGTCTCAGTCTAATAATTATTTTGTTTTTTTTTTTGTGAGTTCTCTTTCTCTCCTTTCATTTTGGATTGTGGAAGTACTTGTGACCTTGGTTAAAGGGAGTTTACTCGGCTAAATTTTTCATTTGCTTTTGTTATGCACCTCATTGATTTTATCAGCCTAGTACCACTTTTTATGTTAAGTTCTTGACTTGAGGGTTTTCAAATATTTTTGAAAACCAAACTTTTCATAAAGGCAAAATCATAGTTTCTTAGAGAAGATACCTCTAACCTTAGCTCAGGGTGAAATTGACAAGCTTTTTGTTATTTTCTTGGTTTGCTTGGTGAAATTTTTTCTAGTCTACACTCTCAGTGAATATGTAGCCCCTTCAAGGTTCTAAGGAGACTTTTTATGGCAGTCTCAGTTTTAATTACCTGTTTCACAGGCTTCCAGATATTGTTTATCTTCTTATGTAGGTGATACAATCCAAGAGGCATGGAGCTTGCATTGAATAACCAACTTAGAATTATGGCCAAACAACATTGGTCTTTCCTTTATTTGAATTTGGCAAATAGGAACTTTTCTCAGCAGATATGTCACATTTTATTTTGAATTTCTAAATATTTTGTAGAGAAAAGATTTTCAAGATATCTTGTCCAAAATATTGATGGAAATGGAAATTACAGAATCTTTTTTTTTTTTTTTTTTTTTGAACCAGCTTGGATCCATTTGCCTATGTCCTGGATCATGTTGATCCAGCTTAGAGTACATGTTTACCCCTCTGGGTTTGGGGAGGTAATGTGATTATCAGTACCTTCCAGAACCATATAGTATGAGTGGGGAAACAACCGTTTGTCCCCCTATTCCCTCACCTCAGAAAAGAAGGAATAGCCTAATGCCAGAACAGGGAAAACAGTGCTGAGACAAATGAAATAGTTGTCCACTACAGATGGTTCCCTTGTCTGAGCTTTGTAGGTAAGACTGAATTCACTGGGCCTAGTACAGAGTGAAAAACGGGGAGCCACTTGTTCAAAAAGCAGGAAAAAGTGCCATTAAAGGTACTGAAACATAAAGCTTTTTTTTCATGGCCTCTTTCTTTACTTGTGTTGGCATTTTTTATTTGATATTTAATATCAGACTCCCTTGGGCACAAGGATACTCAAGGGGCAGATGCAGACCTTCACAGGTGGGGGTGTTGCTCTGCAACTCAGCACATGTACACCTGCTGCCCAGTTTCCCATCCCACCAGCCACTAGACTGACATGCCTTGCTCCATCCAGGGGTGGGGAAGTTGAGCTAGGTATCTACCCTTCCCATGGACCCACCATACCAACCAATGGCAGATGGGTAACCCCCAATATTATTGTTATCTCCATGATAGGGCATGAAAGGTACCTGATTTGTGGGTAGTTAGGAGGCTTGCCCTGCTAAATTTTCTGCTGAACATACTATGGTGCCGCTAGCCTAAAGTGGGGATAGGTATCTTGAGATGCCACAGTGTATATATGCCCAGCCCTGAATCTCCCAACAGTCAAGTGCAGGCTCTTGTGGGGTAAAGCGTGGCAGTAGTTGCTGAGCAGGAGCAAGGAGCGGGGGAAGGTGGAAGGGCCCTGGGCACCAGGGTATGGGGGAGTAGATGGCTGACACTCCTTCCTGGGAAGGCAGCAGGAAGCATGGCCATAGGTGAGCTAAGGCTCTGTGCCTCTGGTGTGTTCTCTATTGTTCCATTGGTCTTCACTTACAAATTCAAAGATAAAATTATTAAGAATCTCCAGATAGTGACACTATCATACGGCCTCCTCAGCCTGCATATGGGAATGGAGCCAGCCCTGGGTTCATCAGGTGATTATCTGGATGGTTATTTCTCATGCAAAAGGCAGAGCAAAGATTTGCAACCAGAGCAAATGGACACCAGCCTATCACCTCATTCAGGAGTCTAATGAAGAAATGTATGGCAATGCAGCATGGCTTGAAAACTAATTTCTAGTCTGCAACTCATTGTGAAACTGTATTGAGCTTTCCCATTTAAATTCACATAACCTTGGGTATATCTGGCTATCTACCTGAAACATCTAGTCACAAAAAGTGTATTTCCCTCAAAGGTTGAATTCTCATGTCAGAGTAACTTCTACAATTTGTGGTTTGAGATGGTATTCCAGGAACCATCACAGCTTGCATCAGCTTCATTTTCTTTTCCTTGCTTCATAAATTGGTTTTATTGTCAGGCATAGGGAAAGCGTTTTTTGTTTGTTTGACTCACTCTATATTTATTTAATGAGAGAAATAGACGATTGGGAATCTCTGATCCCAAATCCCAGATATTAGCTTTAAATATGCAACTAAAATAAAATTGGAGTTCTTATTCTCTCCCCCATCTCCCTCTTTCTCTCTTTCTTTCCCTGTCTGACTTAAAGGTAATTGTACAGTTATCCAAAAATGATGACACAGAAAAGGAAAAGGAAATTAACAACTGACAATAAAAGCAAATTGGTAAGGCAGAATGTAAAAAATCTTTTATTTTCTTTCCTGTAAAAATATAACACAAGATATTTTCACTAGAATTAATTAAGAAAATTCAGAAATATATAATCTAGAAAGTGAAAGTCCTTTATCACCGTTCCATTTCCCAATCTTATTCTTTTCTTCAGGGGTAACCATTATTAAGAGTTTGGCCAGGTGCGGTGACTCACACCTGTAATCCCAGCACTTTCGTAGGCTGAGGCAGTCGGATCACCTGACGTCGGGAGTTCGAGACCAGCCTGACCAACATTGAGAAACCCCATCTCTACTAAAAATACAAAATTAGCCAGGAGTGGTGGCACATGCCTGTAATTCCAGCTACTTGGGAGGCTGAGGCAGGAGAATTGCTTGAACCTGGGAGGCGGAGGTTGCAGTGGGCTGAGATTGCGCTACTGCACCCCAGCCTGGGCAACAAGAGTGAAACTCTGTCTCAAATTTAAAAAAAGAGAGTCAGATGCACATTTTTTCCAGATATTTCTCTGTGCCTTTACATAGATATATAGTAGGTGGGAAATGTATAACAGAGGGAGAAATCAGGAGGGAAATATATAATAAGCTTTTCTTTGTATGGAAGGAGTGCAGCATCAAATTTAGTTAGCATAGGTAAAATCAACAAGACCTTGCAAGAGACTTAAGGGGAGAAAACAACCAAGGAATGGTTTGAATTATTTTAAGTACAAGTGTTAGGACAGACACAAGCAAGGAAGCGATTTGGCCAACTAGATTACAACTCTTGGTAAAAGCAGCAATCTCATAATCCATTCTCCATTGCTCCAGCTGCATACCATACCCCCAGTGTACAGTAATGACATTCTAGTTAGATAAACCACATATGAATGTCATGGACAGTAATTGAATGTGGGGGTGGCTACAGACTCCAGTTAGGTTTACTTTGGTAATGGAGTTATTCACTCTATTTCTATCCTTATGTGTGGATGGTGTGGGGAGAAGTTTTGTAGGAGTTTGTGCCATACACACAAAATAGTATCAGGAGGGAAAAGGATAAAATGAATCTAACAGGGTTGACACAGGCCTGCTCTAGTGAGCTTCTGGACACTGCAGTCTTTCTCCCCTGACTGGCAGAGCTGGCAGTAAGTAATACATCAGGTATTTGTTTATCTCTATCTTAAGCACTGATCTACCTGACTTCTGTGTTTCATAAAAATATAGAAGTTAGAAACCCAGAATTGGGAAAAAGTTGTTTACTCTTCTGGTGCCTCAGGTAATGATTCAGAGCACTGTAGGGCTGTGTGTGTGTGTGTGTGTGTGTGTGTGTGTGTGTGTGTGTGTGTATGTGTGTAGACTCCTTTTATTTCCTTCCCATTGGGAAAGCTGCTTCTAGGAAGTTAAATTGACTGAAAGGTCTATACTTTTTCATTCTTCTGTCTTTTCTTTTTCATTTGGTCTGCAACATGGATATGATGTCTTGAGCTCCAGCAGCTGCCTTCTGTCATAAAGTGGGCTTAAAGAAAGAAGCCCCATGGATGGAGTATTCTATCCAGAGACAGAAGGAACCTGGGTTCATGAGGGTTTTGGAGCTCTCATATCTGTTTTGGACTGCCTCTTGTTGTTATCACTCTTTTTTTTTTTTTTTTTTTTGAGACAGGGTCTCACTCTGGCAACTAGCCTGGAGAGCAGTGGTGTAATCTCGGCTCACTGCAACCTCCACCTCCTGGGATGGGGTTTCGCCATGTTGGCCAGGGTGGTCTGGAACTCCTGACCTCAAGTGATCCGTCTGCCTTGGCCTTTCAAAGTGCTGGCATTACAGGCATGCGCCACCATGCCCAGCCTGTTGTTATTGTTCTTTAATACATTTCTTTTTTTTTTTTTTTTTTAAATGACGGAGTCTTACTCTGTTGCCCAGGCTGCAGTGCAGTGGCACGCTCTTGGCTCACTGCAAGCTCCGCCTCCTAGGTTCACGCCATTCTCCTGCCTCAGCCACCCAAGTAGCTGGGACCACAGGCGCCTGCCACTGCGCCCAGCTAATTTTTGTATTTTTAGTCGAGACAGGGTTTCACCGTGTTAGCCAGGATGGTCTCAATCTCCTAACCTCGTGATCTGCCCATCTTGGCTTCCCAAAGTGCTGGGATTACAGGTGTGAGCCACCATGCCCGGCTCTCTTTAATACATTTCTTAAATGTTTAATGCATTGTTATTTCAGGTTTCCTGTTATATAAAAGCCAAATTTAACCTTTGTACACCATCTATCTCTTTTTGTTTATGTTCCTTTCTTGTATGCTGTTGGATTAAGGCTTGATGTTATTTTAACTGTGTAGTGTTCCATTTCCTTTCTAATTAGTTTGAAGTTATACACTCTATTTCTTTCCTTATGTTTACCATTAATACTTTGAGGTACGTGTTGAAACTATGTTTTTATCTTCCTGTTTAAAATGAATTCTCACTTTTATCCTTTCACCGAACAGATCAGGAACCTAATAATTTCTGACTTCCTTCCTCACACGATTCCCCGTATCGACATTATTTATTACTTTGATGTTTGAATATTAGTAAATATTAAGACTCTCCCAGTATTATTATGAAGTTTTATTTTTAAACATCTATTTTATGATATTTTAAGGGCTATATAATGGGAGAGTTACTTACATCTACTCAGTCTATGCTGTTGATCTAACCTACATAGAATTATATGATAAAAATATATATTAAAATGCATTGAGGAAGTAGAGGAGGGGTTAAGAGAACACCACAATAAAAAAGCTGTTCCCAATCCTTTCTTATTCAACTCATCAAAATCTCTTTAGCATTTATGCAAATGTATGTATTCTGTCACTTTCTATTTCTGTCTCTCTGAAAACTGTTCTCTTTGAAGCCCCCTCACATTGCTCTTCTCTAATTTTTTTCTTTTACAACTATAGTCCTCTCTCCACTTTTTACTTTTGTATCTCTTTTCTTGCACCTATCATGCAAAAGCTCCATGGCCAAGAGATATATATGAATAATGCTTCCATTTCAGAAAAGGTGAAAGGGGTGGTTGTAATTGCCTAAGATTTAATGTATACTTTAATGTCATACACAAATAAGAGAACCTGCTACTTAATAGAATGCCATTATTTGTTCTCATGTAAAATGCAGAATTAAACCCCAGTTTATCTCTTCATTGTTATAAATCTCAGTTTCATGATTTATGTTCCCTTTAACTATATCTATATTAAATAAATTATTGAAGCATAAAAGGTATTATGTTTGGAGAAACACTGAAATCCATAGTTAAATATGTAGACAATATAGTTCAGAATAAAGGAGTTAGGTAACATCCACCATACCTAACCCATTTCAACAAAGCCCAGCTAGTGTAAATATTAAAGGGAATACGGCATGCAATTCACAAAAAATTGCTTCTTTAAATCAATATTATATGTGTATGACATGAAATTATTGTAAAGTTATTAAATACCACAGGGAAAAAAATCAGGTAAATAAACATAATTACAAATATAGCATATAAGTATCATTTCCAAAAGAAAAAATTGGTAGAATCTCAGAAAATTGTTTTCTGAGTATAAAAACAGAACTCAACGTTATGCCAGAAAAAGCTTTAGAGTTTACATTTCTAAGGAACAGCTCTTTGAAATACACAAATTAATGTCAGCCTACTCTTTGCATTATGTCTGAGGTGGAGATCCTGAAGCGAAGATACCAGTGGGGAGACCGTTTAGGAGTAATGAGTGCCAATAAGAACGAGTGACGAGGCAACCAAGAGGCCCTTAGACCTAGGAGTTAAAGTTACATACACACATGTTCTGGACATACAATTAGACACAATTGCTCTATTTAATCATTGTCAGCCATGTGTCAGATACAGGGTTCCAAGCATAGGCTGACATGATATAATGAACTGTGAACATCTTGAGGCCAGGGATTATGCTTCATTCTGTTTGTACACAGTAGATGACCAATGTTTGATATTCAAGAAAGAAAATATCAAGGTGCCCCAATAAACAGAAATGCTTCATGATTTACTCAGGGTCAGTCTAGTAAGGCTATTTGCCCAAGTTAGCTAACAAATATTAACCATCTCCAAGAAGAAATAGGTAGTTCAAATCCAATTTTAAAGGTGGAGGACAGCAGGTTTAGTATTTCCATTTATAATGTGTTCTTGTGATAGTAGTGTGACAGGAAGGTACAAACGCTTCTTTGTTTGTGTGTATTTTTGTATTGGTATGTCTACCAGGGCACAAAGTTAGTTTAAAATGAGGTTTCTCTGGAAACTTGGTTTTACCTCTAATGGGATCCAAGAAATTGGGAACAAAAAGTGCATTTCTTATTCATGGCAGGGTTGTGCTTGAGACTACTTTCCGTGTGCTTTTCTTTATGTGAAAAATAAAAGATAGGCTGGGTGTGGTGGCTCACACCTGTAATCCCAGCACTTTGGGAGGACAAGGCGGGTGGATGACCTGAGGTCAGGAGTTCAAGACCAGCCTGGCCAACATGGCGAAATCCCATCTTCACTAAAAACACAAAAATTAGCTAGGCATGGTGGTGCACACCTGTAATCTCAGCTACTAGGGAGGCTGAGGCATAAGAATTGCTTGAACCCGGGAGGTGGAGGTTTCAGTGAGCCGAGATCACGCCACTGCACTCCAGTCTGGGGGATAGAGCGAGACTCTGTCTCCAAAAATAAAATAAAATAAGATAATAAGATGTATAAGACAAAAAGGGGAAAGGAATCTAAAAGATAAAGATAAAATTATAGAGGAAAATAGATAAAACAGTAAAAGTAAACAGCCATGGTAAAATCCATTAATCAAACAACCTAGAACAAAAACAAACCTACAGACTCAACAGAAAAATAAAACTTATCTGAATGTAAATGGCTAAAAATAGCTGATAAGTACCCAGTACAAAACTAATAACAAAACAGAAAATCTTACATAATAGTATTGGAGGCAAAAGTCCCCAAAGATCAAGGTCCCTGTATTAGGGTTCCCCAGAGAAACAGAACCAGTAGTGTGTGTGTGTGTGCATGTGTGTTTGTTTCTTTTTTGTTTTTGAGATGGAGTCTTGCTCTGTCACAAGGCTGGAGTACAGTGGCACAATCTCGGCTCACTGCAACCTCCGCCTCCTGGATTCAAGTGATTCTCCCGCCATAGCCTCCTGAGTAGTTGGGACTACAGGTGCCCGCCATCATGCCTGGCTAATTTTTGTATTTTCAGTAGAGATGGGGCTTCACCATGTTGGCCAGGATGGTCTTGATCTCTTGACCACATGATCCATCTACCTTGGCCTCCCAGAGTGCTGGGATTATAGGCATGAATCACTGTCCCCGGCCCATTTCTTTCTATCTATCTATCATCTATCTATCTATCTATCTATCTATCTATCTATCTATCTATCTATCTACCTGTCTTTATAGTGAGGAATTGGCTCATGTTACTATGGAGGCTGAGAAGTCCCACCATCTGTGTCTGCAAGCTGAAGACCCAGGAAAGCCAGTGGTGTAATTCTAGCTCAAGAACAAAGGATTGCATGTGGCTGACTAAAGGCATCTGGTACTCTCCTCTTCCACAAAGAAGAAACAAAATAGTGAGTAGATAATCACATTTCAAATAGATCATCTAAGAGAGAACACTAGCATTCAAAAGAGAAGTGACAGGAAACATCTAAGGCAAGGAAGGAGCAGGAAGCCAGGCATCCTGCTCAGCCAGGATTAGCTGGGAGCCCAGAGAGGTTTCTCAATGTGGAGAAAGAGTAAGTGAGAGACCCCCAGTGGTCCATATTTCCATTGCAGACTCCTGCAATCCTATCAACGGGAACACTCCTCAACCCTTACAGGCCCTGAGACTAACATGAGGAGCTTCCTAGAGACCTCATAATGGCACTGCTCCAGACAGGGAGCTCATGCTGGGTCTCAGGCACTCCCCGAGCCCTAAGCAGCTACAGCACAGTGCCATTTTGAGAGCCAGCACCCACCAGATTGCATTCTGCCCTGCGGCTCAACAGCCCCTGCATCTCCACATCCCTGTAGCCCCATTGACTTTTCTCATCTGCATCTGCCACTGTGGTTGGCTGCTGCTGCCAGTGCCACAAGGCAAGCCATTAGCAGTGACCCTGCTGTCCCCAGCAGCTCTGCACACTTTCATGCACCCTGAGAACATAGTCTCTCACCTGCAGCTGCCACTACTCCTGGCTGCCATGACTGGGGCTGAAGTACGAGCCACTGGCAGAGACTCTGCTGCCACCAGCAGTGGAACTGCCATGCATTTACAGGTGTCCTGATTACAGGCTACTCTGCCCATAGCCATGACCTGTGGCCAACTGTATGTTCCCCAGGCACCTGCCACTGAAAGCAACCCCACTCTCCTCAGCAGCAGGACCACATTGCAGCTGCTACTGCATCCACCTAAGCATTTTGCTGAGGGCCTGGGGATCACCCTACCCCTGCAACCACAGCCAGTGGCTGCATGTACCATAAGAGAGCCTGGGGACAGGCCCATGTGGCCTAGATCCTTCTTCCCCCTACAGTGCCTGAGCATGCCATTTGGGGACCTCAGGACAATTGAACTCCTTCCATCACCATTGCCATTTGAGCACTCCTGTTGGGGCCCTGAGGTCGGGCCCACTCAACATGTTGCTACTACTATGGCTGACACCCACCCAAATGCACCACCTGAGGGACTGAAGACAGGCCCTCCCAGCCTGTCGCGGCCATCACCAACACCAGTATGGCCCATTTGGCAGCCAGAGGGTTGTCCCATCACTGCTACTGCCATCACCCATGCTATGCCTGCCGCCTGGGAGCCCAAGGATCTGCCCATCTGCCTGGTCCACTACTGCCACTACCAGCACATGAGCAAGCCACCTGGAGGCCCAAGAATCAGTCCTTCTGGACCTGCTAACACTGGTGCTAGTGTATGCCACCCTGGGGCTCAAGGATAGGCATGCTTGGTCTACCACTGCCAACAGCGGGGTCTAAGAATTGGCCTACCTCCTGTCCCATCCCCAGTAAAAATGTACCATAGACTCCACTAACAATTGCACCCTAAGGAAATCACAGACATCACTGGTGCTATTTACAGCCAAAGAAATCACATGGAGATTACACTATTATACATTTTTAGAATCAAAGTCAAAGAGCCCTACACAACCAACACCATAGATATATCCTCAGGAAATGTCCTCTCCTATGAAAGCAAATTCAAAGGATTGGAAGAAGCAACTGGTACATCAGACATGCAGCTATCAATGTAAGGACATAAGAAATATGAAAAAGCAAGGAAATATGACATGTTCAAAGGAACACAATATTCTTCAGCAACAGCCTCCAGTGAAAAAGAAACTTACGAAATATTGGGAAAATATTTCAAAATTATGATATTAAAGAAGCTCATTAAGGTACAAGAGAGCATAAATAAACAATAGGAGAAATTAGAAAAACAATTCAGAGTATGATTGAGAAATTTACCAAAGATATAGATATCATAAAAAAGAATCAAACAAATTCTGAAAATGAAAAATCCATTGAATAAAATAAAAAATCAATTCAAAATTTTCAATAGGCTAGATCAAGCAGAAGAAAGAATATCAGGACTTGACATTTTTGAAATAACACAGTCAGGGCTGGGCGAGGTGGCTCACTCCTGTAATCCCAGTACTTTGGGAGGCTGAAGCAGGTGGATCACAAGGTCAGGAGATCGAGACCATCCTGGCTAAAATAGTGAAACTCCATCTCTACTAAAAATACAAAAAATTAGCTGGGCATGGTGGCAGGTGCCTGTAGTCACAGCTACTGGGGAGGCTGAGGCAGGAGAATGGCCTGAACTCAGGAGGTGGAGCTTGCAGTGAGCCGAGATTGTGCCACTGCACTCCAGCCTGGGTGACAGAGCGAGACTCCATCTCAAAA